>NW_006295825.1:1916329-1929170 GCF_000327345.1 Myotis davidii | reverse complement strand
AGAGCTACGGCCACTTCATGGTGGCCCACCGGGACAGCCTCTACGTGGTGCGCAACGGCCCGTCGGACGACTTCCTGCACTGCGCCATCGACTGCCTCAACCTGGCCACGGGCCAGTGGACGGCGCTGCCCGGCCAGTTTGTCAACAGCAAGGGAGCCCTCTTTACGGCGGTAGTACGCGGCGACACCGTCTATACTGTCAACCGCATGTTCACGCTGCTCTATGCCATCGAGGGCAGCACCTGGCGGCTGCTCAGGGAAAAGGCGGGCTTCCCACGGCCCGGCTCTTTGCAAACCTTTCTTCTGAGGCTGCCGCCTGGTGCTCCGGGGCCTGTGGCCTTGACAACGCCTGAACTGTGACTCCTGGGCCGGGCTTTAGGAGGGGACGACCTCCTGAGTCTTCCCTGAGCTATGGCTGAGTCTACGAGGCTGGCCTTGGTTTGGCAGGGAACTTAACTCTCTCTGGTTGCTATGTCTGAATCTCATGTCTTTTGGTGGTGTGAACATGTCCAAGAAACTCAGGGAGCAATGCTGGGGTTTGAGCCCTCAGATTATTTGAGCTTTTCTGAGAGCTGAGGGTCACAATGTCAGTGGAAAGGGTAGTGGGTGGGATTTCTATCATCTAGGCTTGTAGGTGAATGGGCCAGTAATTGAGCGTGGCTAGGAGTGGGTTAAACTGCCAATCACTAGACAAGAATTAGGCAACTACTGTGAGCCCTGCATCGTGCTTGCCCTAATCTAATCTGCAATTGGGGGGGGAGGGGTGTTCCACAAAGCTTAGAATTTCATCCAGAACAATTCATCTTAACAGAACATTTACAGGACAACAAAAGGCTTACACATACTTGTCTTGGTCCACAAAGGGTTGAAGGCAATGTGCAAAAACAAACAAACGCCTTCCGCCATCACCACCTCCACCCCCTGCCCCGCCCCCCCCCATCACAATATATATAAAACAAAGTACCTCAGAAATCAGGGCAAAGGAAAATGGGGAGCGGAAAAGGACCTAACTCCAGGAAGGAGGGTATACTAACTCTATGAGGAAGATAAGCAGGATAATTAGCTGATGAAAGGGGAGGTTCATCTGGTGGAGACAGGAGAGCTCAGGAGAGGAGAGATGGGGAGAAGGCTTAAGCAAATGGGAAGAGTCTCTGTGAGCCCAGGCTTTAAGAGCAGCTACGGATGGAGGCATTCCAGGAGGGGGCAAGGCTGGGCTGGCTTATAGAGACAGGAACTGAACTGAACCTGGAGTGAGACCTATGAGGAAAAAAGGGGTTCTCACACCCTTTATGGGGTGTGGCCCTGCAGGGGAGACCCCAGTTGGAAGCCCTTGTCCACTCCCTTTTTACCACCACCACAGGGGCAGTGGGTTATTAACTTCCATGATTACAGGTCACTCAGTGTATGAGCCAATCCTGGCCAGGTCTGATGGCCTCATTTTAAACTTCCCCCACATTCTACGGGTTAATTCTGTCTTCCAGCCTCTGCTCCTGCTGTTCCCTGGGCCTGGAATGCCTTTCCTCTTCTTCTCTTTCTGTCGGCTCTGTGCTCCCTTCCTTTATGCAGGGTTGGCTGTTACTGACCTTAGCTGCCTACATTGCTTACTGGACCCCTGACTGACATGATTCTGTGTGTGTGTTTGCACGTGTGTGTGCAGCCACACGAGTATGCGGATAGCAAGGGTAGAGATCCCATAGAGCTGTCAGTTGAGCTGGGCACTTTCCTACCTACAAAATAATATGATGAGGTCCTGACAGGCTATAGAGGCCACTAGTTAGGGACCTGGTGTTAGATGAAGACTCTTGTCCCTCCTTTAGAGTACCCCACCCCTGGCTCCTGGTCAGATTCCCACTCGGTCCTCCATCTTTTCCATGCCCCTGGGTAGACTTCTCTGCGTGGTCCTGAAAGGTCTCCATCCTCCAGGACCCGAGGCCCATGGAAAATCCTGGCCTCATCACAAGTGGAGAATGCAGCATCAGCATGGCACCTCCTGGACATGGAGTCTAGTATCGGGGCTGCCCTACCTGCCTTTCCCCTGATCTATGTCCCAAGCCTTGGAGAATGCAGCCCTCAGAAGCCTGGGACCTTCTAGCCCTAGAGTAGCCTAATGTGATGAGTCACAACAATGAATCCTGGCTTTTGCATCCTATGAATGATGCTCAAAGTCCTTTCGTGTCCCTCTTCCCACTGCAGCCCTACCTCAGTCTTGGAATTGGGTGCCTTCTCCCTGTGGCAGAAGAGATACGTGAGGCTCCGAGGCAGATGGCCTGGCCCAAAGCCACTGGCCCATGCCGAAGTATGGCAGGGTCCTCATTTGGGGGTTTTGTCAAAGCATAACTTTTACCCAAGATTTATTTAACTCTAGTAAGGGAACCAGAGGAATTGTAAAGCTGGTTTATCAAAGGAGCATTTGAAATACAGAGGTTTGTGTATTTAGTTGGGAAAGACATACTGAAATAAGTTTGCTAAGGTAAGAAATGAAGCTGATTAATGTCTTACAGGGCAATAAAACCATAAATTTTGTGGTTCTCTACTGGACTAAAATCCTTTGCCTCTTCACATACATGCATATTCCTATTTGTACATGCAACCACATAGTAGCATATAAGTTCTCAAAAGCAGGACACTGATCAGTAATAAACTATAAAAACAAAGGTATATTCCCCTAGAGAATTGCGTAACTCTTAGCTCTTCATTTCTGCCCAGAAAGACATTGATAGGACACGCAGTCCTCCTTTTGCCTGCTTAACAACATAGTGATCTCTGCTCAGCCGGGGGCTGTCCATCCTGAGACTTGCAATCTCAAGATCTATCAGCTCATTTGCTCTCAATCCACAGAGCTTCGTGTTTGTCAGCTTTTGCAGCTGGTTGCACGGACCAGCCCAGATGGGGCCTGCTGGCTCCTGAGACTTGGTTGTTCCTTGATCCGGAACAGCCCTTTCTGGGGTGTCTTTTGTGCATAGTAATAATGCGATGTTTACAGCTTTCCCACAGTTGACTTATTTAAGCTTTGTAAGAATTTTAAGTGATAGACATCTCAGCAACACTCTTACTCCCTTCTTAAAGAAGAAGGAAGAAAAATAACCCAAAACACCGAAAGGTTATGAGATTGAAAGAGGCACAATTAGGAAGTAGCGGAGCCCAGCTTTGAACCCAGGACCACATACTTATCTTCTGTTGTTGCCTCCTTGCTTGGCTGACATTCTAAGATGGACAGGGTGTTTCTGCCTGTCTCCTTAGCACTCCCCTCCATTACCTTCTCTCAGCACCTCTGCTTCTTGTAGTTCATCTATTTTCCTGGACCCAGCCCTTTTCCTCCTCTTCCAATAGGAAACTTAACTGTCCTGGGTTCTTCTGCCTTAGGATCTAGCTAGGAGACTACTGGCCCACTTCCCAAGAGTGTTAATGACTGGTTGAGGCCCTGGGGGTGTTTGCACTTTCACAGATACTCCCTCGGAAGTTTTTATAACTCAGCCCATGTCTTCTCTGGCCTCAAAGGTCAGACTCCGTTGTTCTTCCCACAACCCAACATGCTTGGCAAGGATTGTAACCATGCCTGGTTTGCAGGTAAGGAAATCTCTCTGTCCCATCCCAGAGGCCCACTGTGAGAAATCTGTCATTCCAGAGAGATTTATATGTGGCACACGCTCATGCACGCATACGCACAATACAGCAAGGAACATTTTCCTGAACCTCTATGACAGCCCTGCAGCCTGACTCCCTGGAGCTCTCTCCAGTTGTCCACACACACTCCTTGACCCCGAGAGTTAGTGTCTGGATGTCCTGCACCCCAAGCTTTCCTCTCCCTGGAAATTACCCTGTTCTGCTTATATAGTCTGGTGACAGAGGCAGAAGGAGAAGCCAGACCTTCTCACACTTCACCCAGGGCCTGCTTCCCTGCTTGCCTCCCTTCAGTCTGCTCAGGTGGCAGCCAGAATGAAATGCCAGCCAGGCCTGTTGCCCTTCTGCTCACATGAGTGAAAGCCAAAGTCCATTTCCTCTCTGACTTCTCTTACCCCCCCTCCACCCCCCAGCCTCACTGAACACGGGGCACACCTCAGGACCTTTGCACGGTGTCCCTCTGCCAGGCACACCTCCCTCACTTGGCTGCCTGGCTCACTCCCCACTTCCTACAGGCCTTTGCTTAGATGTCACTTTCATTCTGAGGCCTTTCATGACCACCCCACTTTAAAATCTACCTCTTCTTTCTCTACATTCCATACTCCCCTTAATTGCTTCACTCTCCTCTACAGCATCTAGCATTGTCTACCATGCTATATTTTTACTTGTTTAGTGTCTGTTCCTCCTACTAAAACGGAGCTTGATGAGGGCACAGATTTTTGTCTGTCTGTTCATTGCTGTATCAGCCAGGACCCAGAACTGTGACTAGAACATAGTAGGGGCTCAATAAATATTTAATGAATGAATGGCACTCAATGGATGTCAGAAGAATGAATGAATTGATCAATCAATCAAAGGGAAAACCCAGACTGGTAGATTTCATTTCTGCAGAGGTAGGGGGGCAGGTAGTTTGGGAGACCTTCATGAGGCGGTGCTGGGCTGTCAGGTACACTGTGGGAACAGCAGCAGCTGGTAGGTCACTTCTCTGCCTTCAGTGGAGGGCGGAGAATGGAGTTGGAAGTGGTAATCACTCTGTGAAGAATTGCTGCTCTTGGCGGTGGAATACACACAGGGCTGGTCTGTTTATTTTCCTTTGGCCCCAAGCAGCTGGGCCTCTTTTTCATCTTAATTACTTTGCTTCAAGTTGCTGTCACTTCCCAGGAACAGCAGCAAATTAACTGTGCTGGTGGGAGACACAGCTGTGGCAGACAGGCCACCTTGGAGCAGGCCAGTCGTGGGCACAGGAAATGGGACCCCAATGGAGGGGTCTCCTAGGATTCACCCCGGCAGTGCCCCTGCAGCCATCATGATCCGTCCAGCTGAAGTGGGGAAGCGTGGACAAAGGGAGCCCCACGCTGGTGTCTCTCAGCTGCTAACAAAAGGTAAAGGGCCTTTTATGGGGCCACGGGGTCTTGGAACAGGATGTAAGCGTCTCATCCAACCCCTCTCTTTTTACAGGGAGGAGAAGGAGGTCAGATGGACCACCCCGAGCCCAAACCCACGTCTCTAGAATCCTCTTCTCACTACACCATGCTGCCTTCCAAGACACCGTGAGGGAGGGTCCCCCAAATGACCCATCAGGCCTCGCCCTGATTCCAGACTCCCACCCTTACTTTTTTCCAGTGAGTCTCACTCCTCTTGGTCCCACTCTGAGCATTCTGCTTTCACTCAGCAGGTGGAGGCAAAGAAGTTGATCTCTAATGTAGTATTTGGGTACCTGAGCCCTTACACACACACACACACACACACACACACACGCACACACACACTTTTGACAACTGTAAGGGTGGCCTGATGCCATCAGCCCAGAACGCTTCTCTTTCCAGTAATGTTTTCATTCTACCTGGGGCCTTCTATAGATGTGCCTAACTCCAAGTCGTGATTGGCAGGAATTTCAGGTGCTCTGAGAGGGACGTAGCATTGGGTTGGGGCGGATACAAGGGACTGAGAATCTTGCAGGCACCACTCTGCAGAAGCTAGCTCTGCCTGTCAGGCAACCAGCTGGTTTTTTAGTCAAATCCTGGCTCTGACAGTTATGAGAGTAAGATGAGAACCTACCTCAGCATATGTTATGCTCATCTTTCGCAGTCCTTTCTCCTCCTTTTTACTCCTTCTCCCCACCCCTTTATTGAGACCCTTTCTGTGAAGCAGGCTCGGGTTGGATGAGCTGCCTGTGGTTCTGCTGTCGATGTACTCATCACTCAGGATGGCAGGACGGGTAGGTGCCCTGCCAGCTCCATCACTGGCCAGCTGTGTCGTCTCAGGCAAACTCGGTCTCTATGGAAAATGATGATGGTGGGATCTACGTACCCAGGCAGAGTTGCTGTGTGAAGCACCCATAGCTCTCGGGTGGGGAGGGAGGTTGGAGCCTGAGTGTGAAGAGCCTTCAATGCCAGGCTGAGAACGTGGGCCTTGCTCTGTAGGAAGTGGGGAGCCACAGCAAGTGTTAGAGGTGGTAACTGCGGAAGATGGTCACCAATACCAAGCCCCTGCCCTGTGCCGCACGGCTCCTGTCTGCCCCTCCAGGCTCACTCTCCCCTTCTCGTGCTCCACACCCCAGGAGGCTGCCCTTTTGGGTTATATCAATGGGTTGTTCTGATTCTGGCTCCAAATGGGGGACTCTAGCAGAAGGTGGGGATGGGGAGGAGGGGGAGGCCAAGGGACTTTGTTCCTGGGTCCCTCCCTGCAGGGCTGCCTTGCACCCCTCTTCTTCCTCCACTCACCAGGGTCACAGCTCCTGCCAGGCGGCCCTTTCTGTACAGCCGCTCAGTCCCCAGGTGCAGGAGAGGCGAGAGCCCACTGTCACTAGCCTTCCATTCTCCATACAGTAGCTTTCCACTCTCTGTAGATAGTTTCTTTCCTCAATTCTCCTAATTTAAGATGCTTTCTTCTTCCTGCCAAAATACATGCCCCGTCCCCTCTGGCCCTGGTCTCTCTGGGCATCTGTCACTGAGTGGTCCGTTTGGGCACAGCAAAGAATACGGCAACATTTCAGGGCCTTGGCCTGATTGCACAGCGATGGGAAACCAGAGGAATGTCTTACCAGAAGGGGTGGTGCCTCAGCGACCGGAAGCCAGGGACTGGCCTCCCAAGCCACTTGAATGTGAGGGGAACAAAGTGACCTTTAGAAGCTCTCGGAGGAGTGGCTAGGCATGGAAACAGAACCAGATGCATGCGCTCCAGGGTGCACAGCTTCTGCTGCCCCCTCCCAAGTGGGAGACCAGGCAGGTCTGCAGGCCCCACCTCTAGGTAGGGTGTGGTTCTCTGGCCAGACCTGGCCTTTACCAGATTTAACCAGATGTCCTGCTGGGTACTCAGGGGGAGCCCTGGATACCCTCACTCCAGACCCATTCCCACCACCCATCTGCTGGGTGATTTGGGGCTAGCTGCCTTACCTCTCTGTGCCCAACTTTGCACCTTCCATTGAAGACAGTAGCTCTCATCTGATGCATACATTTGCTGTGCGGGCAGGCGAGGGGACGGTGTGCAGGCCCATGGAGAGGGGAGCTAAGATGCTCCAGCTTCTAGCTCAGACTTTCTGGATTCCAAACCAGTTCTAGCACTCCTAATCATGTGACCTTTGGTCACTGCTAACGTCAGGTGGCATCTGTCAGGGAGGGCTGTCGAAGCGAGAGAGAGAGCACACAGGAAGAGCTTAGGATGGTGCCCAGCCCACAGCAAGTGTCAATAAACCAGAAAGCACTCTACTCTCAGGGGAGGACCATGGCTAAACTTGGCAGTAGCAGTTGTTCTGGCTTCAGATGGAGAAGGCAATTAATGACTACATGATTGGGAGCCCCAAAGAGTGACTTTGGCCTTAAAATTATCTCCTACTGCCTGGCTGGTGTGGCTCTGTGGTTGAGAGTTGACCTATGAACCAGGAGGCCACTGTTCGATTCCTGGTCAGGGCACATGCCCAGTTGTGGGCTTGTTTCCCAGTAGGAGGTGTGCAGGAGGCAGCCGATCAATGATTCTCTTTCATCATTGATGGTTTGATCTCTCTCTCCCTCTCCCTTCCTCTCCCCCTATTCCTCCTGGTAGGCATCGTCTCCAGAATTTAATTTCTTGACCCTGCACTGTCTTAGGGATATAGGCCAGGTAAGGTCCAGAGGTAGGCATGTGGGTCCTTTCACCAAATACTGAGAAGGCCCAGCCCCTATAAATGAAGGCCCTGCACCCCCAAGTAACTCAAAATGCTTCTCTTAGCTTCAGAAATAGTAACCTACCTTGAACCCTGATTGCCACTAAGCCATCCCCTTGGCCACATTCCCCAGATGGCCTGGGGTTGGGGTGCACAGAGCAAAGCTCCTCATCATGGAGACGGGGTAGTGGCTTCCTTGACCTGCAGCACCAGCCCTCTTCTCAGAGCTCAGCTGGCCCACCACAGAGAGCGGTCACTGCTTCTGGCCCGCTCAGGGATTGTGACCCACGCTTGTCTCTGCCCAGCCCTGTTGCCATCAAAGGAGCTGCATGCTCCCCAAAGGAGCACATCACACTTCACACATGGACTGAGAACCCTGCCCCTTCCCAGGGGCACTGGGGGGCCTTGTGCAGATTAACTCCAGGGCCTTCCCTGCAGCTGCTAGGACCTCTTGCTCACTCCAGTCCCAGCAGTGTGGTCCCTCCAGGCTCTGAGGGACTAGGCCAGTGGTCTGCAAACTCATTAGTCAACAGAGCCAAACATCAACAGTACAATGAGTGAAATTTCTTTTGGGAGCCAAATTTTTTAAAACTTAAACTATATAGGTAGGTACATTGTTATTAACTTAATTAGGGTACTCCTAAGGCTTAGGAAGAGCCACACTCAAGGGGCCAAAGAAACGCATGTAGCTCGCGAGCCGCAGTTTGCTGACCACTGGACTAGGCTGCCTTTGTCCCCTGAAATCACCCAACGGATAGTGTCATCCAAGTACCCAGAGCTTCCCTTAACACTTTCTGGCGAATCCTTCACTTGGCAATCCGGAGAGACCTCTTTGGAAGCCTTTCCGGGTGGGCCACCCCTCAGAGGGCTTGCTTTCATGGGTGGCCTCTCCTGCCTCCCTCCCCTCCCTTTGTTCCTCTTCATTCAGCAAACACTTCTGAGCACCTCCTCTAACCACAAGCTGGGGGAAGGGGATGCAGAGAGACAAACCAGGTGCAGTCCCTGCCCCTCCCCCGCCCAGGGCTTCCCAATGGAATGAAGGAAGCCACCCCTTGGCAGTTCCTCCCTGGCTACAGCCTCAAGTCCAAACGCTCAGGTCCAGACTCCACCTCCCCGCACACTGAGGAGCTCCCCATCCCCCCTCTTGTCCCAGGTTGTCTCGTGCCTGCCCTCTGGATGTCCTTCCTCTACTTCTCCAGGCAGAGAACTCCTGCCCACCCTGCAAGGCCCAGCTCAGTGTGGCCCCTCCTAGAAGATGCTTGTGGCAGCCTGAGGCTGATCTCTCAGCCTGGCTCAGGCTCCTGTAGCGTGGAGTCTCATGTCTGCGTGGAGGCCTCCTTCACTGCGCCAGAACTTAAGGCTTATGAACTGTTGAGCCCATGGCAGTGTCCCTGAGGGCCTCCCCCTCCATCCCCTCCTGTGCCCAGCACGGGGCCTGCTGCGGTTCATGGGATTGTGCGGCTGCTGAGGGTTTTCAGACTCTGTGACGCAGCCATGCCTTGGGACCCTGGGTCCCCGGCCCTGGCTTCCGTCCTTCCATCTTAAGCTGGCACCCTGTTAACGTCTCTGCTAAGCCTGTAAACATTTTCTTAATGACAAAAAAAAAATAAAATAAAATCATAGGTTAAAAATCTTGAGCAATAAAACAGCAGATGACGCTGTGTGGGCAACTTCCCAGAGGACATGGAACACACGTCCCCTGAGTGAGTGGCCTTATAAGGACAGGTTCGGGAGGAGAGTGGGCAGGAGGCAGGCCACCCGCCAGGAGGGGGTGGGGTGGGGACAGTGCCCCACCGCCCGTCCTGGGAGTGGAGCCAGCAGGGGTGCGAGCTAGGACACAGTCCCACAGGGGAATCTAGCAAAGCGCCACCTCCACAGGCCCTTGTTGGGCCGAAGCCTGCTGTCCTCCTCACGGCATCGCCACCAGCACAGGCACTGCCCTGCTCCCAGCCGGCTGCCGCGCTCACCCACACTGCCCAGCCTCGCATGGGGAACCTCCACCCCAGGACAGGCCACTTCTCATTCTTCTTCCCGCCTTGCCCACTCCTGGGCCCAACTGGGATGCAGTAAAGGCTTGCTGGGTGGAAGAATGAGTAAGTGAATGCTTCTTCAGCGGTAGTTTTGGCTCATCGGCTGGGCTGTGGCACCTGGAACACAGGCGCAGCATCTACTACACAGAGGGACCAGTGCAGACCTGGGCGCACGGTAGCAGCTTAATAAAGGATTTGGTGGCTGAATGGGCCGTGACTTTGAGTAGAGCCAAGCAATCGGTTCTTGCCCCCCTCAGGGTCGCACTTGTCCCCAGCATGAAGGCATGAACGCTCCCAAGCTCCTCCAGAGAATGCCTGTCCCCTTGAGGACAGTGTGTGTGTGAGGGAGAGGGAGGGAGAGAGAGAGATAGAGATGAGAGAGAAAGAGCTCGTTTCTGGAAGAGTCCTGGTTGTCAAAGTGTTCCTCTGACCCTGAGGAACAAAGCATATCTGGGAACAAAGCGCTGGCCCTTGGGATGTGAGGGTGAGGAGAGGCGAACACAGGAGGTCCCTGTGCGGAGGGAAGGGCTCTGGAAGTCTTCCGCACCGCTCACTAGAAAAGGCTTTCCGAGCTCCCCAAACACCGCCTGGCAGCGAGTCTTACCTGGAGACAGCGTGGATGGTCAGATGAGAGGAAGAGCTGGAGGGCCACGCCTTCCCTTCGCCAGCTTTTCCTAGGCCCAAAACCCCATCATTTATCAGCCATGCGGTTCCTGAGTTAAGCCCTTTCCCTAAATCCTCTTAAAAGGCAAACAGTGCTCCCTGCAGGGGCCCACAAAAGAATTCTCTGGTCACCAGAAAAGACAGGACAGGGCAGGTAGCGGTCAGACTGGGGAGAAGGATTGGGAGGAAGGGGAGAAGGCAGTGGCCTGAGAGGGGGAAGGGTCTGGGAAGAGGAAGCTCCTGGCTTCTCCACTTGATCTTGGGAGGCCAACTGTGACCTGAGGGTACACCCTGCCCGCCTCCACCATCCGCAGAGTGGAAGGGTCAGGGCTGAGGGGAGGCTCTGGCAGCCGGGCAGCTGGCCCTTCTTCTGGTGCCGGGAGAATGTTGTCAGCTACAGGAGACGGACTCAAGTTGAAGCAAGAGCCAGAGAGGCTCCTAGTGGAGGGGAGACAGGATTGGAGCCAGCTGTGTCAGCTTGAGCCTAGAGAGCGTCCAGCCTTGCCTGAGACCCTGACCCTTGGGTAAGGCTGACGCCACAGTTGTTCTGCTCCAAAATAGAAATGTCCTTTGCATATCAACATCCTCTAGATGACGGCCTGAAATTCCACCGTTAGTCACATATTATTTTGGGTTAAGCATTGCCCCTCTGTGGAAGGCTGAAGAATGGTCCCCCAAAGATGTTCATGTCCTCATCCCTGGAATTATGTTACCTTACATGGTAAAAGGGAGTTTGCAGATATGATTAAATTAGAGATTTTGTGATGGGAGATTATCCTAGATTATCAAGGTGGACCCATCTTAATTACAAAGGTCCTTACAACAAGGAGCCATAAGGATCAACCAACAGAAGGCAATGTGCACATTTCCCTGGGAAGGGAACACACAGGAAATGAGATTTCAGCCTGAAATAGTTTATGAGTTTTTAGTGTCAGCCCAGGTCTGACTTCAGAGGCTATGCATTTAATTCACACTATTCTGCCTCCTAAAAATATTTCCTCACCCTCTTCCTCATCAGTCAGGAGACCTTCTTCAGCCTGCTGGCACTGGGCCTCTGAGGGATACAGGAGAGGAGACAGAGCATAAGGGGACAGAAGTAAGACCAAGAGTCAAGGTAGAACTTGCTTCATTCTGCATCCTTGGGCCATGCCTCGGTTCATCACCTGGAGCCTAGATTCTACCATACTCCTGGCCTCCTCTCCAAGGGTTATATGGATAGATAGATAGATAGATAGATAGATATAAATAATCTTGTTAATACTCACTGGAAGGTATTTTTTCCATTGATTTTTAGAGAGAGTACAAAATAGAAGGGAGGGAGGGAATGAGAGAGGAAGAGGAGCAGAGAGAGAGAGAGAGAGAAAGAGAGAGGGAAACATTGATGTCAGATACATTGATCGGTTGCCTCCTGCACTCGCCCAGATAGGACCTGCAACCCAGGTTTGTGCCCTTGACTGGGAATCAAACTTTCCACCCTTTGGCGCATGGGCCAACATTCTAACCACTGAGAAACACCAGCCAGGGCACCAAGGGTTATCTTGTCTAAATCCTGCCTTTGGGGAGCAGAATGTGTCATTTGCTGCTATTTCAAGGAGCCACCAATGCAGTCACCTGACCCTTAGAATTAGCTGTAGAGATTGTCCTTCATCAAGGTGGTACACCCAGAATCTCTGCTCCAGCCACCTTCTTAAACCCTTTGACCAGAGATGGGGAAAGGTTCTGCCAGGATTTCTCAGTTTGATTGTAAATGCTGATCTGTCCATCAGAACAATGAGGAGGAGCATGATCAGAGCAAAGGTAGTACTGATTATACAACAAGCCAGGGTCTAAATATGGATAAGCTACTCAACACCATGCCACCAGCCTCCTGTGCACTCTCCTGCTTAATCAGCCCAGTTGGGAAGTTTCAATAGCCATATTTTATGGATAAGGAACTAAGACACAGAAAGGTTCTGTGACTTTCTAAAGGCCACACAGCTAGTTCATGATAGGACTGTAGTTTCAGCCAGTCTACTTCAGAGTCCATATGTCTAATTCACACTATTCTAGCTCCTAAAAACATTTTAACCTCACGATGATATCTTGATGTCTCATTTTTTCATCAAATAATAGCTTTCTATGGATAGGGTAGTTTGGGGCAGGTGAGAGAAGGGTGGGAGAAGTGTCGTTGGGGAAGGACATGTCACGTGTGTGAGGGGTCTGCCAAGTGGTCACTATGAATCATGGGAACTTAATAAAGGGGCAGACTGAGGCCAGATTACCTTAATCAAAACATTTCGCTCATTGTCTCAAATAGTTTTACAATGCTACAAGTTATTTAATTTGTTGGGGTCCAGCCCCAGCAGGTCCAGGGGTTCCCAAAGGTGTGGATGAAGTGGGGGCAGGAA
>NW_006295825.1:1913734-1916298 GCF_000327345.1 Myotis davidii | reverse complement strand
AAGGTCCCCCCAGCCTCGCTGCTTGCCTTCCCTGTGACTGCCCTGTGTCGGTGGGTCTCCAGGGGTATAGGCTTTGGTGCTTTCCCTGGTGGGCAGACCCCTGGGGATGTGGGCCCAACAAGTCCCAAATTTATTGCCAACAGTCTTAGTCCAAGTTCTTCATAAGTAGTACATGGTATTTCTGTAACACTAGGGGGTTTCACTGATTTATTCTCTTCCTTAGTCCTGTTAATTACTAACTCCAGGGAAAAATCCTCACCTGGGGAAACAATCTTTCTCGGGGAGGTGGTCCTGGTTAAAACACATAGCGCTAAGAGGGGGAGCAAATACATGCCATATACACCAGGTCCCTTGAAACATAAGCTGTGCAGATGTTTCTTCCCTGCAGCGACTGTGTCAAGCAGCAAGGGTGGACCAGCTTCTGGCATTAATTCAAGTTTTAAGGCCAAAAAATATTTTTAATGTGATTTCAAGTTGGCAGGCATTGATGCTTAGTGGAAAGCACCAGGGGCTGATGGGCCTTGGAAGACCTGGGTTCTAGTTCCAAAGTTGCTGTTTAGACCTGCAGAAGCTGTGTGGGCCTGCAGAAGCCCTCACTCCATGCTCAAACAAGGTGTCTGGGTTGAAGCCATGAGAAATGTGGAAGATTTTGCTTGTTGTTTTACAGGCCTCAGCTCTAGGTCCAGCCCTGTTTGCTGGGTGGAGGAGTGAGAAATTTTTATTCTGTGGAAATTGCTGCAGGCCTTTGCACAGGACCAGCTGGGAAGGGCGGGAGTATCAGTGTTTTGACTTCTGACCTCTGCTTGCCCTAGTCACAGGCAGCCCAGACACTGGTCCTCTCAAGCCCCTGGGGCCTCTAGAAGGTAGGCCTGTGGTGATTGAAGGCAACTCGCTCCCAGCTGGCCCATTCCCCACAAGGAGGAGAGGCTGACATAGCACCACACACTGTCAGAGCAGAAGGGAGCCCAGATCCGCTGACCCTGAGGGTCACACACTGGCCCTGGGCTCATTACAATGAATAAGAATCCCCAGAGATATTTGCATAAATATAGACACATAGATCAATGGAACATAATAAAAAGCCCAGAAATCAACCCACACATATATGGTTAATTAATTTATGACAAAGGAGCCAAGAATATATGATGGCAAAAGGACAGTCCCTTCAAAAATGATGTTGGGAAAAACTGGACAGCCACATACAAAAGAATGAAATTCTACCACCATCTTACACCATACACAAAAGTCAATTCAAAATGGATTAAAGGCTTATATGTAAGGCCCCAAACCATAAAGTTTCTAGAAAAAAAAAACACATAGGTAGTAAGATCCTTGACATCTGGTCTTTACAATATTTTGGATATGACACCAAAAGCAAAAGCAGCAAACAAACAAGCAAATAAATAAAAACCATACACATACACAAAAAGAACAAGTGGGACTACATCAAACTATAAAACTTCTACACAGCAAAGGAGACCATCAATAAAATCAAAAAGCAATGAGAGAAAATATTTATAAATCATATATCTGAGAAGAGATTAAAATCCAAATTACATAAAGAACTCAAACAACTCAACAGCAACAAAACAAAAAAACAACCACCACAATCTGATTAAAAAATAGGCAGATCTAAAAAAAAAAAGGTCAGATCTAGGCTTAGGTGGTTTGACTCAGTGGATAGAGTGTCAGCCTGCCAACTGAAGGGTCCTGGGTTCGATTGCAGTCAAGGACACATACCTAGGTTGCAGGCTCAATCCCTAGCCCTGGTCAGGTGGACTGCGGGAGGCAACCAGTCAATGTCTCTCTCACACATTGATGTTTCTCTCTCTCTGTCTCTCCCCTCCCTTCCACTCTCTCTAAAAATCAATGGAAAAATATCTTCTGGTGAGGATTAACAACAACAAAAAATGGGTAGATCTATATAGACATTTTCCCAAAGAAGGTACATGAAAAGATTCTCAACATCATTAATCATTAGGGAAATGCAAATCGAAACCACAATGATATATCACCTCATACCTCTTAGAATGGCTGTTATCAACAAGATAAGAAATAAGTGTTGCAAGGATGTGGAGAAAAGGGAACCCTTGTGCACTGCTGGTGGGAGTGTACATTGGTGAAGCCACTATGAAAAACAGTATGGAGGTTCATTAAAAATGGAACATATGATCCAGGAATCTTAATTCTGAGTATCCAAAGAAATGAAAACACTAACTCAAAAATATATGTACACCGCATAGTCATTGCAACATTATTTACAATAGCTAAGCTATGGAAATAATCTGAGTGTCTATCAACAGATCAATGGATGAATGGATAAAGAAATTGTGTATGCCCCACCAGTGTGGCTCAGTGGTTGAAGGTCAACCCATGAACCCAGGAGGTCATGGTTCGATTCCCAGCCAGGGTACATGCCCAGGTTGTAGGCTCCATCCCCAGTGGGGGGTGTGCAGGAGGCAGCTGATCAATGATTCTCTCTCATCACTGATGTTTCTATCTCTCTCTTCCTCTCTGAAATCAATAAAAACATATTTTTAAAAATTGTGTATATATATGTATAT
>NW_006295825.1:1911110-1913718 GCF_000327345.1 Myotis davidii | reverse complement strand
CTGGGGGTGGGGGTCCCTCAGCCCAGCCTGTGTCCTCTTACAGTTCGGGAGCCCTCGGGGGATGTCTGCCTGCCGCAGGGGCAGGAGAGGCTCCCGCCACCGCTACTGTGCTCACCAACCATGAGCCCAGCGTCTGGCTGAGCGGTGCTCCCCCTGTGGGAGTGCACTGACCACCAGGGGGCCGCTCCTGCATTGAGTGTCTGCCCCCCTGGTGGTCATAGTGACCAGTCTTTCTACCGTTTGGTCGATTTGCATATTAGCCTTTTATTATATAGGATATATAATGGAATCTATATTAGCCTTTTATTATGTAGGATATATAATGGAATATTATAGAGGATATATAATGGGATATTATCCTGTATAATAAAAACCTAATATGCAAATTGTCCCCTTGACTGGGAGTTTGACTGGGAGTTCGACCAGGTGGCAGGGCTGACCGGCCAACCTCCTGCATCCCCTCCTCCTGGCTGGCCCAGCCCGATCCGCCCCGATTGGGGCGGGCTGGCTGGACCCCACCTGTGCACAAATTTGTGCACTGGGCCTCTAGATCAGCTATAAAAAAGAATGAAATCTTGCCATTTGTGACAACATGGGTAGACCTCAAGGATATTATGCTAAATAAATAAGTCAGACAGAGAAAGACAAATACCATATGGTTTCATATGTGAAATCTAAAAATAAAAAACTAAGCTTATAGATACAGAGAACAGAATAGCAGTTGCCAGAGGTGGGCCCAGGGGATGGGAGGTGGGAGAATGGGTGAAGAGAATCAACAACAACAAACAGCAGATTAAAAACAAAGATTTTTAAAAAACAATCCCAGAGAGCTTCTTATAAAAAGAAAACAGATCCCTAGGGGCTACCAAGTTGGACCTTCTGAGTCAGATTCCCCAAGAGTGGGGCCTGGAACTCTTTAACAAACTCCCCAGAGGATTCTTATGAATAGCAGCCAGGTCCAGTCTCTCTTCTTTTCCTGGGGAAACTGAGGCCCAAAAAAGCTGAGCCAGTCATCAGCTGAACCAAAATCAAAAATTAGATCTTTGGACCCACAATTAGATGTTATTTCCACAAAAAGACCAGGAGCCTATAAGACCCAAAAGAATTGCCCATCATTTTCTTTGTTTGTTTTAATTTTTTTTAATCAAAGCACACAATTTAAAGGGTCAAATAAAGGTAGTTTTACGAGGTTTGTGTGAGAAAACACAGCTCCTTGTCCACACCCTGCCATCTCCCCCTCCCCACTTTCAACTCTTAGCTGATCCTTTGGGTATTGAAGGAAGCCAGAATGTCACCCAAAATATGTTTCTTTGACATAAAAATGTTATTTCGAGCTGAAGGCAATTAAGAAGCAGCAAATGCAGGAAGAGCTTGACTTCCCCCTCTCTCTTTTCTGTCTAAAGGCAGGATATAAATTCTCCTTTTCTTGAGATTGATTCTTATCCTTTTGGAGATACCGCAAGTGAGCCGTACTCCATTAGTTCCCTCCCATTATTTACCTTCCTAGTTTGTCATTTTTGGAAGCCTAAAACTGATTTCCTTTGTCTTGTTATCCCTATACCAATGTGTTCTTTGTTGATATTACACAAGCCAGAGTTCTAAAACCCTGCTTTCAGCTACTTTTCACTGAGGGTTCTCCCACATAATGTCTGCTGCCTATATTAATAAACTGTTTTTCTCTTATTAATTGGTCAGTTCCCTATACAAATGTGTTCTTTGTTGATGCTACACAAGCCAGAGTTCTAAACCCCTGCTTTCAGCTACTTTTCACTGAGGGTTCTCCCACATAATGTGTGCTGCATATATTAATAAACTGTTTTCCTCTCCAGCTGAAAACCCAAGATGGGTGAAGTTTTGCCTCCCTATAGCATTTGCTCCCACCCTTGGCATTGTTGCATTTTTCCAACAAGCATGCATTGCTTTGTAGAGTTGGATGGCCAGGTTTAGCACAGGTCTGGGATGCTGGGCATTGCAGAGTGCCCCAGGGGTCACTGGGCACAGGCCACCAGCTCCTCCAGGGCTTGCTCGCGGCGGTTGCCGTGGACCAGCAGCACCTCCTTGATCCGGTCCTGCTGGAAGCCCATGTCGCTGAACTGTTCCCAGAGGCGCAGAAACTCCCCTGCCTGAGGACGGAAGGCAGGGAGGGCACTGAGGCATAGCCTCTACTCTGGGGAGCCCCCTCCCTGCTGTCCTCTACTCCCAGAAGCTGTGGCCCTCACAGGCCGGGTAAACCTGATCCTGGGCCTCACCTGCATTTCCTTTGTACCTGTGAGGTGACACGGGTCCAGGAAGGAGGCCCCAGCCTGGCCACTGGCTTGGTCCTGGCTTTCCTCCCCCACTCTAGCTCTCTCCTGACTACCTGTGCTTGGGGGCTGGGGCCGGAAGAGGCAAGCCAAACACTGGCGCCCAGAGGATGTGTAGCCCAGGGTCTCTGCCAGGCCCCAAACTCTGCCAAGGTTTCACAGAGTACAGCTTTGGTCCCCCTTCCTCCTCTGGCACCAGCACTTTAAACATCCCTGCTTTCCTCCCTCCCTCCTCCTCTATTTCTCCCACCTTCCATCCCTTCATCAGCCTCTGTGAAGAGTTGCTCTCGAGCCTGAACCAGCTG
>NW_006295825.1:1904185-1910983 GCF_000327345.1 Myotis davidii | reverse complement strand
GTTCAGGCAGGTGGCCGGCTGACCTGGCTCTCAGAGAACTGGAACATCTCCATGGCCTCCTCCACCAGGCCCTCCTCATAGCCCTGCCGCAGCAGCCGGTCACAGGCACTAAGGTAGTTGAGAAACTGGGCCAGAAAGGGGCAAAGAAGGAGGGGATAAGATGAGTGGCTCATTGGTTGAGCATCGACCTATGAATCAGAAGGTCATGGTTCAATTCCTGATCAGAGCACATGCCTGGGTTGCGGGCTTGATCCCCAGCAAAGGGCATGCAAGAGGCAGCTGTTCACTGATTCTCTCTCATTATTGCTATTTCTATTTCTCCCTTCCTCTCTGAAATCAATGAATAAATGTTTTGTTTTTTAAAAAGGGGAACGGCAGGGGCAGTGGATGGGGTAGAGGAGACACCCCAAGGACCTCAGTAAGGCCTGAGCTCAGGCCAGCTGACTAGGCATCCACCACACATGAGATGGCCCCAGAAACCCCATGAACCAATAGAAGAGAAGCAGAGGCCACCTCTGGAGATCTGTGGACAGGTAGACAGCAACAATCCCCAACTAGGGGCTGGGATCCAGGAAAGGGGCTGTTAGCGTGAGCTAAGGTATTCCCAGAAGCTAAGTGGGGAGTGGGACAGGCCTGCAACACAGGGGTCTCTTCTCACTCACCACCCACCCCAGCCTACTCACCCTCCCTGGTGAGCACCTACCTGTATGAAGGTGCCATCCATACCTGTATACCCCCACCCCACCCCAAGACACGTACATCTCTGCCACCCAGGACTTCATGAGCCCCCACTAAGCAACAGACCTGCATCCATGCTGGAAAGGGGAAGGGACAGAGTGGACCTCACAGGGCCGAAGACCTGTTCTGGTCACTTCCTGCCTAGTCCTCGGGGGCTGCTTTGGCCCTCAGGATGAAGTGCTGCCTTCCAACCAGGGCTCAAAGGCCTGTTCCTGCCTGTCAGTCACCTCTGCTCCACCCCCACTCCCAGCCCCCTAAGTCCCTCAGCAAGGCCAGCCTCACTCCTCTTACCTGGGGATCCTCTCTGCCCCGTTTCTAAGGTGCCGTGCTTGGTGGCCCCACAGCACATACAACTTTGAAACTGCTCTACTGCCTTCCTCATCTTTCTCACCCACTGACTTTTTGCTCCATGAGGGAAGGGTTGTGTCACCACTGTGTCCCGGCACCCAGCATGGCAGGCAGAAGGAGCTCGATAAATACATGCTGTGTTTATAAAGTGAATTAAGAACCACCTCAAGAGCTCACAGCTCAGTGGGGGAGATAAACCAGATACTGGAAATCATGAGGCCCAGACAAATCAAAACAGAATTTATAGGGAGTCCGTGCCAAATGAAGTTAGTGCCAGACCATAAGAATTGTGGGTATAAGCGGAGAAGAAAGAGGCTGGGTTTCTGCAGACCTTCAGAGCTAGGCAGGAAGCACGGACCATACACACTAATGGTTTCAGCTTCTGAACTGTCCAAGCACTTGCCCCAGGACACCTAGAACTTGCTCTGAGCACAACTGGAAAACCACCCAGCCAAGCCCTCCTTGCACACCTGAGGAAACAGAGGTCCAGGCAATGTGGGCAGCTTGCCCAGGGTCCCAGGACGAGGGCCAAGATCACCTAATCTCGAGCTAATGCCTTGTCCAATGTGGGGCCACTACTAGAGGAAGGGCTTGAGCAAGCTTAAAAGTAGACAGAGTTTCTGAAGGTGAAAACTGGAGTGGGGGCAACGGCAGATGGGAGATCTCCCTCACCTCTTAGCTTATCCACAGCAATGGATCTTGGCCTTAGTTTTGATTGCAGCTACCTGGGAGTTTTAAAACTACCCATAAACTGCCTGGCCAGCGTGGCTCAGTGGTTGAGCATCGACCTATGAACCAGGAGGCCATGGTTCGATTCCCGGTCAGGGCACATGCCCGGGTTGCGGGCTCAATTCCAAGTGGGGGGCATGCAGGAGGCAGCCAACCAATGATTCTCTCTCTCATCATTGATGTTTCTATCTCTCTCTCCCTCTCCCTTCCTCTATAAAATCAATAAAAATATATTTTTAAAAAAACTACCCAAAAGCCATTGATCTTGCCTCCAGAGTCTCTGATCTGGGGGGTGCCGCCTGGGCACTGGGACTCCTGTAGCTCTCCAGGGGATTCTAATAAGAAGCCAAGGTTGAGGACCACTTACTCAAGGGAGAGCTGTCCTCGGTCCATACGACAGGATCCCATGCCAGGCTGCATATCAGAACCATCTACAGGCGTTTGAAAATAACAGGCTCTGAGGGTACTCCAGACCCACTGATGGGGACCCTCCCGAGTAGGTCCTGGGAATCTGCTTTTGTAAGGATTCTGCTGCTTGGTCAGTTTTGGGGCATATGGGATTGTAAAAGCCACCAGGCCTACCTCAGACCCCAGGATGGGGCCCCCACAAGTCTATAAGCACATGCCCTTCCCCTTCTGTGAATAGGGAAAGTGAGACTCAAAGAGGGGCCCTGATGTGCCTGGAGTCATATGGCAAGTCTGGGCCTGGCCTATGGGCCCTCACATGTGCCACCCATGTGCCCTGCAGGCAGTAGGTGGGCACTTTGATCCTTGTGGAAGGAAGGAAGGAGCGATGGACAAGCTTATCTTTTCTGTCTCCTTCGTTCTCCCTGGCTCTTCGAGGTGAAGATCACCTGATGGCCTCCCTCGTGAGCCGTCTCTGGCCATAAAGGATGTACTGTAGTATATATGTTTCAAGGGGAGAAGGAAACTGAGCCCAAAGGAGTTTCTTAGTTAATGGAGGAACTGCAGAGAATAGAGGGAAATACTAACTTGGTGGGGGAGGATAGATGAAGTCATCCAATGGCCCTCAGGCCCACCCCTCTGGGCCTAGCCCCTGACTGCCCAGCGGGGAGGATGGCCACCCAGAGACCCGGCGGCCAGCCAGGTGGTCAGTCTGTGTCTGGAAACACAATGTTCCTGATACAGTGGGATTCTCCCCGGCCACCCACAGGGAGGCCAGTGCCTCTGCTGGCTCCAGCTAATCTTCAGATCTTCACAGTGACAGCCTGAGACCTCAGCCTTGTCCCCAGTCCTAGAGACTAGGGCTGGGGGGCATGTCAGGGCCCCCTCTGTGGACCTGGTCCCTCACCATCCTCTGGGTAGCTCCTTGGCCATGGTCCTGGCTTTCAGTGGCAGCTGAAGGTGGAGGCAACTTTAGGTCTATTCTTAAATCTCAGATGAGCCTGGGGGGCTGCCCTGAAAGGTTCTCACGCAGAAAATGAGAGAGAAGCATTGAACAACAAAGATTCAGAGCTAACCAGCCTGTGCCCCATCTGCAAAGTGAGGATAGTAACAGCAACCTTGAAGAATTGAGAAGACCTAATTGTATTCTCTCAGACTGAGGGACTGGCACAAAAAAAAAGGTGTTTACTACATATTAACACCCCTGATTCCTGATTGATGAAGGGATATAAAGGTCTGACCATCTCAGCCCCGCTTAGGATGACTCTGCAGGGCCATATCTGCTCCAGAGCTGAGGGGATGGCTGACACTGTCGTTGGGTCTACACAGCTCAACCTCTCCATCTACCCACTCCTGCTTCTGTCCACCCCCTTCTCCAGGGGTTGATCCCAAGAGCCTCCTTAATTAACTCCATCTGAGTCAGATTCCTGGGGAATCCAACCTACAACAGTGGTTTTTATGTACCCTGGTTTCCCTCATACCTCTTAGCCACATCTAAACACCCAGGAAGTACCCAATAAATACTGTTGACTAGATGGATAGGTGGGTATGGGTAAACTGAACACAGTTCCTTCATTGAGGGAAGTGGTTAGAGCTGCACCATCCAATAGTAGTCACATGTAACTATTTTAATTAATTACAATTACATAAAATTCTCAGCCACATTTCAAGTAATAACGTATGGCTGGTGGATACTGAATTGGAGAACAGGTACAAAACATCTCTCATTACAAAAAGTTCTACTGGGCCGCTGTAGAGATTCTTGGCTGCCCAAAGCTCCTGCCCCAGCATTTGGGGCACAAACCAGGAGAGGAGTAAAATATCAAGACTCCCCCAAGTGAGCATGGGGATTCCTGCTAAACTCCTATGCAGACGGTAGCTTTAGGATCTAGAAACTTGCTCATACCCCCCAGTAATTAATGCCAGGCTGAGATTCTGCCTCTGAAGAGAAACAAACAAAATTTCTTCAAGTTAAAGGTAAAAACCACGAGGCCATCCGTCTGGTTCCAGCTCCAGTCCCCCCACTCTGGAGGGTCACTCACCTGGCTCAAGCTCTGACGACCCGTCTTCTGCAGAGCCACGATGGCCCTATGCAGGGGGTACCCCAGGGCGACCACTGGCCCGATGAGGTCTTGCTCCTCTTGGCTAAGGGCAGACAGCAGGTCAGCAGAATCAGGGTGTGATCTGTGGGCGGTGAGAGGCTGGGGCTCCCGCGCGAGAGGTGGCAGGCAGGTGTATGGGCTGAGAGACTGAAATACAGACAAGTTGGATGTGTCATTTACCATTGGGAGCAACATCTGGTTGGGCAGGACATTTTTAAAGGTGCCTTTGCATGCCACCTTCTATACAGAGCGTAGGGGCAAATGCTGTGGAGAGCTTGGAGTCCTGCTCTGGTTCAAACCCAGGATCTCTACTGTTTACTCCATTTACTCATGTGAAATGGAGGCAATCATACTAGATACCTTAAGGGTTGTTCTGAGGCTTAAATAAGACAATGTGAGAAAAGCATGTAGCAATGGACCTGCATACATTTCACTTACAGGCTAGAATAACCCTGCTCCTATTGTTCCATTTTACAGATATTGAAATCAAGGTTCAGAGAGTTAATGACCTGGTAAGCAGCACACATTTGGGACCTGAACTCTATTCAGACTCAAACCCAGGTTCTTTACCCCACACTTTAGAGCAGCAGTTCTCAACCTGTGGGTCGCGACCCCTTTGGCGGTCGAATGACCCTTTCACAGGGGTCACCTAAGACCATCCTGCATATCAGATATTTACATGACGATTCATAACAGTAGCAACATTACAGTTATGAAGTAGCAACGAAAATAATCATATGGTTGGGTCACAACATGAGGAACTGTATTTAAAGGGCCAGAAGGTTGAGAACCACTGCTTTAGGGGGATCCTCCCAGCCAGACTCTCATTCTTGAATTTGGCTGGGCTGAGACTTGGCAGGGCACAGAGAGGGGGACAGACCAGGCGCAGCTCTGGTGCCGGGCTAAGATGGGTGGCTTCAAGGCCTTTCAATTGGCCTGGCCAACATCACCCCCAAGCTTTCCCCATGAAGAGGCACCTATCTGCCAGCCTGAATACACTGCCTTGTCCTCTCCTCCCCAAGCCCCACTGCCCTGGCTTCTGGGGTAGAGTGTGTGTGACATAGAAATTCCCCCTCCATCCCCATCTGCTCAGGGGTTCTCTGCCATGACCTTACCCTTGGGTCTGCCCTTGACCCCCCTCACCACCACCCCCCGCGCCCCGCCCCGTGGAAAACATCAAAATCTTAGGATCTGAGTCTATTCTTGTGACCTTAAAAAAGATTTTTAGCTGCTGTCTGCCCCAGTTTCCTTCTCTACAGAGCATGCCACACACACACACACACACACACGATTGTTGCTAGAGTTATTTTAATCTGGATCAGGGAGGAGCCATCCTGGCATTAACATCTGGCCCTGGATGTGGGCACGGCCAGTCCCGCTCACAGAGCCTCTTCTCTCTGTTTGCTCCCAGTGATGGTGAGAAGGTTGCTGGCCCTCTCTACAAGGTGGAGAGGGGATGGCCCAGAGCACTTCAGTGACTTGCATAAGATCACACACCAGTGAGTGGAAAAGCCAGGCCTCGAGTCTCTTTTGGATGTAATTTCATGTTGGCCTTACTCTTTTGTACCTACCGGCTTGACTAGGGCTGCTGAGGGGACAGAAAGCTGTGCCCTATTGCTACCTCCGGCTACTAATCCTGACCCACCCCGTCCACTCAGGATCCAGGCTGTGTGGAATTCGGTGCTTATACACGTTGGACCTCTTAACTTAAAGAAGACAGAATTATACATATACAATTAGGCATAAGCTTTGGAAAGAGCCAAGTCAGAGCCTGGGGCTTAGCCGCATTGGTTTCATGGTAAATTCACTTGTGCTCCCCGTTCTGCTGGTACAGCCTTCTGCCCCCCGCTTTCCCAGCCTGTAACACCCTCACCTCTCTCTCTCAACACCGATCCCATCCCTGCACAGGGCTGCCTTGTCTCCACACCCCCTGGGGCGATTGTCCAGTGGTTTTGACTTTGTCTCTTCCAACCCAGTGTCTGGCAGGAATTTACAGACAGTGACCATTCCCTGAGTGAGCGCCCAGCTCACCGAGTCTACAGCAAGCCTTGCCCAGCGAGCCCTGGATTTGAGTCACATTCATTGAGCACCCCCTAGGGGCCCAGTCTGCTGCTGGTGCTCTGGAAACAGAAATGAATGCGACCCAACCCCTGCCCTGAAAGAACATGAGCGCATATTCCACGGGAAGAGAGAGACGGGCACTGGACAAGCACAATTATGTGGCCTGAGCCCTAGCAGAGGCAGGGCAGGCACAGTGGGAAACAGGGAACGGGAGCCCTCTGAGCAGGGACCATGCTAGGCAGAGGCTGCAGGAAGAGCCGCCGGTAAGGCTGGGGAGGAGCACAGAGAGGAGGGACCGTAGCTACGGACCTGGCTGGGGACCAGACTATGGGGGCCTTGGGGCTGATCTTGGCAGAGCCGGCAAGTTCCTTACCGCGACTGTGGGCTTGTGGCTCCGCAGCGGGGGCGCGGGGCC
>NW_006295825.1:1892030-1904070 GCF_000327345.1 Myotis davidii | reverse complement strand
GCAGCACATGCAGCGAGCACCGGTGACGGCCCGGGCTGGGGCTCCCGGGAGCGCTGGGCTGGGGGCTGCGAGGACCCGGCTTTTCCTCCTTGTTGGGGGTGGCTTCCTCCTCCTCCTCCTCTTCCTCCTTCCTCGGGCCTTCCTTTCTTCTCCTCCCAATGCCTTTCCTCATCTCTACGATGCCCCTTTTCTTTCCCTCCTCTGCTCCCCCCCAAAACATTCTTAGGGCAGGACCTATTGAGAAACAGCTGTGGAGCAGGAATCAGGAGGCGTCCTCCTCTCCAGGCTGAAGTCGTGCTGCTGAGAGAAGGCTGCGTGAGGCGTGAGGCGTGGCCCGGCAAACCAGGGCTCCCCGGACCCTGTTCAGCCAGAGACTTGCCAGACCGGCACAGCCTCCAATTCTGAGCCCAGGCAGCCAGCACAGTCCACCCTCACCCTCCGTTTTAGCTAGCACTGGGGTAGGTGGATAGCAACAGGTAAACTCTGCATGAAGGACAAATGCAGTGGAGTCTAATATCTAAGTCCTTTGCCACTTAGGATGCTATTGAACTGTAGTAGCAGCTTAAAAACTTGCTCAAGGCGCCTTCCCTTGAGCCCAGCACCGTTTGCCAGTAGGCAGTCAGCCTTCACAGCCCGCCAGGCACAGAGCCTCCCTGTGGGGTGATATCTGCCCCATCCTCCTGGCTGCCATCTGAGGTTGCTTGGGACCCAGGCAATATAAAACGTGCTAAGCTCTGTTGAACCCTAGGCAGTAGGTTTAGTGTTATTCCTATTTCCAGATTATGAAAATGAGGCTCAGCAAGTTTAATTTGCTGGAGGTCAGCTTGGAGGTGAGTGGCTGAGCTGGGATTTTTCTGTCCATCTGACTGTAGGGCTTTATCCACTACATATAAGGCCACCTAAGAAAGCAGTCCGGAGCCCACATAAATAACCTAACTTGAGAGTTTACAAATGAGGCAAAAATAAAATATTCTGTCACATACCTTTAAAATTAAGAACCAGGAATATAACATGGCATTAAAAATATAGAAAAAATTTTAAGGGCAATTTCAATGCTCTATGATGGCCATTCAAGGAAAAGAGAGGCTAGGGGACTGTTGTAAGGGAAAGGGGAGACAGAAAGACAGACACAGACACAGGCACTGTTCCCTCCTACTTCTGACATGAACCTGCACTGGGGAGAGGAGCATAATTTAGCTGGTTCAGTGTGGCTCTCTGAGGTCAAGGACTGTGGCTTGCTTACTCCTCTCTGTATCCTCAGAGCTAGGGCAAGCCTGGCACGGAGTGGACATTCGTAAAGGTGTGCAGAAGACATGGTTCGAGAAAGAGATTGGAGCAAAATAGATGAGTTGTGAAAAACATAAGAGGAAAAAGACAACTTCAGAACTGGTGAGACAGACTTGTGAAGAGAGACACTAAATTAAAGAGACAGCCAGCAGGACTTCAGGGATAAAATGATACAAAGACCAATAAAAATACCAACACTTGTGATTTCTGGAACTAAGCAAGATGATTCTAAAGTTCACATGAAAAATACACAAATAAGAATAGTCAGAAAAACTCCGGGGACAAAAAGATAAGTAGGACTGGCCCTACAACTGTTTTGTTGTATTATAAAACATCAATAATTAAAACTATGGCACTGGCACAGATAGATTAAAGATAGAGAATGGAAAGCCCAGAAATAGACCTTAATATCTATAGGGCTTTAGTAAATAATAAGATAGCATCTCAGGCAATGGGAAAAAGAGGAACTAATCAATAAATGGTGTTAGCTATCTGGAAGAAAATAAAATTAGATCCATTCTCACATTATATACAAAAAGAGAAATTCAAAAAAGATAAAAAATTCAAATGTGTGATATGAAACCATAAAAGTGCTAGAAGAAAATAATACAGAAATCCTTCATGACATCAAGGGGGAAAGCCTTGCTTACTCAGAATCAAAGACATCAACTGGGCAACTTCTATCTGAAAGGCAAACGTCTCAACCCCTTCCTCCTCCATCGGTTGGTTGTGAGTCTGGGTTTCCTCAGGCATCTCAGCGAAGGGACCACATGGACTCCAAAATAATGCAGCACCAGGACGCAGAACCAACTAGCCAACTATTTCTTAATCTTTACACATTTATCACCTTTATAAAACTAAAAATTTTATTTTATAGTGAGAAAGGGAAAGGATACTATCAAAAAAGAGAAAAGACATCCCACAGAATGGGAGAAAGTATTTGCAAATCTTATATCTGATAAAGGGCCAGTCATCTAGAACATATAAAGAACAACTCAATAATAAAACATTTTTTTAAATAGGCAAAGGATTTGAATAGACATTTCTCCAAAGAAGGCAAACAAATGGCTATCAAGGCCAAAGAAAAATGTTCAACATAATTTGCCATTTGGGAAATACAAATTTAAATCTCAAACAGACTGACAAATTACCAGCAAGAAGACTGGGGAGGGGTTGTGGGGTGAGGTAAAAAATCAAAAATAGAAAAAGTATAAAAAATTCAAATGTGTGATATGAAACCATAAAAGTGCTAGAAGAAAATAATACAGAAATCCTTCATGACATCAAGGGGGAAAGCCTTGCTTACTCAGAATCAAAATCCAGAAGCCATAAAAGTACACACAGGCACATGTCCAAAATCTGCATGGCCAATGTCATGAGCAAGGTCAAAGACAGGTGACAAACTAAGGGGGCGGGGGGAATAGCACTCACACAGAGATAAAGGGCTAACTTTACTAATATAGGGAGTGCCTAAAAATAGACCCAAAAAAAGACTCATAGCCCAACAGGTAAGTGGACAAAAGATAATATGGACAGTCCACAGAAAAGGAAATACAGATCTCTATTAAACATAGAAAAAGCTGCTCAACCTCACTCGTAATTAGAGAAAGAAAATAAGCAAAATAACACTACACTGAAATACATTTGCCTGTCCCTTGGCAAAGACCCAAAGTCTGATTACACTCTGTTGGGAGTATGGGAGGTACAGGCCTCTTGTACCTCTTGTAGTGTGCTGGTCGGGATATATATCAGTATAATCCCTACAGGAACAATTTGGTAATGTACTTAAACAAATTCAAAAGGACGTTTGTATATACTCATTTCCTGCAGCATTGTTTGTAATGGTAAAAGACTGGGAAGAACCTGCTCTGGCCGGTTTAGCTTAGCTGGTTGGAACGTCAAAAGGTGGTGGGTTTAATTCCCAGTCGGAGCACATATCCAGGTTGTGGGTTCTATCCCTGATCAGAGCCAATCAATGTTTCTCTCTTGCATCGATGTGTGTTTTTTTTCTCTCCGTCTCTCTTTCTCTCTCCACCCACCTCTCTCCCTTCCTCTCTCTCTCTAAAAAAAAAAAATCAATTAAAAAAGCACTGGGAAGAACCTAAGTGTCTATCAAGAGGGGACTCGGCCAATAAAGTGTGATGTATCCATAGAGTGCAATACTTCAGTGAAAAACAAAACTGAAGAAGCTTTATAGGTACAGATATGGAAGATCTTAAAATATATTAAGTGAAGAAAGCAAGAAGAACGGTGCATATAAAATGCTACCTTTGGTGTAAAGAGGGGGAAATATCTATAGGGCTTTAGATCCATTCTCACATTATATACAAAAAGAGAAATTCAAAAAAGATAAAAAATTCAAATGTGTGATATGAAACCATAAAAGTACTAGAAGAAAATAATACAGAAATCCTTCATGACATCAAGGGGGAAAGCTTGTACATACACACATAAGAGTCTCTAGAAGAATATATAAAAAATGAGTTACAGAGTTCATCAGTGATGGGTGGAGGTGGGGAACAGGGCAGGTGGGAAGGCACACTGCTTGGGGGCCAAATTGACCCCATCACCTTGATTTTGTAACTGAAGTGTTACTGAAACAGAGCCATGCCCAACCTCTCCTTCCCCTAAAGCTCTGGCAATTATACTATGAAACAACAAAACAGACTGGGAGAGGCTGTAAGCACCTAAGGAAGGGCTCCTTGGGAAGGAGAAGGGTGAAGGGGTGGCATGGGCTTTGGGGTGTGACAGGCTCCTGTTGGAATCCTGGCTGTATCACTCACAGGCCCTGGGACCCTGCGGATCACTCGGATCACTCGGTGGGAGCTTTGACTTCCTGTGCCGTGGGGTAGGAACACCAGCTGAGAGAGTCATAAAACTGAGAGAGAAGAGTGAACATGTAAAGAGCACCTCATATGGGCCTGGTGCACAGCAGGTACACATTGATTGGCTCAATAAGTGGGAGCTGTTATTATTTTTCCCGTTAGGGCACGACAGGTTCGTCGGGAAATCTAACCACCATGTATAACATCGTCCTTATGGGAAAATGTATTTTAAGTTCTTAACACTGGGAGTACAGCCCAGTGAACTGGGAGGACTGATCAGGGAGAGGAGTCTCAGGCTTCTCTATTTGTTAGTTTGGCCCAACAGGTAATGAAATGGGAGTTCAGGAAGGGAAATGGGCTTAAGGGATTGCAGGTGCCCACCCTGAAAGCAGGAGGCAAAGCCAAGTCAGCATTTGGCTAGGCCACCGGACGTGGGCTTGGCAGAGGGTGCCTGTTTCTGCTACCAGGAAAAAAATAGCCTCTTCCCAGCTAGACTTGAGCTCAGCAGGACAGGAAAAGCTGTGATAATTTAAAGGAAAAGCTGTGATAATCCATCTCCACTGGAGCTCAGTAAAGCGAATTCCTCTTCCCAACAACACAAGCTCTCCTGCCAGAGTGAGCGCCCACAGCACGGGCTGTGGGGAGAGCAAGAGTGCCTGCCCCACAGCGAGTGCTCTGGGCTTCACAGAGCTTATTTCAACTCTGGAAACACCTGTCCTGAGGAGCCTCAGTGCTACCCCGGGGTCTGCAGATGGAGCAAATCTGCACCACACCTCCTGCTCCTATGCCCAGGGCACTCGAGCCCCTCCCCCCGACTCTCCCCAGGCCTCTCCTTTCTGGACTGTGCTCTCTGCTGACTTCCCGCAACCCTTTGCCTTCAAACATCCCCTGTCCAGTGTCTCTCATGTTCCAGTCCTGCTCTTAGCGAATAAAACATGATCTGGAGTCAGGACCTGGGTTTTAGTCTGGCCACTAACTTTGCACAGATCATTTCCTTTTTCTGGGTTTCAGGCTCCTCAAAATGAGTAAGAGTTGATCTAGATCCTCAAACTTCTCCACGAAGCACCCTGCAGACAGCGGAGAATGAGCACGCAGGAGTCTGAACACTCGGTTCTAAGAGGCCCAATGCCAGCTCCACAGTTCTTTGCAATCTTATTCTTTCATTTTTATTTATCATTATTTTTTTTAATATATTTTTATTGATTTTACAGAGAGGAAGGGTGAGGGATAGAGAGTTGGAAACATCAATGAGAGAAACATCGAACAGCTGCCTCCTGCATGACCCCTACTGGGGATCAAGCCCACAAACAAGATACGTGCCCTCGGCCGGAATTGAACCTGGGGCCCTTCAAGTCCACAGGCTGATGCTCTATCCACTGAGCAAAACTGGTTAGGGCTTATTCTTTCATTTTTAAGGAATTCATGCGAATTTTGCATGCCACCCCATGATACATCTGTGTTCTAATGTGAATGCAATAGGTTCCCCCTAATTCTTCAAGTAAACTTGATTTTCCTGGAAGTTAAATAATCATGTTTATCCTGAGGCCACATGTGATATGACCACACACACTGGGTGCCTATCCCAGTGTGTGAGCCATGGGGCAAGGGGTGCTTTAAGAGTGCCTCTGGGGCAGACATGGGGAATAGTATTCCTTTCTAATGTGCCCCAGGTGGCATTTTAACATAGGATCTGGATCTAGTGTCTTAACCGTAAGGAGTGATTCTAATGGAATTTTAGATACAGCAGCAGAGAGGAACTGGAACATCGGTGCCATGATCCTCAGTCACTTTATGTAGGTGACCTTCCACTTATCCTAAGGCTAAAATAAGACCAGTAAATAATCCTCATCACCAGGCAGCCAGCCTTCCTCATGAAACACCTTTCCCTCTTAGGTTCTTCCAAACTCCCTGAAATATACCAGAGCAGGCCTCACTGCCCTTTAAAATCAAGGAGCAAGGTTCCATGAGGCTCAGCATTAGGGCCCACAGATCCAGGGACTAGGAGATACATAGACAGACAGACAGAGAAATACACTTACCATAGAGCCCAGCAGAAGCTCCCTGCAGGCTGGGACACTGAGTTCTGGCCCAGGGAGAAGCTCTGTGCCGGTCAGAAAGCCCTTGGGCACCTTGAAAGGAACACCGTCAAGGGCACTCATTCTGTCAGAGGACAGTGGGGATGGCTGAGGCAGGCTGCCGATGGCAGCGGGAGAGTGTAGTCCTGAGGACCAGGCTCAGGCCTCAGATGGCCTAGGTGCTCTCCTGTGTGGTGACTTAGCAGAGTCCCACACAGCCAAGAAGGAAAGGTAATGTGGCCAGTGCTGCATAAGGGAGGAAATGGATAAAAACAAGACCATTCAAACTGACAGGGATTGACTATTTCATGTTTAAGTCTTATACTAGGGCATTGTTGACCAAAACAAGGTCTAGAACTCTAGTTCTAAAGTCTTGCATCAAAAGAGTTTTCACCCCCAAAAAAGTGTATAGTTCTTGTAAACCTAATAAATATCAAAATCAGTGGATTAAAATTAACAAGAAAGAGTTTTCACTCAAACGTTTAAGGAAGAAATATCAAATTACAAAAACTCTTCCAAAAAAGAAAAGAAGGAATACTTCCTAACTTGTTTGGCATCACCTTGATACCAAGCTTGACAAGAAAATTAGATGCTGATCTCTCATGAACATAAATGAAAAAAATCTTAACAAAAATTATGGATAAAAAAATACTGCCAAGTTGAATTTATTTCAGGAATGAGAGATTGGTTTAACATTCCAAAATCAATCAATGGGAGTAAAGATAAACACCAATAGAATAAAAATTAAAAATTATATAATTATTTCTCTCCATAGATACAGAAAAATTACTTGATAAAATTAATATATTTTCATTATTTTAAGAACAAAAAACCCTTTTAGCAACTTAGGAATAGAAAAGAATTTCCTTAACCTAATAAAAATAGCTTCAAGATATCTAAAGCAAACAATCCACTTAATGGTAAATACTGAAAGATATCCTCAAGATTGGAAATGATGAGACAAGGATGTCCCCATCATCTCTTCTGTTCAACATTACACTGAAGTACTAGCCTGATAAAAAGAGAAGGGAAACAAATAAAAGTATGAGGATTGGAAAGAAAGAAAACCACCATTATTTATAGATGACATAATTATATTTAGAAAATCCAAAAGAATTTATGAGGGTTATTGGATATATGATCAATATATAAGAATCAATTATATCTCTCTATACAAACAACAAACCATATGCTATATTTTAAAAATTTTAATCTCTAATGAAATGAAAAGAAACCATTGATATTAGCATCAACTACCTAGGACTCAGTATAACACAAAATGTATAAGACCTCTACACAGAAAACTGTAAAATATTAGAATAAATGGAGGAACATACCACGACCATGATTATAAGACTCAATATTGTAAAGATATCAGTTCTCCCTGAATTAATTTACAGATCCCACATATCAAAATTCCATCACACTTTTTGGTGTAAATTGGCAAACTAATTCTAAAATTTAAATGAAATGTAGAGGGCCAAGAAAAGTCAAGACAAACTTGAAGAAGAAGCAACACAGTTGGATGATATATACTTTTTGATATCAATCAAGACTTACTTTAAAGTTACAGGAATTAAGAGAGTGTTGTATTAACATGAGGGCATATGAAGGGACCAACAGAACATAAAAGAAAATCCAGAGACATGTCCACACATATATAGATAGGTCTTTGATATATGACCCTGCATAGCAGTAGGAAAATGAAGGTATTTTTATTTATTTATTTATTTAATCATCACCGAAGGATATTTTTTTCCATTGATTTTTTTAGAGAGAGTGGAAGGGAGAGGGAGAAACAGAGAGAAACACCTATGTGAGAGAGACACATCAATTGGTTGCCTCTGGCATGCCCCCGATCAGGGCCAGGTGGCTCCCGAGATACGTGCCCTTGACCAGAATTGAAACCCAGGACCCTTCAGTTTGCAGGCTGACACTCTATGCACTAAGTCAAACCAGCTAGGGTTACAGTATTTTTAATAAATGGTTCTGGGTCAATTGGATGGCCACCTAGAAAAAAAAAATCTTGACCTTATATCATACACAAAAATCAATTCTACGTAGACTATAGATCTAAACATAAAAGGTAAAAAGGTAAAGCTTGAAGATAAATTGGAGAATATACTCATGGCCTTAGAATAGGCAAAAGTTTTTTAAACAGATTACAAAAAGGTCTAACCATAAAGAAAAATATTGATAAATTGGGTTATATTAAAGTTAAGAACTTCTGCCCTAGCCAGTTTGGCTCAGTGGATAGATCTTTGGCCTGTGGACTGAAGGGTCCGGGTTCAATTCTGGTCAGGGGCATATGCCTGGGTTGTGGACTCAATCCCCAGTCAGGGGAATGCAAGAGGCAGCCAATCAATGATTCTCTCATCATTGATGTTTCTATCTCTCTATTCTTCTCCCTCTCTGAAATCAATAAAAATATATTTTAAAAAAAGATTTAAAATAATAAAGTTAAGAACTCCTATTCATCAGAATATACCATTAAGAGAATTTTTAAAAATCAGAATGGGAGAAGATATTTGCAGTGCATGTATCTGACAAAGGATTCATATTCAGTACATACCAACAATTTCTATAAATCAATAAGAAAAAGAGCCAATACAAAAATAGGAAAGAAAGTTTAATAGGCACTTCACAAAAGAGACTAGCCAATAGCCAATAAACATATAAGTTAACTTCATTAGCCATCAGGGAAATGAAAAATAAAGCAATGAGGTATCACCATACAGTTAAAATTTTAAAAGCCTGATAATATCAACTGTTGAGCATGTGGAAATATCTGGAACTCTTGTGCACTGTTGGTGAGAAAGTCAATTCGTGTTTGTCAACAGTATCTACTAATGCTGAAATCTAAGAATTAAAAATGCATTGACACATAGCATCTGGGCCTTTTGTTTAAGAACAAGTGTAGGATCTGTAGGTTTAATAAACACAATAGCCATAGATTTAATTTTTGTATTTTAAACATTAAATAAAGATTCTGTCACCTTAAAACACAAATCAGCACTCATTCACAGGAATTCAAGTTCATGACTGCCTATAATATGTAATCCAGACTCCTGACTGCAGTCTGGCATTTTGCAAACAATCAGGGTTTACCTAGGAATATCTTTGGTTTAATACAATCTGTCATCCCTACCGGGATGGTGCAAAGCCCGTAGAATTGATTTTTGTGTATGATGTAATGTAAGGTCACTGGGGTCATCCCCATGCCCACATGAGAGCATCATATAAAGATGTAGAGCCGGTAATCTGAGTATAGCGAGGTCAAATGAGACAAGACGGGCAAATCCCTTAATCCCCTCATCTCCACGGTAAACTCACTCTTGTCAGTATCTTACTTTTGTAAGACTCAGAAGACTGTCTCCCAGCACACTGGAGTGACTCTATGCTACAGGATCAGAAAGGTCCCAGTGTGATCAGTAAATTATATGCCCCAACACCCTGTTCTTACAGGGGACTGTGAGGTACAGGGCATTGCAGGAAACACAGGAAAGTTAGCAAATGTTGGCATTCTCAGGTTTATCATTCACATTTCCAGCTATCATTAGAATTTTGAGCCATGGGGAAGAACCTCAATTTTATTGACACCCAAGTGGGAACTGCCGCAGGTCCAATGGGCAGGTACAGGGCCACTGTCATCCTCCCTTACCTCTGGCCCAGCATCTGTATCAATAGGTATTCTCTATTCAGTTCTATATTTGCTTCTGGAGTAATTGAAGAGTTTGAGGATTCTGCAAATACATCTCTTAAGAACAGCAAGGGCCAGATTGTAATCTAGTTAGAACATATTCTAAAGTGACGGTCACCTCTGCTAAATACAAAATGAGAAGTACAGACTATTAAGTGATGATGTTCTTCAGAGGAAAGTGAGTATTCTAGTCCTTTCGGGCTGGGGAAGCTTCAGGAAAGATGGGACTTGACCTGGACCCTGGAGGGTGGGGGGACAGTCTATGAACAGGGTAAAGGTGGGGTGGAGAGCGTAACTCCAGGGAGGGGACAACGTGAGCCAGGGAGCAGAGGCAGGGAGAGTGAGGGGGGACAAGCAGCTTGACGGAAGTAGATAGTGTTTGCTGGGAAGCAGTCACAGTAAGATTGAAAGGGAGATTGGGGTGGAGCTGGGCGGGCCCTGAACTTTAGGCTAAAGCTGACTCCATTCAGTAGACAGTGGAGAGAGCTCTGAAGGGGCCTAAAGGGGTGCGGTGAGGGTGGGGAGTGGGACGTTAGGAATGCCAGTCTGTGATGCTTCAGCAAACAGCATTCTACACCATCTCTCCAATGGTCTGTGTCCATTTGGCTGTGACTGAGCTTGAGGGCAAGGGGCAGGGTGGGTGGGGGTTATAGTAATCAGTCTACAGGGAGCCCAGGCAATGACATTAGTATTATGTTTAAAGGTCTCCATTATACTCTCTAAATGACTTCATCCTTGCCCATAACATCAATAATCTATGTGCCAATGGCTCACATGTGAAATTCTCCAGTTCTCTTCTGAGAAGAAACTCAAAAGCACAACTGCCTACAAGGCATCTCCTCCAAGATGTCTCCAGGGTGCCTCAAACCCAACATATCCAAAGTGAACTCCTGATTTTCCCTCCCCCAAACTGTTCTTCCTCCCCCAGGACTCTCTCACTTGGACCATTAGTGTCCATGTATCCTCTTATGCCCTATTATTGTAATTGTGTTCCACACACTGGACAAAACTGATCATTTCAAAGCAGCAAACTAAGCATTCCTAAAAGCTTCCAATTTCCACTGCTCTCAGAATCAAACTCAACCCCCCAACAAGGGCTTCCAAAGCCATGCAGAGCCTGGCCCCTCCCCGCTCACCTCTAGCTATGTTGACCTTCAGTCTCTTTAGTCTCTTGGTCTAGCACAGGGCTCTTGCATAGGCTATTCCAGATACTTGCTATGTTCTTCCTTGTCTCTGCCCAACTAGTTAATAGCTGTTCATTTTTCAGAGCCCAGCTGAAACATCATTCTTCAAAAAAGCTTTCCCTGACCCCCAAACTTGGATAGGTTCACCTAGTATGGTGGCTTTCAACTTTTTTTTTTAACTGTGACCCACAGGATAAAATATATTTGACTTTGTGACAGCATATACATATGTAAACTGAATGAAATTTCTTACCCTTATTATATATTTTCTTTATTTCATCTAAATGCATTACAGAACACTCAGTTTGAGAAGAAAAAAAAAAAGGCCTAATCTTATAGAACCATATCTGTCCTTCAAAGCACTCAGCACATTTTTTATGATTATTGGATTATGTCTATCTCCCTCAAAAGGTGTGTTAGGGTGTATTTGGTATTTTGCCCATTGTGATAGCCCTTGTATTTGACAAATTATCTGAGCCTCAATAGTCACTTAGTAAATATTTGAATGAAAAATATAAATTGGTAAGCACTTTTAGCACTTACAATTGTAACTGACTCTAATTATCTGAACAGTCATTAAACTTCTCTAACTCCAGGATGGCAGGAATCCTGTTTGCTCCTTTTTATGTTTGTAGCATTTAACATCATACCTGGAAAATGGTAAATCAAAATAATTTCCCAAGTATATGGTTCAAATCCAGGTATCTAGATTCTGTCAAGCACGAGTTAATAAAGTTGAGAAATGTCCCGTTCTGTATAGTTATGCACTTCAACACCAATCACCTCAAAAACTTGCAATCTTTGCTTCAGAGACTAGAAGAAATGCAGCTTATTCCAAAAGTAAACAGTTAATTATTCAGAAATAGCTTATTGGTTACAAGCATTAAAAAAAAAGATTAAGTTGGAAATGCCTCATATAATCTCTAGCCCTGACTATATACCACTGCTAATACTTTACAGCATTCACAT
>NW_006295825.1:1879090-1891945 GCF_000327345.1 Myotis davidii | reverse complement strand
CTGCTATATATTATACTTGTTTGAATGGAACAAGACATGCTTTGTACTTACCTTGTTAATTCCCAGGATAGCTTCCCTGTGGCAAAACTCATAGAAGTGAGTGAATTGCTACAACAGATGGTATAATCCCAGCTAAACTGCTTGATATATCCTTGCACAAAAGTCACGTGGACAAGAAACATGAATGGTTTTAGAGTGATTAAGTTGGTTGGCTTATACCAAAGTCTTTAACGTCATAAACTCAGCCTCTGGGATGAACACTTAGTATTAATGTATAAATAACCTCTTTATTTAATTTTCTCTTCTTCCCTGTATTTACTTAATTTCTTAAAAATAAATTATTTTGTTAAAGCTTCTCACAAGTCCAGGGTCGTCTCTACTGGGAAGACAAACAATATTCTTGCATATAAGACATGATGAAGCAATACATTTATGGTTAGTCTTTGAGTGAGCTTCTCTATTTTCATTAATTTTTGTTCAATACATAGAGCATTTATGTGTAGGTGTTAAAAATGCATGATTTAGAAGAGGGCTGGAGACTCAACAGAACTGTAGTTCTTAGTTCTAACAGAAAAAAAATAGGAACTGACTAGCAATGGTCAGCAATAACAATGAGCCCCATATCATGCAGGTTGTGGCCTGTAAATGCCTTCTCCACTGAAGATTCCAGTCATTTCTTCCACTGGGATAGGAAATGTGAAAAATAAATTTGGAGAATACTGGGATCGAATGGGAACTAAGGAGCTAAGTTAAAGAGACTCCCATTGGCTCAAGGTGACAAACAATAAAGAAAACAATAAAATGAGTTGAAAGATAAATATGTTTAGATCGGAGTTCATAATGAAACTTGAACACAAAATTCACTAGTCATGCTCGGACAAGGCTAGGAAACCACTATTTTGAAAACTAGTAAATCAAGGAAATTACATATTTATCTCTTGTCTTTCCTATGCAAATTGTACCTGAGGATAACAAAATAGTTGGTGAGGGGATATTTCTCCTTTTAGAAGTATTCCAGCTAATAAAGAAAGAATGGCAGAATTAAACTATTTGGCAACCCCAAATGCAACTTGATTATCAATGACTGCTCAGGCTCCAAAAAGAGACAGCCAGACATTAGTCCTCTTAAATCACACACCAGGTCTAGAAACAGTCTTACCAAAATATTCCAATCTAAGTGTGGTCAAGTCTCTAGATCAGCACTGTCCAATAGAAATGTGAGCCAAATATGTAATTGTACATCTCAATTCAAACCCAATTTCAATTCAAACTCTCAATTTCTAGTGCCCAATAGCCATACACGGCTACCATATCAGACAGTACAGCTCTAACCACTAAATTATAAGAAATACAGAACAGAGGAACATGCTATCCCAAGGGTGCGATTAGCAAAATCCAGACTGGGAACTTTAAGGAAAAAAGGACCTCATTTTTTCAAGCAAAACATTACAAGGGAGAGAAAGAGTGCAAAGTGCATGGGAGTAAGTCTCTTAAGATCATCAGAAACTTAACAGACATATCACCCAACAATGCATAGACTGCATCTACATCTTGATTTGAACAGTGTAAAACACACATTTGTGAGATAAGGAAATTTGAACACTGATTTTTTTTCCTATTATGGAGTTATTCGTTTTGTTAGGTGTGATAGGGCACTGTGGTTACATTTTAAAAACATCCTTTAGGGCTATATACTGAAAATGTATAAAGTAATACGATATCTGGGATTTGCTTCAAAATAATCCAGAGTGAGTGGTGGGGTACAGATGAAACAGGCTTGTCCAGGAGTTGACAATTATTTGAAGCTGGGAGATGGATATATGGGGGAAAATTATATTATCTTTACTTTTGACATGTTTGAAATTTTGCACAATACTTTATTATTATTAATTTTAGATAGGAAGGGAGAAACATCAATGTGAGAGAGATACACTGATTGGTTGCCTCTGTACACACCCTGCCAGGGATTGAACCTGCAAGCTAGGTGTGTGCCCTGTTAACTCTGTAATGCACATTACATCAAACTGGTGACCTTCCAGTGGACGACACTCCAACCCAGTCACACCAGCCAGGACTGCACAATTTTTTTTAAAATATATTTTATTGATTTTTTACAGAGAGGAAGGGAGAGGAATAGAGTTAGAAACATCGATCAGCTGCCTCCTGCACACCTCCTCCTGGGGATGTGCCCGCAACCAAGGTACATGCCCTTGACCGGAATCGAGCCTGGGACCCTTCAGTCCGCAGGCTGACGCTCTATCCACTGAGCCAAACCGGTTAGGGCTGCACTTTTTAAATAAAAGACTGTGGGATAAGATTACAATGGCACTGTCCATATTCTCAGAAGAATCATTCATTAAAGATACCACTGTAAGTCTTTCTTTCTAATCCCATAAAGTACCAGTGCCTGCAGCCACCACCACTGAAGGCAACAAACCAAGAAAAACTTACAAAACAAAAACCAGACAAAGAAAACACTCGCTTTATTAAAACACTGAAGTTGCCAGAGGAAAGAGGGAATGGTTTTTCCCACCTGGCATTAAACACCTTTTCCTTGGGTTGTGCTGCCTGAGTTTTCCTGAGTCCCTGCTTTACCCTCCCTGACCCATCAATGCAGATGTCTTAGTGGCAAGGCTATCTGGACACCAAACATACAATGTACTGTACCAGTCCTCTTTTATTTCTATGTTCCTGCACCTCATCAGGGAGCAAATGGTGGAGATTTATCCCAAAAGGGCACACAAGCCTATGGGGTCAAGTGAAGCTAATCACATCAGATTTCAGATTATGAGCTTAGACACACTTTGGAGGAGTGCTGGCTCATATACTGTTAACTCTGTAATGCACATTACGTAAATTTAACAGTGCAAATTAAACAACGGAAAAGGACAAAGGTTTTAGCATCTTGCACCCAACAGCTTCTGATGATATGAAGTCATTTCTAAGGTTGATGGTGTCCTTCCCTAACTACCCAGAGTTGATTCCACAGAGTTCGGTGGTGTAGACTCACTCTCCTCTTACAAGTGCCTATTTAATAAACTTGAATTTTAGAGTGAAAATGTCTTATTGGTGTGAAAGTGTGTGCAGTGATTTGGGAGGCAACAAATTGAGAGCAAAGGCTCAAACTAAAAAATAAAAATATTTATTTAGGTTTTTGGAATATAAATAACAATAAATGACAAAAGGCAAAATAAAACAGAAAAACTGACATGTTATATCACTGATCATCTCCAGGCACAAGAGCATTTATTAATGAATATAAAAAAATAAACTTCATTATTTTTATCTGCTTTCCCCCCAACTTTAACTACATGAATATTCCTAAGAAATTCCACAGTTATACCGGCCCCTTCTGAGTACATGAGGTTAAGGTCCTACTCCCATAGGGAAATAAATTTCTATCTTCAGGGATTCTGAAAAACTAGACCTCCAGGAACTTACAAAGCAGTTCCTTTCATTAGGATCCTTCTAACATAGGGAGAATGCAGCCGTCACCCAACAAAACACGAACCAGTGTAGATGTAGGTACTCCTCAGGTGTCCTGAGATCTCCAAATGAGTACCCGACTAAGCCACCAGCTTTACGCCAGCCCAGCCTGCGGCCCACAGCCTCTCAAGCTGCACCAAAAGTGGGCTTCACAGATAAAGTATCTTTCCCCTTTCTTCCTGGAAGTTAGAGGGCTACACGGGTAGGAAGGATATGGAGGTTTTGCATCAAGCTTGCCTTCACACTCTGTACCAGGGGAGGGCTACTAAACTACCCAGAGCACACCTGTGTTGAGTGTATGGCATGTACTTACCCACTGCCACACAGGAAGTTGAGTAAATTAGCCAGTCACTCTGGACCAAGCCCCTCAAAACAGGCAAATTCAGTGAGCCAAGGCATGTGGCAATAGCCCCAGTTCACCTAGGTCCTTTCCAAAGAACCATATTAATCTGATCCCAAAGCACATTTGGCTAGGACAGAGCATGGTAGGAAAATGGAACTTCTGGGAAGGGCCATGCCATGTGGAGTTTCCAGGTTGTTGTTTGGTCTGCAGCACAAGAAGATGGCAGCATCGCTAATATTCAGAGCTGGAGAGAGTGTTGCCTGGTCCACACTCCTGGAGCGTCTTTACTAAGGCAGCTTAATGGCGGTTGCCCAGATGTCGTTGCTGGGAAGCGGCGGAAGGACCCATCCTTGGGGAACAGAGTTGCCTTCAGGATGATCAGATGGCACCAGGTACTGATCCCAATCATGCCTTAATAGGAAATTATAAAACAACTGTTTATTTCTGTTTTAGTCCAAGCCAGATGTTCAGCAACTAAATATTCTATTTCAGGACTTACCTTTCCAATGACTGATGTACTAAAGAACTAGACTATCGGGGATTATGCAAAAGACTGCATTTCTTAAATATACATATAAAGGGGGGGAAACTCCAAAGAACTTACAGTCATTTAAAAAAATGTGTTTTTATTGATTTTAGAGAGAGAGGAAGGGAAAGATAGATAGAAACATCAACGAGGAGAGAGAATCATTGATTGACTGCCTCCTGCATGCCCCACACTGGGAATTGAGCCCACAACCCAGGGATATGCCGAGAATCGAACCATGACCTCCTGGTTCACAGGTTGACTGAGCCACTCTCATCATTGATGTTCCTATCTCTCTCCCTCTCCCTTCCTCTCTGAAATCAATAAAAAAATATATTTTAAGAAAGATATATTAAATGAGGTGTCTTTAAAAAGAAATACACATAAAACAATATTATGCATTGATCAGTTGACAAAAATGTGGCCAGAGGCTCACTGAAACCTAATCATATATTTCCTTTAGGAGCAGCAGCCGTTCAGTAGTCTCTAATTCAGTGTTTGTGGCTTTATAGAGCACAGCTACTGTAAATAACAAGAATTGACTATAGTTATGTTTAGAAGCTAAAACTTGTGTATTAGCCAGAAATGCACTTTCCTCAGACATCAACTTGGTATGCAAAGAGCATTGTTGGAGCTTTGGAAGGAACCTTAGAAATCACTTAGGTCCATGATTTTCAAACCAGGCTTTGAAGACCCCTGAGCCCCAAGTAGATGCTTTGGGAGTCTAGAAACAACGAAGTGCTTCCTATTAATAACAGATTTAAGTTACCTGTGGAACCCAGTCATTCATTCTGTTTTATAAACTGATTTGTCCAAAGACTGCATTTGGGAAGAGTACTACTGCCAAAGTTTGAAGGCCACATTCTTCATTTTATAGGTGAGGAAAGTGTGAGACCCAGAGAGCTGCAAAGTATAGCTCATTATGAACTGCATGTAAAGATGAGACTCTCTGTTCCTCGCTCTCTTGACTCTGACCTCTAAGAACTCACAAGTCGGCAGCACGGGTCTTCAACAGTCTCCATAGGCAAGTATACAGGGAGGGTCTGTTTAGCAGCAGAAGAGAACTAGAAAAGGTAGCCAGTGCTTTAAGTCAGCCTGGGAGAACACAAAAGGGCAAGTCACACCTGAGTTTGTTTCTTCACCTGTTAAAATAGGGACATCTATTTCTCAAGGATGAGTGAGGACTAAACAGATGTTTGTGGCATCCCTAACACTTGGAACCTTTATATAAACCCATTAGAAATTTTTTTAAAAAGATACAGGCGACATGGAGAGTGCCCCTCTGACCTTATTTGGATGAGTGCTGGCAGGGAGTGCTCAGCTTGGAGGTAATACTGTCTGAAAGGCTGCAAGAGGTGAGCGAGCGGGAACTCATCTGAAAAAGAAAAGGCACAATACCACACCATCACACTTCCTATCCAGAGTGTATGTCTCAAGGCAAGGTGACTGAGCCTATGATGACAACATGATCAAACGTGCTTCATCTTTATCCATGATTTCCAGGATATAGTTTAGGTGTCATTGTTGCCTACAATCTCTTAGCTTAGGTCGAGGTCACCCATGAGAATAAGTCAATCTAGTATTGTCCTTTTCTCCACTGGTTACAGAGGAACTTACCTGGATCCCCAAATAACTTGGACTCAATTTCCCGCTTCTGCAATAAAATTTTCTCTTTTTCTTTCCTCTGTTTCTTTTCTAGTTCTCTCTTCCTCTCTTCCTCTTGTTCTCCTTCCAACATGACTCTGAGGGCTCTCTCTTCAGCTTCATATAGTTCAGAGCGTTTTTTAATGAGTTTTCTCAGTCGCTGAAGATGATGCTCAAAAGTCTCATCTGCTGAGGCTGGAGGACAGACCCCTGGGCAAAGAGATGCAAATGGCATTTTAGTTAAAGCTTTTTCTTATCTCCAAATCTGTGTTCTAATGAGCCAACTCAAAGTCCTACTGATAGTGTGAATTTGCTTAGCATTTATAAATTCTAATCCCTCTTCACAGATCAATTTGAATCTGCAATTAATCTGACCCCACCCTGACTTTCTTTTTTCTCTAATTCCTCTTTCTGGAAACTACCACTTAACTTTTGATTTTGTTTCTAAAGGTTTTGATCCTGCAGTTGGAGAGTGGGCTCCCAAAAGGAAAAAACTGTCTTATATTCTTCATTTTGAAATTCCCACTGCTAATAAACAATTCTCCCTTTAAGTGTGAAGTTCTGGGAAAGCACCCATGGATACTGAGAAGAAATACATTTAACCAACCACACTAGCCTCACAATGTGCTGCTGAGAGTAGGGTGACCAAATGTTTCAGTTTGCCCAGTTTTAGCACTTGAAAACCCAGTGTCCTGGGAAACCTGGGATGGTTGGTCACCCTGATTTAATTGTGAGATCAGCTAATTGTATAGCCAACATAGCTACAGCCACAACGGGGAACATTTTAGACTAGTTGTTAGGTGATATGCAAGAATTATTACTAATTTTATGTGATAATGGCATCATAATTGATGATGAATTACTTAGGCATTCTATTTTTGTACACATGTGAAAGTTTTCATAAAATTTTATAAGGAAAACTTTTTGAGATTTATTGAATATTCAAGTAGGTTGCAATAGTGACTCACTACCATAATGGCCCTCAATAAAAAAGTTGCCGAAGCTAATTCATCCTACATTGATGTGTGCTCAATCCTATTAGTCCTTAAAGCTTGTAAAGGAAAATGTATGTACTGCGGCAGTATTTTAACAATACCAGATACATGGAATAAAAAAATCCTAATTCTGCTAACATAATCAACCCTTTTTATTTCCCCATATTGATCCTCCAGCCATTTTTGTCCATATATTAGCAACTTCACATAGTTCAATGTAAAACGTGTGTAACTTACATATCTCCATGTCAATTCTCTACATTTTTTTTCCTCTCCTTATAATTATTTAATGGCTCCATCCTGTTTCACCAAATCAATGTACCTACCATAATTTACTTAATAAGCTCTCTAGTCTGGACAGTTAGGCTGTTCCAAATGACTTATCATATAATGCTACAATGAATAATCTTAGGCACCATGGGGCCTCATCCGGTTTTTGGACCTTGGCATAGTGAGAAAAAACTTTCCACCCTGAAATCTTACACCCAAATATTCTCTTCTCTGATAACTTCCTACCATTTCAGTATTCTCACCTTCTTCTCCCTCAAGATTCTGTGAATTTCATTAAAATCTCTCATCGAATGTATCAGAGTCTGCCCATCTTCTATTTGTTCTCACCCAAACTTGTAGTCACCCACAAAGCAAAACCCCAACAGCCCCGTGCTCTGTGCTCACGTGCTAGCTGTAGGGTGAAGCCATTTGATTACTGGCCTGGCGCCAGTTTACAGTTACATCAGCTGGGCCCATAGCCCCTCCCTGCAGCCACACTGCCATGGGTCTCTGCTTGGCCCTCACTCACTGCTCATTTCACCACTCTCCGAAAGTCCTACTTCTCTATTGACCCTCAGAGCAAAACCTCTAATCCAGCCGTGGGCAAACTACGGCCCTTGGGCCGAATCCGGCCGTTTGAAATGAATAAAACTAAAAAAAAAGACCGTACCCTTTTATGTAATGATGTTTACTTTGAATTTATATTAGTTCACACAAACACTCCATCCATGCTTTTGTTCCGGCCCTCTGGTCCAGTTTAAGAACCCATTGTGGCCCTCGAGTCAAAAAGTTTGCCCACCCCTGGGCTAATCTATTTCCCGGAGGAGACAGGCCACCAGGAAGGGGAATTCCCTAACTTTCTGCCCCCAGTTCCACTCACCTGCTTACTGCCCGTCACCGTCTCCGTCATTTCATTCCAGTAGAAGATGGTTCTTCTCCACTTCCGTTAACCCCTCCACCAGGGACCTGAATCTGACTCCCTCCGCCAAGACCTTGCGCCATCAACTATTCCTCTGCTTCTCGCTGATCTTCCTCCCTCTATTCATACTCACTCCTTGGCTCAGGATTTAAACATTTTCAAGTTTTTCCCATGACCCTAAGGTAGCACCCCTTACCCGATCCCCCCCCCCACCCCCGCCCCATAGACACTGGCGGATGCTGACTTTGTACTCTCCTCTCCTTTACAGGCAAATGTTTAATGCGTTGATCTCACTGTCTGCTTTTCTTATGTCCTACTCCGTCTTTACTCGACTTGAGTCGGGCTTCTACTTCTACCACCCCCTGAAATGCCCCTAGCGCAGTCACTAATTACCATGGATGTCTCTCAAGCTTTTTATTACTTGAAAATAAAAGTAAGATGAAACACGTGTATGGCATTTACTATGTGCCAGGAATACTTTAAACACTTAACTCATGTCTACTAATTTAATCACCACAACACCCCATGGGTAGGTACTATCATTATTCCCTCCTTACAGAGGAGGACACCAACGCATAAAGAAGTTTAAGTAAACGTGCCAAGATTGCACAATCTCTGTGAGCGTTTGCCACTCTGCAGAAGAAGTAGCCGGTCTACCTTTTCCTCCTCTCTCTCTGACCTCTCTCGATCTCCTCTGTGGAATCCTCTTTATTCATCTTGATATTGTCTTTCTGGCTCTCATTTCACACTACACAACCTCTTTAAGGTCTGTTTACATGCTGATGAACCCTTATCCAGAGTGTCCCACAGGCACCTCAAACTCAACAGGTCCCAAACTGAACTCATCAACCCAAAGCCTCCTGCTGTTTTCCTGGTCATTTAGAATGGTATCATCATTCATTCAGTGGATCAAGCTACAACCTGGAAGCCATTTTTTTTTCCAGCTCCCATATGCTGAGTTCCCCAAGTTATTAATTTATATGTACACACACACACACACATACACTCTCTTTATTCATATCTCTTAAATCCATTTACTTTTCTCCTACTGTGGTCCTTAGTTCACACTCCCATACTATCCCAGCCCAGACTATGACAACCTTTATCAGTCTCTCTTCCTAGATCAGTGATGGCGAACCTTTTGAGCTCGGCGTGTCAGCATTTTGAAAAACCCTAACTTAACTCTGGTGCCGTGTCTCACAAAGAATTTTTTGATATTTGCAACCATAGTAAAACAAAGACGTATATTTTTGATATTTATTTTATATATTTAAATGCGCCCACAACCTAGGCATGTGCCCTTGACCTGAATCGATGAGCCCGGGACCCTTCAGTCCACAGGCTGATGCTCTATCCACTGAGCCAAACCAGCTAGGGCCCATAGGACACTTCGTGATGTGACCCTTCTTACATATCCAGCCTCATTCTCTCAGCACTTACTTGGAGGTACATACGCCTTGAAGAAAGAAGTTAGAAAGCTGCTTGTTTTCTTTTAAAGTACACAAGGCAATCAGCTACTCGTTACCAAATCATTTTACATTCAAGTCAATTAACTCCACATAGCCTGCTTATTATATAGACCATAATTCCTCCTAAAATTTCCTCTTTCTTTTAGACCAAATAGAGGGGAGACTAACAGTGAGAAATTATGCTGGTAAATTCACTTGGCAGATATTACTGACCCTCACCTCACAGAGGACATGGAGCAGAGGAACATTAAATAGTAGTCCTCAAGTTTTGCATTCTCATAAGCAAGAGGCATGGGTAGGCACAGTAGAAGCAAATCTAGATGACCCACAGTAGGTGATTCACAAATGCCCTACAGAATCATCTGTGTGAGGCCTGAATCTGAATCAGCCACGCTAAGGGCTGGCATGCAGAAGCTCATCACTTAGCTAGTGAGTAAGACTGGCTGAATGCACAATGATCACGTCCAAATGCACAAAACTTTTTTAAAAATATATTTTTATTGATTTCAGAGAGGAAGGGAGAGGGAGAGAGAGAGAAATATCAATGATGAGAGAGAATCATTGATTGGGTGCCTTCCGCATGCTTCCACTGGGGATCGAACCTGCAACCCAGGCATGTGTCCTTGACTAAAATCGAACCCGAGACCTTCCAGTCCGCAGGCCCATGCTCTATCCACTGAGCCAAACCAGTTAGGGCCCAACAAAACTTTTTATTGCCCTGACTGGTTTGGCTCAGTGGATAGAGTGTCGGCCTGTGGACTGAAAGGTCCCAGGTTCGATTCCGGTCAAGGGCATGTACCTGGGTTCCAGGCACATCCCCAGTAGGAGGTGTGCAGGAGGCAGCTGATCAATGTTTCTCTCTCATAGATGTTTCTAACTCTCTATCTCTCTCCCTTCCTCTCTGTAAAAAATCAATAAAATATATCATAAAAAAAACCCACTTTTTATTAAGGGTCTGAATTATAGTTTTAATTTATTATATTTTAAACCAAACAGAGGAATTCATTTGCTATCGTGGTATTTGCTCATTTGTGTACTCACAAATATCCCTGGTGAATGTCAATGGCCTACAACCTACTAAATAAGGCAGCATGTGGCCCAAACCAGGTGCAAGTGAGAAGGAGCAGGAGGTCACCTCAGCCCAGAGCAGAGAAGGATGGGAGATATGTCATCTAAATTTGGTTTTGAAGGATAGTGAGAGCTTAAAATAGCAAAGATGGGACTAAGGGCCCTCCAGCCAAATCCCATTCACACCTCTTCAAATAGCCATGATTCAGATTTGAAATGTATCTGAAGGAACATGCCAAGTTTTCAACACCTTCTGAAGCCTCAATAAGGACAAGATAGGATAGCTTTCACCTTGGCACATGGGTAAAGCTGAGCAGCCCTGTCAACCTCACTCAGAAAAATGTGGCCAGGAACGCCTGGGGTGGGAATGATGAGTCCAGGGGAAGACGGTGCAGTGGGTTCCCACACCTGCCTCTCTTTTCAACCTGGGCTACCAAGAGCTAAACATCAGAGGGTTTCTACTTCAAAGGTTCTGAGACACTGCTGACAAGCTCAGTTACCTTACTGGGTGAAAAATTTGAAGCATCAAGCATTTTCCTTCAAGATTTTTGGGGAAGGGCAAGCACTATGGTAAAGAAAGGGAGGGAACAGGGGAACAAAGGAAGAAATGCCAGTAGAAGTGCAAAGCCACAGTTACCTTTCCTTGCTGCAGCCTCTTTCCTGAGTTTCCTCAATTTCTCCAAGGCCCGAAGAATGTCCACCATTCTTTTGGTGTCTGCTTGTTTTTTCCTCACTTCAGACAAGACACCATCGGCAGCAGCTTTAAGTTCCTGCTCCTGGGGAAGAAAGAGAGCCCATCAGAACAGCTGCCCAGCAGTGAGATTTTAGAGAATCAGACAGTCCCAGGGTTAAGAAAGATTCTACTGGATTTACACCCCAATTCCCTGGGCCATGCCCAAGCACCTCTCTACACTGGTCCAGCCAAAGAATTATCCTCTCTGCACTTCCACGTGGACACTGTTTTTTCTTCCTCAGAGTTTCTAAAGTGTGGTCTAAGGAACATCTGCATTCAACTTACCTTGTTAAGTTGGGGCTCTCATTAAACATGAAAACACCTGGCCCTGGCTGGGGGGGCAGGAGGGGGGTCCCAGTTGGCTGGAATATTGTCCTATGCGCCAAAAGGCTGTAGGTTCAATTCCCAAACAGGGCACATACCTAGGTTGCAGGTTCAATCCCCAGTTGGGGCATGTACAGGAAGCAACCAATCAATGCTTCTCTCTCAGACCAATGTTTCTCTCTCTCTCCCCACCCCCTTCCTCTACTAAAACAAATAAACATATCCTTGGGTGAAGACTTAAAAAAAAAAAAGCAGACCCCTGGATCCAAAGATTGAGGGTAGCAGGGAAGATAAGGAATCTTATCCTATACTAGAAGCCCAGTGCACAAAAATTTGTGCACTTGGGGGGGGGGCCCTCAGCCCGGCCTGTGCCCTCTCGCAGTCTGGGACCCCTCGGGAGATAACGACCTGCTGGCTTAGGCCTGCTCCCGGGTGGCAGAGGGCAGGCCCAATCCCTAGGTGCAGCCCTTTGTCGGGCTCAGAGCAGGGCCGATTGGGGAGTTGGGACACCGCCCCCTGTCACACTCAAGGCAGGGTCGATGGAGAGGTTGCGGCGCCACCTCCTGTCATACACAGAGCAGGGCCAATCAGGGGGTTGGGGCACTGCCCCTGTCACACACAGAGCAGGTGCCAGGCCTTCCTTGCCCCGGCAGGGTTTCCCAGAGGAGGAGGCACCAGGGGTAGGTTCTGAAGGAGGAAGTGTTTTCCAGGCAGAAAACATTCCTGCCTTCAGCAAACACTCCCTGCTCCCCGCCCCATGTTAGGGACACCGACAGGTCTCAGCCTTGGAGCCTCCGTCCAGACTGGAGTCAGTTGGAGGCTCCAAGGGGGGCTAGTAAACTACCCCCGCCCCCGTCCCCATGCTGATCTTCCTTGAGGGGCAGGGAAGGCTTCCCTCAATAGATACTTTCGGTTTAAATATTGAGGTATGAGTAGGAGCTGGCCTCAACCCCCCAGGTTCAGCTGGGTAAACTGAGGCTCAGAGAGGTCAGTGGCCCAATTGAAGCCCCATAGGTAGTTCAGGGTGGGGACGTGAATGACCAGCAGAGTCTGGATAGGCAGGGAGGGAAGGGGGGTC
>NW_006295825.1:1876303-1878620 GCF_000327345.1 Myotis davidii | reverse complement strand
AGGGGGAAAACCACTCAGCCAGAAGCCCTAAGCCGGGCTCACAGCTGGCGAGCGCAGCGGGGGTGGCGGGAGCCTTTCCTGCTTCTGCAGCAGCACTAAGGATGTCTGACTGCTGACTTAGGCCCACTCCCCACAATGCACAAATTTCATGCACCAGCCTCTAATGGAGTTATAACAGCCCAGGACTCTACAATGCTCAGTGACAACCTAAAATATTCTACTGCCAAAAATCTCTTCAACATGACAGCCTTTCAGACATCTAAAGACCCTATTGTACTCTTCTTAAGTTGGTTCACATGTAGATAAATAATTCTGGTTACTCTAAGGCTAAGCCAAGCATGTCAAACTCACAGCCATGCCTCATTTATTTAAATCATGCTTGCTCTAAGCCATTACTCAAAGGATTCTGTTTCTAACACCCTCACCATAGATGGTAGGGAGGATGCTTTTGCCTAAAGCTCTCTTTCCCATCTCGCAAATCAGCACTGTAACTGCACCATTTCAGCTACCATGCTGTTTCACTCTTCTCCCCTGAAATGCACCTGTTGCTCTCACTTGGCTTTGACATTTCCTTTAAAACTCAGTTCGGTTGTTACTTTATCATCCAAACCTTCCCTGACACCTTCCCCAAAGGATTAGCTATTCCTTTTCTGGGCTCCTATAGCACCTACATGTAACACACAATGCTGCACAGACATGATACCCCATGGGGCTCCAAGCCCCTCAAGGACAAGCACTATGTCCCATTTATCTCTATCCCGAGCACCCTGCACTGGGCCTGGTACTTAATGGGCCCTCATTAAATGTCTGAACTGACTCAAACTCTCTTGAATTAAGGCCTTGCCTCCAAGTATTCTTAAAAGCACTGATGTTTTGCGGGGCTTGAAAACAAAGCTTGACATCAATACACTGCAGAGGGGGAGTTACACCAGACTCTAGGGCAGTAGCAGACACCAGCAGAAGGGAGAGGAGGAGGACACACTAGCTGGTAGTGGAGTGGAGGAAGGGGGGACGTGGAGGCACGCAAAAGTAATGACAATGTCTTAAACAACTATCTGACCGATTTCCAGTTTCACTCTGGCCCCCACTTAAGAGCTTGAGATTGCCCTGAGCCCTAACCGGTTTGGCTCAGTGGATAGAGCGTTGGCTTGCGGACTGGGGGGGTCCCAGGTTCGATTCTGGTCAAGGGCATGTACCTTGGTTGCGGGCACATCCCCAGTAGGGAGTGTGCAGGAGGCAGCTGATGGATGTTTCTCTCTCATCAGTATTTCTAACTCTCTATCCCTCTCCCTTCCTCTCTGTAAAAAACCAGTAAAATAAATTTAAAAAAATTTAAAAAGCTTGAGATTAACAGGTTCTCAAATCACACAACCCGGGCTCAAATCAGACGTGAAACTGCCACAAACCAATTTGTGTGGTTGTTGGCAGGTTAACTTCCTTATGCCTTACTTTCCTAATCTGTAAAATTGGGATAATACCACCTACCTCTCAGGGTTATTACCAGGATTCAAGATCTGGTGTCTGTAACGACCTTAGCACAGTGCCTAGTATATAGTAAGTGCTCAAAAAACACCATTGTTGAATCTCAAGATTTGTGGTTTAAAATTCGTAAACAAAGGATTTCTGGGGAAATCATCACTATTGACCCATCAGCTAATTAGGATGTATGTTCCTTAAGGAAAGGCCACAAGTTCTCCATGTATTGTATTTTTAAAGTCACCGAGGGTCCAGCCGGTGTCGCTCAGTGGTTGAGCGGGAACTTATGAACCAGGAGGTCACCAATTCCTGATCAGGGCACATGGGGCGGGGGCGGTCTCGATCCCCAGAGGGGGGCGTGCAGCAGGAAGCAGATCAATGATTCTCTCTCATCATTGATGTTTCTATCTCTCTCCCCCTCTCTGAAATCAATACAAATCTATTAAAAAAAAAAAAGCACCAGATGCTTGTTAGTCTTGAATGCTGGTGTCAGAATGTCGGTGCAGATCTGCCATTCCTGCAACGCCCCTGTGTAATTCTCCTACATAATGTATACAGGGCTTTGCAGTGCACCCAGAGCACTGGTGTTGCTACTATTCATTACTAACACGCAATCAATACGGAGCTATGAGGTCGGAAAGGCAAACTACCTTTTTACTTTACAAGTGACGATAAGGAGGCTTAGCCCTGGGAAATGGCAGCGCAAAGCCTCGTGCCCCTTCACGTTCCAAACGCCACTGCCCTCACCCCCGTGCGCACCGCTGCTCTTACCCGCTTCTTCTCCTCCACCTCCTGGACGCACTTGACCCGCCAGCGGTCAATCTCCTGCTCGCGCTCCGCC
>NW_006295825.1:1872425-1875822 GCF_000327345.1 Myotis davidii | reverse complement strand
GAAGAAGGGCGGCAGAGCCATGGCCACCACCGGAGACTTCTGAGAAGTGACAGGAATCTGATGGTCTCCCGAGAAAGTGTCTTCCGGGAGGAAGTGACGTATGCTACGCGCGACGCCGGTGTGAACCGCCCGGCGCGTGGGTGGGCGTTCATCCAATCCTTCAATTAATACTGTTCCTTTAAAAAAAAAAATACTGTTCTTTTGTTGTTGTTATTCGTTTTTCTTTTTTTAATCCTCACCCGTTTTTCCTTTGATTTTTAAGGAGAGGGAAAAAGAGAAGCATCGATGTGGGAGAAACACATCCATCGGTTGCCTCCTGCACAAGCCCCGCCGGGGGCAAACCGGCTCGGGCATTTTTTTTTAACTTGTAGTATTTTTTTAAAATTGTTTTATTGCTTAAAGTATTACAAAGAGTATTACATGTTTCCTTTTTCCCCCGCCCTTGACAATCGCCTGGCCTCCCATACCCCCGTGTCTTATGTTCATTGCTTATGCTTATATGCATGCATACAAGTCCTTCGGTCGATCTCTTACCTCCCCTCCTGTCGGGCATGTTCTTAATGATCATTTTAGTGTGAAGCCAGCTGCTTTGCAGACAGCGAGACTAACGGACACAGATCCTCTCCTGTGGAACTACCTGTCGAGTAAAGAAAACACATTAATCAAGTAATGACGCAAGCAATTGTGGAAGTGCCGCGGTGAATGTGCGTACTACCGAAGAGGAGAGCGCAGAGCAAGAAGAGCTTATAGGACAATTTGACTTAGAAAGGTTGGGGAAAGGTTGTCCCAAGGACTTTAGGCTTCGTTTAAGGTCTGAAGGATAAGTAGGCGTTGAATAGAAGAGAGGGAAACACGGTTCAGATAAGGACAGCATTTGCAAAATACCCCTAGTTGGTAGCAGTAGGCTTAGCGGGGGAACTGAAAGAATGTCAGAGAGGATGGAGCACAGAAAGCCTGAAGGGAGCCTGGTGATCCTGGCGTGGACAGAAATGTAGCGTCCAGGATCTCATATTTTAAGAACAATGGGAAACTACTGGGGGATTTTAAGCTACATGATTGTTTTTGTTTTTTAAATTAAACTCTATTTTGAGATCATTGTAAGAAATATGCAGTTGTGAGAAAAATACAGGGAGATCCTGTGTACTCTTAACTCAGTTTCTCCACATAGTAATATCTTGCAAAGCTGTAGTACAATATCACACCCAGGATGTTGGCATTGATAGTCAAGATACAGAACATTTATTTCCATCATTTCCAGGATCCTTCATTTGCCCTTTTATAGTCACACCCACTTCCCTTTAACCGCAACTGCTAACCCAGTCTCCATTTCTATAACTTCTGTCCTTTCAAGAATATTATATAAATGCAATCATATAGAACATAACCTTTGGGACTCCCTGTTTCCACTCAGTCTAATCCTTTGGAGATTCATCCAGGTTGTTGTATTAATAGCGTTCCCTTTTATTGCAATAAAAGTGTGCAAAAAGAGATGGGGTAAAGTTAAACCACATTGGTTTAATCATTCACTTGTTGGATATTTCCACTTTTAGGCTATCATGAATAAAGCTGCTATAAAATTTGTATGCAGGTTTTTCTGTGACCATAAACCTTCATTGCATTGGAATAAATGCCCAGAGTGCAACTGCTGAGTCATATAGCAGTTGTATGTTTAGTGTTTTTTAAAAAATATATTTTTACTGATTTCAGAGAGGAAGGGAGAGGATTAAAACATTAATGAGAATCATTGATTGGCTGCCCCCTACTGGGGATGGAGCCTGCCACTCAGGCATATGCCCTGACTGGGAATCAAACCAGTGATCTCTTGGTGCATGGGTCAACACTCAACCACGGACCCACACCAGCTAGGCAGAACCTTACTTTTTAAAGCAAAAGTAATGCATGCCCTCTTGGGTAAGAGCCCAGCTCTGTCCCATGAAAAGAACCAATCAAAGCCTGAGCCCACTTCCCAAGAGACCTCTCATATTTCTCAGAAACTCTTCGTAATACTCTACATATTTACTTGTATCTTATGTATTAAGTAACTTGTAATACTCTGCATAACATTCAAAGGCTTATCTTAAAATGTATTAGGTAAGAAATGACTCTAACTTTATATAGGGTATCCCCCCAAATGTATACATTTTAACAGCTAATAGCTCAGTTTTTTTAAATGAAATGTATTTTAATGAACACTGCCTTTATAATTATTCTAAGCGTGTATATACATTTTTGACATCCTATATTTTCTAGATCAGTGGTTCTCAACCTTCCTAATGCCGCAACCCTTTAATACAGTTCCTCATGTTGTGGTGACCCCCAATTTCATTGTTACAAATTGAACATAATTAAAGCATAGTGATTAATCACAAAAACAATATGTAATTATATATGTGTTTTCCAATGGTCTTAGGCGACCCCTGTGAAAGGGTCGTGCGACCCACAAAGGGGTCACGACCCACAGGTTGAGAACTGCTTTTCTAGGTGGATACTCAGCTATCATTACCATTTATTGAATACTAGAGGCCTGGTGCACAAAATTCATGCAGGGGGCATGGAGTGTCCATCAGCCCAGCTTGCACCCTCTCCAATCTGGGACCCCTTGGGGGCAGTCAGACATCCCTCTCACAATCTGGGACTGCTGGCTCCTAACCACTTGCCTGCCTGCCTGCCTGATTGCCCCTAGTCACTCTGCCTGCCAGCCTGATAGCCCCCTAACCGCTCCCCTGCTGGCCTGATTGACGCCTAACTGCTACCCTGCTGGCATGATCATCCCCAACTGCACTCCCCTGCCAGCCCAATCGCCCCCAACTGTCTTACCCTGCAGGGCTGAGAGGACTGGGGGACTAAGGCTGGATGAGGCGGGGCTGAGGGGACTGGGCACCACCATCTTGTGGCTGTGGGCACCGCCATCTTTGTGAAGATGTGACAGTCAATTAGCATATCCCCTCTTTGCCATTTTGTGAGGCATGGCAGTCAATTAGCATATCCCTGTTTATTAGATAGGATTTTTTTCCTAATTTGATATACCGTTTCCAATATTGAATTCCCATATATATTTGGGGTCTATTTCTGAACTTTATTTTCCTTTGATGTCTGTTCATTCATACACTGGTATGCACTTAAACTTGTGAAGCTATAATTTTTTTTTAATAGAATAGGCAGCACCTCTTGGTTAAGTGGAGAGGCCCTAGAACAGCCATGGGCAAACTATGGCCTGCAGGCCGGATCCAGCCTGTTTGAAATGAATAAAACTATTGAAAAAAAAGACTATACCCTTTTATGTAATGATGTTTACTTTGAATTTATATTAGTTCACACAAACACTCCATCCATGCTTTTGTTTCGGCCCTCTGGTACAATTTAAGAACCCATTGTGGCCCTCGAGTCAAAAAGTTTG
>NW_006295825.1:1868348-1871930 GCF_000327345.1 Myotis davidii | reverse complement strand
GATCCCACTCCTAGGAATATAACCCAAGAAACCTGAAACACTCATCAGAAAGAATATATGCACCCTTATGTTCATAGCAGGTCAATTTACAATAACTAAAATTTGGATACAGCTCAAGTGCCCATTGACAGATGAGTGAATAAAAAAACTGTGGTACATTTCTACTACACTGCTGTAAAAAAGAAAGAACTCTTAACCACTTGCAACAGCATGGATGGACCTAGAGAGCATTATGCTAAGTGAAATAAGCCAGTCAGAGAAAGATAAGTATCACATGATCTCACTCATTTGTGGAATAAAATGATCATAAACTGGTGAACAAAAATAGGTCCAGAGACATAGAAGGACGAACAGACTGTCAAACCTCCGAGGGAAAGCAGGGAAGGTTGGGGGGAGGGTAAGAGATCAACCAAAACACTATATGCATGCATATAGGCATAATCAAATGGACACAGACAATAGGGGGGTGAGGCCTGTGTTGGGAGGTGGGAGCCGGCTGGGAGAGGTCAATAGGGGTGGGGGGGAAGGAGACATATGTAATACTTTCAACCATAAAGAAAAATTTTTTAAAATGCAGGGGAATTGCCCTAGCTGGCTTGGCTCAGTGGGTAGAGTGGCAGCCTGCGGACTGAAGCGTCCCGGGTTCGATTCTGGCCAAGGGCACGTTTGGGTTGCGGGCTTGATCCCCGGGGGTGGAGGTGTGTGTGCAGGAGGCAGCCGATCAATGATTCTCTCATCATTGATGTTTCTAAAGGGTGTCCCAAAATTCATGCAAGAAGTAATTTTGATAGAAAACACAGGTTTACAATTAAAAATTGTAAATTTTTTAATGATTCATAAAGTATACAGTATAGGGTTATGTATGGAATAGCATATCGGGTAAACTGCCTCCATGGCTTTGCTGGCACATACGCACTCTTTTGTTATTGTAAATTTTCGAAGAAGAATGCTGCATTTTCGAAGAAGAATGGTCCGATGATGCCTCCAGCCCAAAATCTGCAGCAAACAGTGACACGTTGTGGATACATTTGTTTCGCAACAATCACACATCGATTTTCTGAAGCCCAAATGTGACAATTTTGTCGATGAACCAAACCATCAAGATGAAATGCGGACTCAAGGGTCCCAGGTTCGATTCCGGCCAAGGGCATGTACCTTGGTTGCAGACACATACCCAGTGGGGAGTGTGCAGGAGACAGCTGATCAATGTTTCTCTCTCATCGATGTTTCTAACTCTCTATCCCTCTCCCTTCCTCTCTGTAAAAAAATCAATAAAATATATTTTAAAAAATGCGGGGGAATAAAAACACATCTAATATCTAACTTTTCTACTTAAACTCCCCACCTCTTTCCCCCCCCCTTTTTTTTTTTTTTTTTTTTTTGAGGAGAAACATAAATTGGCTGCCTCCCACACGCACTCCAACTGGGGATCAAGCCCGAAACCTAGGCATGTGCTCTGACAGGAATTGTACCAGTGACCTTTGGTGTATAGGAGTATGCTTAACCAATTGAGCCACACTGGCCAGGGCTACTTAAAACCCTTTTAGTCCCCTTCTCCTTTCTGCATAAAATTAGAAGTAGTTAATCTGGCATACCAGATATTCTGTTACTTGTTTTAAAATGTAGGGAGCACCAAATTCACGAATCACTTTGGTAGGTTTTTCATTAAATAGGCATTGTCTTCACCATGTGTAGTCAGAAAGACAAGTGAAAAATAAACTTGGGAGGTTTGCTACAGGATAGGAAGTACTAGGCAGTTGTCTAAATGCTGCTGGGAATGATTCAGAAGGAGACGAGTAATGTAGAAGACATACTGACAAAAAGAAATAAAGGTGTTTGTTGAGAAATAAGAGGGGATAATGGGATCCCCTCATAATGATGTGGGGTGACTGAGTTTGGGTAAGAGGGATTCTTCAGTTGTAATTGGATAAAAGATTGGGTGCTGAAGCAGCTAGATTTGTGATGGGAAGATGACCTTCATCTTCTGATGGTTTCTCAATGAAATATGAGGCAAAGTCTTCAGTTGAATGGAGAAGGGGGAAAATATATTACATGGTCATCTCAGCAGCAATGTGAAGTCATACTTGTTGCTTATTTCTCAACTCCTAAAGCTCCTAGTAATTGTTTAAAATTTCCGATATTTTCATTACTCTTTTCTGGAAAGGTCATAGTTGCTCTTCCAGATCATCTGGGCCACTACTTTTTATGCACGACACCTGGCACCTACCTCACTTCCATTATTATAATGCACTGATATCTGTGTTTGCTTCCCCGAGTAGACTAGTAATCTTCTTGAAAAGCTTGGTCTGTCCCTAGTGTGGGGCCCATGCAGGATATGTAAGGATTTTCAATAGATGTTTAACATAAACTTTAAAGTCTTTTTTTCTGTGGAATTTGAAATTAGGACAATTAGCAGGTTATGAAAGTGCCAAGGATTAAGTAAACATTGAAATAAAGCAGCTCAGATATCTGTGTCCTTTTAAAAATGGCACTGCATTATGGACACACCACCACAATGGCATTCATTTAGTCCTTTCGTTTTATTCAAATGCCAAAACATAAGTTTCAAGATACAAACCGTAGTTATACTCAGTTGAGTTTGATTTAAAAACATTGATTATGTTTTGTTAACAATTTCCAAACCAAATGTGAGTTGTGACTAAAACATCTCCAAGTCCATTTCTGGAGGATTACTCTTAATATATTTAGCTACTTCAATTTTCACTCTACAAAAAGGAAAATAATGATGTCATAAGAGAAAGATAATGAACAGTTATAATATGAAAGACTTCCTGAGAAAAATGTAACCATTCCTATGGAGACTAACAAGGATACTTGTTTCTGTTCCACACTATAGCAGTCAGACTTAAACACTCTGCAAAAGTGCATTTCTGGTTCTACCTCAGCCATCGATATCTCACATCCCTTATTACATTATAGAAAGCCCAACTCTTCATTAACAGGATTTAGAATTTGCTAATAGCTTAAGGTTCTCTTCCTGAGAAAAAGGGGATAAAAGGAAAAGGAAAAAGTCTATAAACCAAAAAATAAGAATAAACATTTCAATGTGGAATGATTTAAACAATCTCAAATAAGTTTGAACTAAATAGTAGAAAAAATTACATCAATATTATAGAAGGGAAGAAAAAGCTTAAAAGATACCCAAATATTTTAATATTTATGCAAACAAGTAATTTTCATTTTTAAGTCCCCCAAATTTCCCCCACTGTTTAATTTTATGCAGGTTGGGGCAAAAATAGGTTTACAGTTGTGAGTATGTGGAAGTTTACTCTTGTATTATTTATTAACTAGAGGCCCAATGCACAAAATTTGTGCAAGAGGCTCTGCCCTTGCAGCCCCTGCTTCATCCGAAGATCGTCCAGAAGGACGCCCTGTCTAATTAGCATATTATGCTTTTATTATTATAGATTATTGTAATTATTTTCCATATGAACTGTAAATCCTTTGCCCCACCCTCTAACAAGGATTAATAACTTATATTGTAGTGTGACCACATTAACTTATGCTGATAGCAAAGCAATTTTCTTTAATGTTCTATGAAGCCAAAAAATTAGACAAATA
>NW_006295825.1:1863377-1867051 GCF_000327345.1 Myotis davidii | reverse complement strand
GCCATTATATTTATTCATTACTATACATTTCCCTCTGAGCACTGCTTTCACTTCTTTGTCCAAACTATGTTAAGTTGTATTTTTATTTTCATTTTGTTCAAAATATTTTTAAAATTTCTCTTGAGAGCTTGTTTGGAGGTTCTAGCAGAAGAGCGCAGCTACTCGTATACCCTTGACCTAAGACCGGTCCTCTCCTGGGCGGGGGAAGGTCGTACTCCTCGACTGAGCGCGCAGCTTCCGGAGGGATGCACGTGGATCGGTGAGGGAGGAGGGGGACACCCACCTAGCCAGCCAGATCAGCCGAATCAACCCTGGCGATCAATGGGGTGACAGATGTCGCAGCCAGATCGCCCTCACATCCCCTGAACCCTTCTTAATGCTGGAACAAGAACCCCGACACCTCCCCTCACCATCCTTCCCCCTCTCTCTAAAAATCAATGAACATGTCTTCAGGTGAGGATTTTTTTAAAAATCCATTTTTCCAACAAGTAGCTAGAACCTATTATTTCAACTCAAATGCTTGCCTTTTAGCATATGTCTATGGTAAAGAAGATGAAGCTCTGACCAAATCTGGTTTGACTCAAACTAATCAAAATTATGATCAGACCACTACAATTCCACTAATTAGACCACTAATATATAGTAATGTCATTTTTTTAAAATTTTTTATTACAAAGGGTATTACATATGTGTCCATTTTTTCCCCCTGCCCTAGACAGTCCCCTAGCCTCCCCTATCCCCCAGTGTCTTATGTCCATTGGTTATGCTTATATGCATGCATACAAGTCCTTTGGTTGATCTCTTACCCCCCTACCTCCTGCCCCCCAACCCTCCCCGGCCTTCCCGCTGCAGTTTGCCACTCTGTTTGAGGCAGCTCTGCCTCTGTATCTATTATTGTTCAAAATAAAAGATTGTTCTTTGAATAACGAAAGTTGTTAAAAATCAAAGATTGTTCTTTGAATAACTAAAGTTGTTCAAAATCAATCGCCTCCTAAGTTATCTCAGAAGATAAACAAACATAAAATATAACATACCTTGTGACAGTTAAAACAGAAATCTAGTTTTTGTGTAGGTAACATTAATGTCAATTACTAAATAATAAATATTTATTGAATAGATCAGGTCAGTAAACTACAGCCTACAGGCCCATCATCTGTTTTGTAAATAAAGACAGAGTAATACAGACATCCTCATTCATTTACAGACTGTCTATGGCTGTTATCACACTGTGAGTAATTGCAAATACATACTGTATGGCCCTATAATATTTTGCCCTTTACATGAAAGTGTGCTGACCCCTGGAATAGATAAAGCAATGAAAGATGTATCAAATTTCTCAACTGATATGATACAAATGAGAGAAAAATTATGTACACAAAGTTTTGGTCTTGTGAAAGACATAAAGCAAATCATTCACAAATTACAGAATTAGCAGTAAAGTTCACTTAAATTTTTTCATTTGGATTACTTTTATGTCTCTTTAAATCTTCTTCCTTAATGGAAAAAATAGAGATCAATTCTGAAGATCCATTTTCAAAAGATTCACAAAATATTATTTTATAAACCAAAATGAGAACATTTTTCTATAGAAAAGTTATGAGATTATTGCTTCCCTTATGAATATAAGGATTTTTATGCAATTTTTATGCCAAACCAATAAGCTATAGCACTGAAAAGCAGATCTTAAATTTTAGAACTGTTCTAGCTTGACAGAGCACCTTACCGGATGTATCCTGGTTCCTTTTTTCCTTCTACTACTTCTTTGTCAACCTCCACACATACAATATCAGAATTAGGGACTTCAAACATTGGTTCTAATAATAGCTTTTCCTAAAAAGACAGAAAGTAATGAATGGCATGGAAAACTGAGGTTACATAGAACATACTTGTATTCCACAGGCCACAAATCAAAGTCATTAACTCAGTAAACATTACTGAGTCCTATTATATACCAGGAACTGAAAGTTGCAAAAGTCAATGTAAAAGTTTTTATATTCATATTAAAACAGCTTCTAAATAAATTCAGAAAGAAGTCATTCTATAAGGGAAGGGTATTTGTCTGTACTTCTGCCTACTTAGGTCACCATGCACATACAAAAGGACTACATACTTTTGGATTTGGATGTCTTTCAAAAGCATTCCTGGCATATTCTATGATTAGTCTTACTTCAAAAATGATTATTCCTAAATCATCTCTACCAGGCTCTTCAATTTTTACCATGACTTCAAATAAGCTTTTGTCTCAAGTGCTTCAGATTTAAAGTTGTTGTACTACTAATGCCCAGCTGACGTGGCTCAGTGGCTGAGCACTGGCCCGAGGTCAGGGTTCGATTCCTAGTTAGGGCACATGCCTGGGTTGCAGGCTCGATCCCCTATAGGGGGCATGCAGGAGGCAGCTAACTGATGATTCTCTCTCATCACTGATGTTTCTATCTCTCTCTTCCTCTCTCTCCCACTCACTCAAAAAAATAAAATAAAAATCAATAAAAACATATTAAAGAAAACTTTACTAAAGGAAACTAGTTTCGCCTACAAGTTGGGGCTGGATTATATTCCATTTTAAGGAAAATCTGACCAAATCTGACTTGACTCAAACTAATCAAAATTATGATCAGACTACCACAATACCTTTATATAGTAATGTCATTTAAAAACAAAAATAAAAGATTGTTCTTTGAATAACTAAAGTTGTTCAAAACCAATCAACTGCCTCTTAAGTTATCTCAGAAGATAAGCAAATATCAAATATAACATACCTTGCGACAGTTAAAACAGAAACCTAATTTTTGTGTAGGTAACATTAATGTCAAGCATTGTATAATAAATATTGGTTGAGTACAACAAATTTCTTTTAAAATGTCAACACTATCACCTACTTTTCTAATGTGCATTTTTTATATAAATCTGTCCTTAATCAGTAGCACCTAAAGTCTAGGCCTTCTTTAGTGCAGTAGAACCTCGGTTCTCAAACTTAATTCATTCCAGAAGGTTGTTTAAGAAGTGACTTGTTCAAAAAACAGAATCATTTTTTCCCATTAGAAATAACGCAAATTGAATTAATCCATTCCAGACCCCCAAATGATTCCATTTTATCCTTTCTTATATACAGTACATGTCTAATGTACTGTTTAATCTATAAATAAACACTTCTTCAATTTATCAAACCACCCCCTACTAACCTTAAAAGGAACCACTTTCAGCACTTGTTCCAGGAGTGTCTTTCAGGTCTGTATGCAGCATTTTTACTTGTTCATATATCATTGCCTCCTAAATGCTGTCACCGGCTAACTAATTTTCATTTATCCAAATCAGCAAGTTTTTCTATGTGTTCAATTGCTTGTGTTCAATGCTTCTTTCACACCCTTAGCAACATGAGCACTCTTGGCCTCTTTATGCTTTAAAATTGTGCTAATTGTTTTTCTGCCAGCAACAAAAGTATTCTCTCTTTTGTTTGTTGCTTTCAAGACACTTTTTGTCATGCTGTGGTATCAGCATGAAAGGGTTGTCAGATCTAAAAATGAAGTTTGGTTTGATAACCAAGACATTTTTTTCTGTGAGTTTGGTCCAGAACTGAATTGTTCAAGATGGGATATATTCGAGAAACGAGGTTTGACTGTATAATCTCAAAATGTCCTATTGAGATGAAGAAGTAATATTTAGCAGTGAAATCCTTA
>NW_006295825.1:1842619-1863188 GCF_000327345.1 Myotis davidii | reverse complement strand
TGTGCAGGTCGGGGAGAGAGCTCTAAAGAAGAAAGTGGGTTGTGGCTGAAAACAGACTGGGTCTCTAGGGTTTGTAGTGGGTTGTGGCTGAAAACAGACTGGGTCTCTAGGATTTGTTACAAAATAAAAAAAAAATTCATGCCATACTGAAAAATTCAGTGGTACAGGATCAAGGTATTTGCAAATGAATTTCAAGCAAACAAACACAAAAATGAGGATTTCAATGGGTCTGAAAAGGAACTCTGGGGCTTAGTCCAAAGGCCTGTGTAGAATTTTCTGAAATTCTCCCTCCCTTGAACCTGATTTTTCTCTATTTCATTAATCATAGTATGTGTATCCTTTGTTGCAAATATCTTAAAGTTTCTTTTTAGAAAGAAGAAAAATATAATCTACTATGACAATTTAAAACAACCACAAAAGCACTTGGGCAACTCTCTGGATATATTTCCAAAGGAAAAACATGGAGTATTAATATTCTTAAAACTAAGATCAATAAATAATCTAGTTTTTGTAATAATAACACCAACTTACCATTATGGACCGAAGACCTCGTGCACCTGTTTTTCGTTCTAGTGCCAATCTGGCTATAGCTTTCAAAGCATCCTCAGTAACATTCAGTTCACACTAAAAATAGATTTAAAAGAAATAAGAACTTAGATAATACTTGGTGATATTTTCCTAATTAACCATATAGCATTTCATCTATTAACTGCTACTACCTACCACCATTACTAGTCTATTTAGAACAAAAAGGAACCAATGCCTAGACTTTACAGATAAGAAAGAGCCAGAGGGGTAAGTACATTCACTTAGAAATACTGGGCCAGAATCTTATGTTTTGACTGACCCTATCTATCCCTTTTCAGAATAAAGGATTTTTAGACTCTCAATTTCTTACTAGAAAACATACATTTTAAAGAGAGTTACTAACTTTAGATAAGCCTCTCTAAATTACCACGCATTTCAAAATAGAGTTCAAATTATTGAGAATATACCCCCAAGACATTTTCAAAGTACTTTGGAACATAAATTTTATAAAACCTTAGTATTAAACATCTTTTGTTATTAATTTCTACCTCCAGAAAACATAAAATTTAAGTGAGATATTTGTCTCTCATGGTTTAGAACCTTGCTTTCAAGAAGCACCACTTGCCCTGTATAGCTCAGTTGGTTGGAGTGTCGTCCCATCCACCAGAGGATGGCGGGTTTGATTTCTGGTCAGGGCACAGGACCAGGTCACAGGTTCAATCCCTGGTTGGGGCACATGTGGGAGGCAATCTAGCAATGTTTCTCTTTCATAATGATGTTTCTCTCTCTCTCCCTCCCTCCCTTCCTCTAAGATAAAAAACAACAACAAAAAACCCCCCACCACTTGTTTCTATCAATTAACCTATTTTGTCCTTAATTCTTGAAAAGATTTTTTTCTAGATTAACATGGACTTTCATTCAACAATTACTGAACCCCTTATGTGATTATATTTTAGAGACTAAATGATGAATGAGACACTCTCTTTGACATCAAAGAACTTACTCTACTAGGTGGTGACAAATTAGCAAACCACTATTTACAACACAGTGTATGCACATTGTGCTAAGGGAGCACCAAAGTGGGGGCATCTAAATAAGACGAGGGGACCAAGAAGGATTTTAAGGAGTGTAAGATAATTAGCTTTGTGTTTACTCATTCAATAAATATTTATTAAGAACTTAACAGCTGTTTGCTGGGCACTGTGCTTAATAATTTAAAAACGGTCCGATCTGGAAGTAAAGTGGAAGATAATGATGGTGGTGATGGTCATAAACAGATTTGAGACAGGGAAACTGACCAATTAGGAACCAAATGCATGGGGTCAAGACAAAGGAGCTTGAGTTGAGGTAGTGGTAAGGCAATGGAGAGGAGACTACTATTTAGAGATACTAAGTTAATAAAACCCAAAACATCTGCTATCAGATTGACTGTGTGGGTTTGAGTGACCTCCAGGTGCCTGGTACAGAGAAGTAAATGTGGGAGCTAATAAAACTTTATAGAAAAAACTATATAAAAGTATACACAGTATAACACAACAGAAGCATTTAGAATGTCAAGGCTGAAAGGACAATCCTGTGTCTGGCTTGAGGGGTTTAGCATAGGCTGCTGGAATAATCTGTAATAAAAAAAGCATAATATGCTAATTAGACAGGACATCTTCCGGATGAAGCTGGGGCTGCCAGCAGCCAGAGGGGAAGCCAGGGTCTCGGGTGCCAGAGGGAAGCTGGTGCCGGCAGCCAGGGGGAAGAAAGGCCTACTCTTGCATGAATTTCATGCACTGGGCCTCTAGTATATATATATTTATTTATTTATCTTTAAACTACAATGAAGATTTTAATTGTGACAAAGCCAACTCATAAATGTCTAATATACTAAAATGTACCTTCCCTGATTCAAGATCTATATATAATGAGGAATAGGCTGGTATTCCAGATGAATATGACTGCTTTTTTATATTTTTTGTTTTTATTGATTTTTTTATAGAGAGATAGAGAGTTAGAAACATCGATGAGAGAAACATCTTATCAGCTGCCTCCTGCACACCCCCTACTGGGAATGTGCCTGCAACCAAGGTACATGCCCTTGACCAGAATCAAACCTGGGACCCTTGAGTCTGCAGGCTGACGTTCTATCCACTGAGCCAAACCAGTCAGGGCTGCTTTTTTATTTTTTACTAGAGGCCTGGAGCACAGATTCGTGCACCATTGGGGTCCCTCGTCCCTCGGCCTGGCCTGCGGGGATCAGGCCAAAACTGGCTCTCTGACATCCTCCAAGGGGTCCCAAATTGCAAGAGGGCGCAGGCCAGGCTGGGGACATCACCGGTGCACGATCAAGGCTGGGGAGGGACCTGGGAAAGCTCCAGGGCATGTCTGGCTCATCTCGCCCAGTCCCAATAGGCGGGACCCCAGCAGCAAGCTAATATACCAGTCGGAGCGTCTTCCCTCTGGTGGTCAGCGTGCTTCATAGGAACTGGTCAAACGAACAGTTGGACACTTAGCATATTAGGCTTTTATATACACAGATGCTAATATATGTAGTTTCAATAGCAAAAAACATTAACTAAGTATGAAAAATAAAAATCTAACCTTATCCATGCTGAATAAGGCCTGGTACTGAGGAATAACAGCATTACGTGGCTCAGTTAGTATTTGTACAAGTGTTTTCTCATCTAGGCTATGTAAAGGAACTACCACAGGCAACCGTCCCACAAACTCAGGAATCATGCCAAATTCAATGAGATCTCTTGCTTCTACATGACGTAATAATCGATCTTTTTCTTCAATGTCTTGGTGAGTATTTGATTCGCCACTTCGATTGGCAAGGTCTGCAGCAGCTGCAGCCCTTCTGCCTTTTCCAAGATTTGATGGTGTTCCAAATCCAAGATACTGCCAAAGAACAGATGGATGTTATAAACAGCAGAATGAAGTTACATTGTACTAAGTACTTTGCATGCATGTCTCATGTGATCTTTGCAACAGAAGAAAGTTCTATCATCATTCACATTTTACAAATAAAGCAAATGGGTCTAGAAAGATTAGGTACCTTGTCAAAGCTCTTATTGCTGAAGTGGTAAAGGCAGGATTTGAACTCAGGTCTATCTACCTTCAGAATTGAGAACCTATAATAACCAACTCTCAAAGAATGATTTCTAGTAAAGTAGATAAGTAAGAAGTCTTTAGAACTCAGATAATGATATTTGAGTTTTTCTGAGACCTGTGAACTAGTGTGATTTCCAAAATAGGTAAGAACTGTGAAAATGGAGACGGTAATTATTGTGTAACCAAAGTTAATTTTATAATACTTTAAATAGGAGTAGTGCCTTCAGAACAAGCAGCGTGATAAAGAAATTATCCAGCCCTAGTTGCTTTGGCTCAGTGGATACAGCGGTTGGCCTGCGGACTAAAGGGTCCCAGGTTTGCCCTAGCCGGTTTGGCTAAGTGGATAGAGCGTCGGCCTTCGGACTCAAGGGTTCCAGGTTCGATTCCGGTCAAGGGCATGTACTTTGGTTGCGGGCACATACCCAGTAGGGGGTGTGCAGGAGGCAGCTGATCGATGTTTCTCTCTCATCGATGTTTCTAACTCTCTATCCCTCTCTCTGCCTCTCTGTAAAAAAATCAATAATAAAAATATACAAACAAACACACATACATAAATAAATAAATAAAATAAAATAAAGGGTCCCAGATTTGATTCCAGTCAAGGGCATGTGCCTGGGTTGCAGGCTTGATCCCCAGTGTGGGGCGTGCAGGAGGCAACCAATCAATGATTCTCTCTCATCACTGATGTTGCTATCTCTCTACCTCTCCCTTCCTTTCTGAAATAAATAAAAATGTATTTTAAAAAAATTATCCACAAGGGTCTTAAGTCACTGCTAAGCATTCTATTAAAATCATGATTTGGGGTTGCATATATCAATCTATGAATTAGAATAATTTAAGATTATATTTCAAAAAGAACACATAAGGATAACATCAAACAAGAATGCTAAGTTTGCTGCAAAAGGTTGGACCTCTAAGGTGTATGGATCTTGCTTCAGTCAATATAAAAGAACTATACTCTAGGTCAGTGGTCGGCAAACTCATTAGTCAACAGAGCCAAATATTAACAGTACAACGATTGAAATTTCTTTTGAGAGCCAAATTTTTTAAGCTTAAACTATATAGGTAGGTACACTGTTATTAAATTAATAATTTTGGATTGAGTACTTAGTATTAACAACATGAGTTCAATACACTAATATATTTATGGAATGCCTATTATGTGTCTAAGGCTGGAGATAACATGACATCCTTCTGGAACTTACATTCTAGTGAGGAAGATCAACTTTAAATAAATAAATAGTCACATCAAATAATTGTAGTTGTCATGAGTGCTAAGGAAGGAAATAAACAGTAAGCAAGAGAAGTTATTTAGCAAGGTTAGGCATTTAAACCCCTCTAAGCAGGTAAGTTTCATTTTATAGTAATAAAGCCACCAACACAAAATAATTACAATTCTTAAATTGATGACGAAAATACCTGTAGGATTTGCAGCTGGTTGGAAAAATACAGGTAATTTTATGCTTCGAGTACGTACTTTTGTCACCTGTGCGCGATTTGCGGACGTGACTAGCACTAACCACTGCACATGAGACTGCTGCCTGACTGGCTCACTCAACTCCTGCAAATCACGCACACCTCCCTGGTGCTGCGTATCCCACAGCCCGCCTGCGCCATGTCTCCCGTTGCCTGACCGACCAACACCCCCCACTTCTGAACCACTTCTTCAAAAATAGACTCGCCCAGGCCAAAAACCGACTTCTGCACATGGGCCACGAAGTCTCAATCGCACTGTACATGCCCGCACGTGGTATTCTGTGGAAGAGCCACACTCAAGGGGCCAAAGAGCCATGGTTTGCCGACTACTGCTCTAGGTAATTATCAGAAAGCTTAATTTTGATGTCATACAGCTTTTGTCAAAAGTAGCTTATACTTGTGCTTAACAGGCCGGGGGAATGTCAAGGGGGGGATAAAAGGAGAAATATGTAATACTCTTTGTAATACTTCAAGAAATAAAAATTATTAAAAAAAAAAGTATAAGCACATGATGTATGAGAAAACAGAGTAAGTTAAAAATCAATTCCTCTGGCCTGGCAGGTGTGGCTCAGCAGTTGACCATCAACCCAGGAACCAAGAGGTCACCAGTTCAATTCCTGGCCAGGGCATATGCCTGGGTTGTGGGCTCAATCCCCAGTGGGGGATGTGAGGAGGTGTTCCTCTCTCATTGATGTTTCTCTCTCTTTATCCCTCTCCCTTTCTCTCTCTGAAAAAATCAATAAAAACGTATTTTTAAAAAATCAATTCCTCTGATTCTCTAAGCTGTGCACATGAACAGTTAGTGTATAGGAAAGCAAAATACCTTTCATTCAATAATTTAAACACTTATTAAGCATATTTCATATATAAGCATATCTAGTAATAAATGTATACATATTTTTATGTAAGTATAAACACTAAGCAATTACTACAGTGGTTCTCAACCTTCCTAATGCCGCGAGCCTTTAATACAGTTCCTCATGTTGTGGTGACCCCCAATTTCATTGTTACAAATTGAACATAACTAAAGCATAGTGATTAACCACAAAAACAGTATGTAATTATATATGTGTTTTCCAATGGTCTTAGGCGACCCCTGTGAAAGGGTCATTCGACCCCCAAAGGGGTACCCACAGGTTGAGAAACACTGAATTACTATAAAACACTGGGATACAAACCTGAACACAGTCCTTCCCCTAAAAGGGCTTATTGAGAGTGAGAACACATGAAGGTATTAAAGTACCATAGATGTAATAAAGAACAACTGTACAGCAAACAATGGCAGTGGAAAGGCGGAAAAGGCACATGCAGGGGAGTGAAGGTACGAGGTGAAAGCCTTCACAGAGGAATTGCCTAATCATTTAACAGACTGAGTCTTTAAGGATGAACACATATTTGCCAACTAGATTGAGGTAGTGGAGGGCATGAGCTAAAGGAATAAAACTTAGGACTACAAGCACTTTGATATGGTTCGAATAAAAGTGTATTATTTAACACTAGAGGCCTAATGCACGAAATTCGTGCAAGAGTAGGCCCTCATAGCCCTGGCTTCGTCTGGACAGTAGTTCTGCTGTTCGGCCATTTGGTCGATTTGCATATTACACTTTTAGTATAGATAGATTGTAACCCTGGCTTTCAGTGAGGGTTGATAAAACAAAAGACATGTGTTTAGGATTAAATGTGTTTAACCCTCTGTAAAATCACAGTGAAGACCCTTATGAAAAGGAATTTTCATAAAGATATGACAAACTTTTTTAATCTCTTTCCTCAAGACCTCATATGACCCAAACCTTCCTTCTATATTCTTCTAATCTCTTTTCTCATATTACTTTTAACAGTTCTTTTCTACATTTTAGCTTCAAATTCTCTTTTGAAATTATGAATTATAAATAAATATCAGAACATGGTCCCTGCCTTAGGTTACAGAATTTCAAATATAAAGTTATCTTTCTCTCTCTCACATACACACAGAGAAATAACATCTTTCTAATTTATTTGGCTAATTTATGCAAAATTTCAAAAGCAAAAAAAAACGCCAATTAAGAATATGGAAATGCTATCTGTGCTGAGTAAGGCCTGATAGTGAGGAATAACAGCATAACATGGCTTTGTTAGTATTTGTACAAAAGTTTTCTCATCTAGACTATGCAAAGGGATTACCACAGGCAACCCTTCCATGAGCAGCATTGTATTTTTATACTACTAAACTGCTACTGAAACTAGTGCATGCAAAGCCAAGGAGAGAGACTTAAAGCAAGTGATACAGCAGAGAGCTGATATGATATATTCATTTAGGTAGAATGTTATGTTATGTAAAAGGGATGATTTGTGGCTAGGCATTATATAAAACACATGGAAAATACAGGTCTTTTGGGCTTCTATGGTGCTATTTTATTTTACTATAATCAGTCAATAAATAGATACTGGGCATGTACCTTGAAGATATGAAGAAATAAGTTCCAGTTAAAAATCAAGGTTTATAAGAATATTCAGGAAACATCTATAAAATTATGTGGGATTCACAACCCTTGCTCCAATCCCCAAATTGCTCCCTTCCATTTGTCAGGAGGGGCAATGGAGACCAGCTCTTTATTGGGCTTCAGTGAATTGAGTAAGAGGAATGAATAGAAATTTTACTGATAAAACACCTGCCTCAAATAATAAAATAACACCTTAAAGGAAATAGAAAATTGATATAATCAAGTTATACTTTTTAAATGTCCAAATATATATATAGTCCCCCAAAATATATACAGATTTAACAGCTGATAACTCACTTTTCACTCCTTTTCAGGTTTAACTGATTTGAAATAATGGGTGAAGTCAGATTAAGCTTTAAACAAAGAAAATTTTTCCTGAAGTGCCACTAGACTTTTTTTTATGAGGATACATAAAAGATAAAGTTTATGGTATAAAACCAGAAACAATCAATGAATTGAGGGCGCACAAATACCAAATGAAATGATTCTTGATGTTTGAGAGTCTATTGCTTCACTAGAGGCCTGGTGCACAAAATTCGTACGGGTGGGGGGGCTGCACCCTCTCAAATCTGGGACCCCTCGGGGGATGTCCGACTGCTGGTTTAATCGGCAGTCAGACATCCCTCTCACAATCCAGGACTGCTGGCTCCTAACCACTTGCCTGCCTACCGGCTTGATTGCCACCTAACTGCTCCCCTGCCAGCCTGATGGCCCCCAACTGCCCTCCCTGATGGCCCCCAAATGCCCTCCCCTGCTGGCCTCATGGCCTCCAACTGCCCTCCCCTGCTGGCCTCATGGCCTCCAACTGCCCTCCCCTGCTGGCCTTATTGCTCCTAACCACCTCTGCCTCAGCTCCCACCACCGTGGCTTTGCCTGGAAGGAAGTCAAACAGTAGGAAGATGTCTAGTCTCTCGGTCTAATTAGCATATTACCATTTTATTAGTGTAGATGTTATCATGTTATCAGCTCTGCCTGGACCAGAACAGTCATCAGTTTGAAAACAGGCACTGACGAAAAAGACAATATTCATTTCTGCAGATTCTTTTACATTTGAAAATGAACTGTATGTTAATAAGTACTGACTAAATCATTCCAAGTGTGTATACATTTTTGGGGGACATCCTGTATATGGATGATATTTAGAAATATTCTAATTTGCTACTCTAAAATTAAAAAATTAAAAAACTAGAAATATGTTTCTGGTATGCTCTAAGAAAACCTTAACTCTTTAAAATTCACAACTGGCAGCCAGCACATATGAGAATAGAAAATGAGAAATGAGTATCCATCCTCTATAACTTCAAATGTTCTGTATCCCAGTAACTCCTCAGAAAAACTTACCTTTTCATTTTTCCTCCTGCTGATGATTCTGTCTAAACCATTGAAAGCACCAGATGCAACAAACAGGATGTTTGTTGTATCAACTTGTACTGTTTCTCCACGTAACTTGCGGGAATTCTTTTCTGGAACATTGACTATTGTGCCTTCTAGTAGTTTCAATAAGCCCTATAGAATGAATGATTTTTAGCATCATCATATAAGTGCATTATTTATTATACTTTAGATAATGGGATTCAATGGGGAAAATAATATGTGGTTATGGTCAATGAGCATAGCTAAAGAAAACTCCATTTCTAGAAGTAACATGAAAATCTAATGCACTATCACATTAATAATTAATAAATTTATCTGGAATAGTTTCGAGACTCCTGATGCATTTAGAAATCAATCAACTGAGAGGGTGTTTTTAATAGTAAAGACATAATTTTGACATCAAGACAGAATTATGCCTCTAAGATGGTACCCAACCATTGTAGGAACATTCAAAATTTTGAAAATAGTTAAAGATTTATCTTTCACATAAATAAAAATTTTATTATACTCCTAGTATTAAACTTTGAGAATATCTATATTTTGAGATGCCTTTATAAAAAATTATAAAGCACATCTTCTAACTGTGATTATACCTCTCTATGTCTTGATCAGAAAAAGAAAGCAATTTCCTTATCCTGTAATTATGTCATAATTAGTTACCAGTAAAAGGTCATTTGACCAATATATCGTTAGGACTTCAATTATGACCCTACAAGGAATGAAACACTATTTTATCACACCTTATAACTAACTGAAAAGAATAAGATACAAGTACATAGTTCATCTGTGTCTAGTTAGAACCAGAACTTTAAGAGTCCTCTAAATGTGTTTAACTGGGCCTTTGAGGAATAAAACCAACAGAAATTAAATTTCACTTTTTTCCTGTTCTTTAAAATATTTTCAATTTCCTAAGAAAGGTTATTTGGCCAAGAGCTTTAAAATTGCCAAGAGCTTTCTCTTAGGATCTGAAGTACATTAAAGTGGTTATGTGGAGTTTGGGGGTGGAAAAAATAAACAAAACAGAATCTAATTGAATATGAAACCAAACGTACAATATTGGGAGGTTGATGTATTCCCTTCCTTTTAGTGGGCTTGAACAAAATATTCAACTGCTTACTTGCTGAACGCCTTCTCCACCTACATCCCGTAACTGATGAATGCCTGGCACACTGCCAATCTTATCTACTTCATCCAGAAAGACAATTCCTATAATTTAAGGAGGAGTCTATTTATAATATGAAAAAGATATACACAAGATCATCTCAGCTTTTAAATACTAGGTAGCCAGAGAGCAAGGTTATTTGATCTTTCACACTTAACATACAGAAATATATAAACACGAATTGCTATTTGTCCCATTCATCATTTCGTGCAAATGTTTTATAATTCATTTTATAGAATATCACTTGGGTATGATAGCTAATTCTCTCTGACAATAGCAGTCTGTCCCACTCATGTTTTCAGGTTCTTTATTCTAGGAGCTGAGATAGAGGCATAGTGTAGAAACATGAGGTACATGTAGTGCTGATACTAGTAAAACTTTAGCTTACTCATTCCCAACTATATTACTGTCTTAAAGGAATTTGTCGAGCTCTTCATGTAAACAAGGACAGATGCTAGATGGGGAAAGGAGAAATGCACCATCTATGATATCCCATAGGGCAACAGGCTAATCTGTTTCTAGATTCATCTTGCACTCCCCTACCCTTGCCTCCTTCCCCTCCCCACCCCAGCAATCAGTCTGGAGGAGTCAGAACAGCAAACACAATGATAGTATTAAGGACCTAACAGAATAATAATTTAGCCAATTTTCACCCTAGTAATCAACTAATGACAATAGAACAGAGCAAACTTTGTGGCCCTTAGTCAGTAGACTAGAAAACATTTAACATAGGTACTTGTATATAATTACAGAATTTTACTCATTCCAAAATAATAATTACATTAGCTCTTACAGAATATTAGACTGCTTCCTCAATAGACTACATCTGGGGATAGACAAGCAAGTTATTCTGAAAACATACCTTGTTGTGCTTTTTCTACATTGTAATTGGCATCTTGGAGCAGTTTGGCAATCACAGATTCAATATCTTCACCTACATATCCAGCCTGAGTCAAAGTTGTACAGTCACAGATAGCAAAAGGAACATCAAGGCATTTAGCTAGAGTTTGTGCCAGCAGAGTTTTACCTATAAATAGAAACAGTAACTGAAAGTTTACTGAAAATATGTTGAAGTACAAATTTTCTACTAAAACACAAAATAAATTGGAATGACATATAAGAAAAAAATCACTGAGCCCTAGCCGGTTTGGCTCAGTGGATAGAGCGTTGGTACGGCCTGAAGAGTTACAGCTTTGATTCCTGTCAAGGGCACATGCCCAGGTTGTGGGGGCTCGATCCCCAGTAGGGGGTGTGCAGGAGGCAGCCAATCAATGATTCTCTCTCATCATTGATGTTTCTCTCTCTCCCTCTCTCTTCCTCTCTGAAATCAATAAAAAAAAGAAAATCACTGCTACATCTTTTCTCCACCATTATTCATATCTAATGTCATTTTACTTTTATTATCCTTAATAAGATGTTAGAAATTGGCCTAAAGGGCAATACGAAGGTCTCAAATTCAGCTTGAAGCCTATGCAGAAATACTGATAATGTATGAATAAGATTGGCCTTAGATCTTTTTCTCAAGAGCCAAGGTCTCTCAATCACAAAAGACAGGTTACAAAATCATTTATATTCTATTTTTTAAAATGAGTAGTACATTTTTTCAGGAAGTTATTTACCTGACCCAGTTGGTCCAAGCAGCAAAATATTACTCTTTTCAAGTTTTATGTCATCATGGGCGGAATCCAATACTTCACCTCCTCGTTTTTCCTGAGGCATTTGTTGATTTACCTGTTGCTGCATTGATGCTCCTAAAGCATTACCATGTGGACTAATTCCAGCTATCTGAAGCAATTCTGAAAAAAAGTCAAAGGAATTACTAGAGTTTAATTTTATTTTATTTGAAAAAATGCCTAATAAAACCTTATGTCTAAAACCAATCACTTATTTAGTAAAATTTAAGTATTTTGGCAATCTGTCTTACCTAAAAAGAAAGAAAATTTCCAATTATCTAGTGACAAAATTAGAAGGCACAGTGATTATTTGGGGACCCTCAAGCAAAGAAAATTGATTCTTTTTATCCTCCCCTCCTTATTTATGTAAACCTGTATGAAGAAAGCCCTTCACTCAAGGGAAGGCAATATAATGGAAAGAGAACAGTGTTAGGAGTCAGTAAACCTTAGTTTTGATCCTTTGTCTGTAAATGGCTATATGATTTGGGGCAAGTCTATAAACTTAGTGCTGTTTCCTAATCTATAAAATGGCAACAATTAAGTATAAGAATAAAATGCAATTGATTTGGAGGCACTTGAAAGATAAACAAAGTTGTTGTTTTTTTTTTTTTTTTTCAGTGCATATGAAAAGAAGCATAGCTGTAGAGGAAAGCACTGAACTAAGAAATAGAGAACCTGGTTCTGGTCTCATAGGTCCATGGCAAGTCACTTAACTTTACTGGGCCTGCTACCTTACTATAAAGTGAAAATACTGAGCCATATGATCTCCAGTCTCTTCCACATCTAAGAATAATTCTGTGAGTCTCCCAGAGAAACCAAATATGGTAAGACTCACTATCCCTGGCCCTATCTGAATCTAATTTTATAGAACCTCCACTGGATCTTTCTAGTCCCTTTATTAAAGATACAAAGCTTAAGTAGATGGGACTGATATTGTTGGTGAACTATCAGTTTATCAGCAGATCTCTAAAACTAATCATACTAGTCAGTGCACTCCCACAGGGGAGGGGGAGCGCCACTCAGCCAGAAACCCTGAGCTAGGCTCATGCTGGTGAGTGCAGGTGGTGGCGGGAGCCTCTCCCACCTCCGCAGCAGCAATAAAGATGTCTAATTGCTGGCTTAGGCTCGCTCCCCACCAAGGGCTCCCAAACTGCGAGAGGGTACAGGCCGGAGTCAGGGACTCCCCTCCCCCCACCCCAAGTGCATGAATTTTGTGTACCGGGTCTCTAGTAGTTTTATAAGTGTCATAGAAGAATTTGCTTTCAGCATTGCTATTTTGCTAGTGTTTAATTATTTCTATAACATAGCCCTTAAATGCAAGCCAACTATTTCATCTGATGCTCAGCTTAAGAAAAACATCTGTTCCAATGATGGAGAAAAAACTATCATCTATTTTTAGTTGGTTTTCTCTTCTTTTTGTACAAGGAAATGAACAAGCTCATGGACAAGACCTGAATAATGTCACAGTCCCAGTTTCCAGTCACTTTGTTCCAAATACAGACTGTAAATTTTTATGACATGGGGTACATCTACCATCAGTCGTCAGTTTTATTATATAGTATGTTGGTATCATGTGATTTCCAAAGGAACTTTCAAGAATATTTTGATTATATATGTCTTTGGCTTAATGCCCTAACTTTAGAACTTAAAACCCGACATAGGACAAGACTAAATTATACTGAAAATAAATTCTATTTAAGCTTTCAATATATTAATTTCCAAGTCAATCAATATATATAATTATAAATTGCTTTTACTTAAGTTTGTAAGTAGTATTACTTGTTAACATTTAAATTACATTAAATCACTACATGTCATATATATTTATATTCACTATAAATTTTTCTTTACTAGTTTTATAAGCCATCTGCCCAAATTTATGAATATTGACAGTATATTTGATTATATTTTTTAAGTTATAAAATATGTATTATACCTGCACTTAAACTGTATTATTTAGATCTCACAGTCTTACATGTAATCTAATTCTATTGCACTTACTGTGTTTCTTAATTTTATCATGCATGGTATAATCATTTCCATACAATTTAAAAATAACTAGAGATAATATCATTCTATTACTTATAATAAATCTCATGCCAGAGTTGGTAAACTGATTATGCTCTCATGGCACATCCTATATATATAGTACCACTTCAATTAGTAGGTATATAATACTGATTAGTCAAAGGCAAAGTAAAAGTATCAAACTTAAGTGAAAAATGTTCATACTGGTTTATTATCTGTTTACTTGTGTTTGTTATTTTAATTACTGAAACAAAGGCCATATAAATCTTTTTATGATATCCCTGGAATCTTCATCCTCTCTGTGTAGCAATTATATCCACCTCCAAAGGAATGGGTGCAAGACATCAGAATAGCCATTATCCTTGATGTATCAGGTCCTTCCACACCCTCTATCAGACCTTCTGATGCTTATAGGGGCAATCCAGGGCTGGAAACTGAGTTGGGTTTTTTCATAATTTACAAGCTACACTAAGCTTCATATACACTAAAAAATAAAGTGTGGTTTTTGGCAAAGAGTAGCCATAAAATAATGGACTTTTCCCAAAATTTCTATCACTTATAATTATGCAGAACAACTCCAACTGTAAAGCAAAAAAAAAAAAAGAAAGAAAAACAAAACGTACACACACACACACACACACACATATATATGGCAAACTATAGATTTTTACAAATACAACTCCTGTTATTATATAGGTCTACATTTATAGAGAAAAACTATATATAATACTTTTTATCTCTACATTATGCTTTACAAAATACAACAAAATATATCAAGTCAACTATCTGAAATAAGCCAACATATACAAACTACACAAATTAGTTATGAAAAACTATTCCGAAGTTATATATACCATATATGATAAACATGTTTATATAATATACATCATCTTTCTTGGTAATACACAAACAAATACATGTCCCCCATTACTATTGCTGACATACTTCACTGAGGTAAATCTCAAAGGGAAGAATGATTACAGAGGACCTGAGGAAAGGTCACTTACTTGTAAATCTGTACTCATCCTCTCGTCTTCTTATTTCTAACTCTAAGAAAGAGGATGAAAATGGCAACATGAAAATATTATATATTTGTTTAGGGGAATAAACAAGGAGTAGTCCACTTCTTGTCTCTTGCAAATAAAGAATATGTTCATTAACTTTCTTTACATGTATTTTCAAACATTATGAAGAATCTATATGCTGCATCCTTTCTACATTAAAAAACAACAACGCAAGCAAACTTAATGATGGCTGTCCAGTTGCTAATGTTCACATTTGTCAAATATAAAGTTGGTATCTATTTTAAGAAAAGAGTAGTAATAATTTATGTCTTCAATAAGAGTTTAAACCCCTCATACTATAAATACTTTATAACCATTTATTTTTCTAGGACTAGAACAGCTAATTATTGATTTGTTGACTGAAGAAACCAGAAAAAGTCCTTTTGCTTCATGACTAGGCCGTGCTATTTGGACCTTATAACATGAAGGTTTTAAATCTTCATTAGTTATTATGACTTATGCTTTCTAAAAATAGAGTAACTGATGCTACCACATAACTATTTTGCAGTAAGTTCAACAAGTGAACAAGTGTTTTCATTGAGCTAGTTCTATATTTAGTAGCTAATGAAAGTAATCAAAAGATAATGTAGTTTTATAAATGTAAGTAGTTAGCAGAACTCCCTCAAATTGTAAAATGATGACTAAAAGAATATAAAATGATAGCTGTAGGCCTAAGTAAGAAATCAGGACTCCATGGCCCATAACAACAACAAAATTTTAAATATTAACATTTTATTCTATTCAGTTTTTAAAAAAAATAAAGTCATTCTATTAGTATAACACACATTGCCCTGGCCAGTATGGCTCAGTTGGTTGAGCATCATCCTGTGCACCATGGAGGTTGCCAGTTCCATTCCTGGTCAAGGGCACATGCCGAGGTTGCAGGCTCAATTCTGGATAAGGTTCGTGCAGGAGGCAGTAAATCGATGTTGTGCTCTCACATCGATGTTTCTCTTCCTCCCTTCTTTCCCATAATCAATAAACTATTCTATAAAAAATATACATGACACATTATTGTGCACAGAACGTTGAGATTACACAGTTTATTGGTATAGTAGAATCAATCATTAATAGGAATTATACTTTGAATCACTTACAAATTTGCCCCTAACCTTGTGCTCTATAGTTGGGGTCCAAAAAGAAAAGAGTGCTATTATATATATGTATATGACTTAGGCAAATGAAATTCTGTATCCTGAACTCAAAAGAGAAGAGAACTCAGTCAAAAAGAGCACTGCAAAGATAGGTTCATGGGGAACTAGTTGTGGTGAGGTCTGTAATGCAAAGGTGTTATGCCAAGCTTTACCTCAGTAACTTTCAAACATTTTTCACTGAAAACCTTGGTAAGAAATACATTTTACTCTGTGACTGTGAACCCATGTACATATAAATAAAAGAAAAAGTTTTAAACAATACAGTTAAATGGACTCTGGTATTTTCTATTAATATCTATTAACCTTTTTTAATGCCAAAATCATTTCAGTACTTTAAAAAATGCTGTACAATACTAAAAGCATTTTAAGACAAAAACAAGGAGTTGCAATAAGGAATACTTCTAGGCATAGTAATCTCTATTTTGGTCAATTATCAAAACACTAACCTCTCGGTGTTAATGATGTCTGCTTCTCAACCTCTGCTTGCTGCCTCACATTAGTTGGAATATTATTATATATTCTCTTGTAATGATTGTACACGGCAACTGAAAGCACCTTCTTAGCAAATGACTGGCCAACAACATACTTGTCGAGGTAGTTATAAATCTGAAAAATAATTAGGCATGAATAATTTAATGTGAGCTATCATAAAAATACACACATTTAAAAGAAAGTTATACAGTGAGCCTAGTTGCTTCCAGTTTTAAATTTGAACAAAGACTCATCAAAAACACAATGCAAAAACAAAACAAAACACAATTCAAGGGCATGATACATTATGTAGCAATGATTCAAGGTCCCAAACCCTACATGTACAAAAACACAATTTATTTGTTCTCTAGCCTAACAAAGTATCCCTGGCCTCTTCTAGTGCTACGCTAGTTTCTATTCTATAAACAGTGGCACTGATCCTAATTTTTAAAAGTTAATATTAAAGTCACTTAGAATACCTACATATGCCACCAAGATCTAAAGATATTATCATTAATGTAAATCATTACAATTAATTCTTTCTACACCTTTCTCAATTATAGGAATAATATTCTTCACGAAGACAATATATATAAAAGTATCCTTGCCCGACTGCAGTGGCTCAGTGGTTGAGCTGTTGACCTATGAACCAGGTCAGGGCACATGTCCGGGTTGTGAGCTCAATCCCCAGTAGGAAGCCATTATACTACCAGTATCTATGCATTTTAATACAAGCATTTAGCTTTTTCTGATATTAACTTTAAAGCTACTTATTTATCTACATGGCAATATAAAAGCTTTATTCTTCAAAAAAACTAAAGTTCTATTTGATTCTTGGATACTGCCAACAGCTTGGGACGTGGGGTAAATTCCTTCAGCTTTCAGTAAATAGAAATTAACTGTTAATATTAACTAACTCTGGAAAAAAAGTTAAATTGCCTAATTATTTTCTAGAACTTTGACTCAGATGTCTAAAGTGTACATAAATCAGAGGAGAATATAAAGCTTAATAGCTACATTTTCTATTACATCATTTATTTTTATATGACAAATTCTTTAGTTGTTGACCATATGCATTAGGTTTAAAAAAAATCTTCATTCTTCACAAATTACACTCATGATTTATTAAATCTGCCACAGCACGTTTAGATGAAGAGACAAATGCATTGCTATCAAAATAGAGTTGAAGAAAGCTACACCAAGACAGAGGATGAGAAATAAGCGAAGAGTACAAACATCTGAAACATGGCCAGAACACAGGGCACACAGCCCAGGGGCAGGGCTCCCTGTTCTCAGAAGGTGCACATCAAGTACCCACCCCATGGAGCTGGTGGTACACTCTGTTGTGTTTCATACAGCCAAATCACAATCTGTCTGAGACTCCTGGAAAGAGCCCATAACACAAAAGCCACAGCTATCGAGGAGAGTGCCATAAAAAAAATTACTCGCTTCCACTGTTAGCCTGAGGCTATTTTACCATAGACTAATTTAATGGGGGGAGGGGAATTGCAGGCTGGTATTATTTAGTTGGTCAAACTAACAAAAATAAATCCATAGTTGCTCTATTTGAAGGTTATCATTTTAGATTAATTTAGTATTAACACTATTTTAATAATCATCCAACTACATTTCATTGCTACTGAATAGAGTAATCATGACATGGGGAAAAAAAGCAACGAACTCCATACCTAAATTCCAAGTATCAAATATCAAAAACAATTTGGCCAAATATAGTCCATATTAATAACTTAGAATATGTGCTTAGGTACTAGTATTAGGATACACTATAGATTGAGGAGAGGGGAGCAATGAAATGCTTTCCAGATCAAATGCTTGTAAGACTGTATACCTTTTTGGGGGGGGGAGGTGGTTTCTGTTGGAATGCCAATTTTACAGCTTCTGCTGCGGATTCTGGTTCTTTAATTATGCTTTTCTTTGAGTCTGCTTCAGATAGCACAACAAAAAAATGATGACATTTTTCACACTTCACAAAACGGGTGGATGCTGTAAAAGAAGAGTCAGCAGAGAAAAAGAAATAATTCAAATAGTATTTCACCTCAAAGATTCAATGAAAAATAAAACTATGTACTTGACAAAAAGTAGGCTTGTAGTTCACTCCACTAGCCACAAACAAATAGCCTAGTTTACATCTAAGACAGATGATAAAGATAGATGAATTTAGTCAACTACATTTTCTTCATTTCCACTAGGTTCTGTCATTTTATAATCTAACACATTAAGAGAAAAGATTGATTGACCTTTCAACTTCCCAATCACTAAAGTTAATTTTTAAAACCACTATAAGAATATTAAAATATTGTTTATTTCAACTGAAATATGTGAACTGTAAAAAAAGTAAAATACAAGTAAATTAATCTATTTCCCTAATATTTTATTATAAAAAATTTCATACACAGAAGTTGAGAGAGAGGAATCTATTTTAATCTCCCCAAAATATACAAAAGTATATTTTTTAGGTTCTTCAAGCCTAAAACTAACTTGGTAAAAGATAAAATTATTTCATACCTTCCTTATTTTATCTTTAATACTTCCACTGATTCCTATGTCTCTGACTTAAAAACCACAGAGAAACTAACAAAGTAACAATATTCTCCGTCATATTTACTTCATTTAAAGATAATCATACAGCTTTTGAAAACAACACAAGGGCAGTTAAAAGTGAGGGTAAAAATGCTTTCTTAATGCAATACATCAACTACATAATATCCTGTGTTAAACCAAAAGTGACTTTTTCCTTTCTCTCTTTCTAAAACACAGCTTTAGGATATAGACATATGGCCATAAACTCTTAACCTTTTCTAAGCCTACCCTTACTGAAGGTAATTAGGGAACTCAGAAAGCAGCATGATAGTAGAGAAACCCATACAGACTATTCACAGATTCAAAGCAAAAGATGCATAGAAACTAGTTACATGTTGGTAGGTCTAGGTAATATATTTTGTGTGTAATATAACTAAGGTGAATTTTAATAAAACTAAACATAGTTTTAAAATAATTTTTAAAACTATGATAATCTCTCTCCTTTGGAAATATTATAACACAGATTACAAGAAAAACTTCACTGGCAAATACACCTAAATCTTCAGAAAATAATCTAAATTTTATAAAATAGACAATCCCACAATTGAAACATAAATGTAATTATTAATCCAATCAATTTGATTCTTAGGTGTTCCTTCTTAAACACAGGCCAATTAAAAATTCATTCGGGATAAATTATAGCAGCAAATTTTAAACCAGAAGACAGAATGATTACCTAAAGAAAATATCAAACTATTCCAAGCACCTTCAATTAACCCAAACCCAAATACATTATCACCATTTCCCATCAACAGGGAAAAGTCAGTGCCTCTGTTTTATGAGGGACCAGCTTACAATAGTTAGTGATAGTAAACAGGGCAAGGATTAAAGGGCAGAGAGGCCTCTGATTTAATTCAGGCTGTGTGACAAAAAAATCTGGCTTGAGAACATACAAACAAAACATTTCTCTGAAGAAATTAGGTCAAAGGGGAAGAGATTAAACATCAACAATCATCCTTTTTTGCTTACTGTTAAAGGGTTGCTTAAATTCCACTTGAATATTTGCAATACAATTTTACACTGAAACATATTCAACATATACCCAAATTCAAAAATTTAATTTTATTTATTGAAATGCTTAATTTTTAAAAAAAGCATTGCAATGCATATTTTACTCTTAAAAAGAAAATTAAATTTGTTAAATTATAAGGGGATAAAACCTTCTTTAAAAATATTTTTTTATTGATTTCAGAGAGGAAGGGAAAGGTATAGAGAAACATAATGATGAGAGAGAACCATCAGTTGGCTGCCTCCTGCATGCCCCCCAACTGGGATCGAGCCTGCAACCAGGCATGTGCCCATGACAGGAACTGAACCCAGGACCCTTCAGTCCACAGGCTAATGCTCTATCCACTGAGCCAAACCGGCTGCAGCATAATTCATTTACTTTTAATCTATATGTATCTTTATATTTAAAGTGGGTTTTGTTTTTGATTCACCCGGCTGGCTGCTGGGGGCT
>NW_006295825.1:1839065-1839415 GCF_000327345.1 Myotis davidii | reverse complement strand
CAATAGATGAGGGGACAATGAAATACTACCATTCAGCCATAAAAAGCAATGAAGGACTGATACATAATGCAACACAAATGAACCTTGAAAATATCTACAATAATAAAAGGGTAATATGCTAATTAGACTGGGTGTCTTCTGGGTGTCATTCCGGAAGTCCTTCCTGATGAAGCTGGGGCCAGAGGGAAGCCAGCCTGGCCCCGGGTGCCTGTGGGCAGCCCGAGGGAAGCCACCCCGGGTCCTGGGTGCCTGCGGGCGGCTAGAGGAGGGAAGCCAGCCCGGGTCCTGAGTGCCTGTGGGTGGCTAGAGGAGGGAAGCAGCCTGGATCTCAGGTGCCTGCTGGCGGCTGG
>NW_006295825.1:1822166-1837622 GCF_000327345.1 Myotis davidii | reverse complement strand
TCTCCTTGGGAGGCCATTATTCAATCATTCTTAAAGTCTTGTATGTTCCATTATTCAATCATTCTTAAAGTCTTGTATGTTCCAACCCCATTATTCAATCATTCTTAAAGTCTTGTATGTTCAACTTCAAAAAATATTCAAGCCCCAAACTTGCAGCAGGAACAAACTAAGAAAGCTAGACAGACTCGAGAGCTGGCACACACTCCTATATCCACTTCAGATCTGTTGCTAGAGGATAACAGACAAACAAGAGCATCCTAAAGAGAAGAAACTGAATTGTTCAAGAAATGCCTCCATCCTTTAGAAAGTAAGCCTTCACAATGCCTGCCCAGGATTAAATGGTATGGCTCAGTAACTCTGTATCTTCTCTTTTCTGAATAGGCATCTTTACTTCCTTGCTCTTATACTATATATTTTCTTTATGTATATCTTTTTATTTTCAACTTTTATTATATTACACACTAGAGGCCTGGTGCACAAAAATTCGTGAACTGTTGGGGGGGTGGTGTCCCTCAGCCCGGCCTGCCCCTTCTCACAGTCCAGAAGCCCTCAGGGGAGGTCCTACTGACTGCTTAGGCCCACTTCCACTCCCGCTCCTCTGCTCCCATGGAGGTGCTGCCTCCTCTACTCCTGCAACCCTGGCCCCACAGCCCCGTCTCTGCTCCTGAGGAGGCGCCTCCTCCGCTCCCACTCCCACAGTGACCCTGCCTCCACTCCTGCTCCCGCATTGGCACAGCCTCCTCCACCGCAGTGCGCCTCTCCCGTGCTGCTGCTGGCCCTAGGCCCTCGCAGCTCCTGGGGCTTTGTCTGGATGGACATCAGGAAGACGTTTGCTCTAATTAGCATATTACCCTTTTATTAGTTTAGATATATATATACTAGAGGCCCGGTGCATGAAATTCATGTGTGTGGGGGGGGCCCTCAGCCCAGCCTGTATGCTTTCCAATCCAGGACCTGTCGGGGGATGTCCAACATCCCTCTTGCAATCCAGGACCGCTGGCTCCTAACCACTCACCTGCCTGCCTGCCTGATTGCCCCTAACCACTCCCCTGCCGACCTGATCACCCCTAACTGCCCTTCCCTGCTGGCCTGATCGCCCCTAACTGCCTCTGCCTCAGCCCCTGCCACCGTAGCTTTGTCCAGAAGGATGTCCGGTCTAATTAGCACATTACCCTTTTATTAGTGTGTGTGGTAGAGAGAGATAGAAACATAATTATGAGCCGAAACCGGTTTGGCTCAGTGGATAGAGCGTCAGCCTGTGGACTGAAAGGTCCCAGGTTCGATTCCGGTCAAGGGCATGTACCTGGGTTGCGGGCACATCCCCAGTAGGAGATGTGCAGGAGGCAGCTGATCGATGTTCCTCTCTCATCGATGTTTCTAACTCTCTATCTCTCTTCCTTCCTCTCTGTAAAAAATCAATAAAATATATTTTAAAAAAAAGAAACATAATTATGAGAGAGAATCATCAGTCGGCTGCTTCCTGCATGCTCCTCACGGGGGATGGAGCCCACAACCCCAGCATGTACCCTGACTGGGAATCAAACCATGACCTCCTGGTTCAATGCTCAATCACTGAGCCACTCTGGCTGGGCTAAATCTCTTTTCTTTAAATGATTACTACAAGTATCCTATATTCCTTTATTATACAGAATACTGATCCCAGTAAACATGCTTGTATAGTATGCCAACAACAGAAAGTCTACCTTAGTAAAAACTTTTTTAGGAAATTTGTTTAAATGAAAGTTTCTCATGATTTTAAATAAGTTTCAGGGTCCAATACAAAATTTCCAAAACACTGCAGAAAAGTTTAATTCCCGCCCTATGAGACAGATAAGTGCAGTAAGCATTAAAAAAGTATTACATACATAAAAATAAAAACAACTAAAGGCTCTAAATTAAAGAGGGGAGTCTATTCATGTTTGACAAGTTATTTTTTAAATGGGCTAAAGAATAGTATATCTTAGTCATTATAATCAATTTTCTTAGATATTAATTTCAATTTCTGATGATTTTCTATATATTCATAATGGTATCTATAAAAATGATATTTTATTTCAACAAAGACAAGCAAGAGTAATACCACTATAAGAAAACAAACATTACTACAAGCAAACCTGTTAGATTAAATATATACAGCAAGGTCCATGAGCTAAAAATGACAATGAAAATTATATGAAATTCAAATTCCAGTGTCCATATACAAAGTTTTATTGGAACACAGCATCCTCATTCATTTACATTGTCTGTGGTTGTTTTTGCACTATAACTATAAAGGAGAATAGTTGCAATAGAGACCATATGGCCCACAAAGCCTAAAATATTTACTATTTGCTTACTCCTGCTATATAGCATTTAAAAGGGAAGAATAACCCATAGAATGAGAGAAAATATTTGCAAATCACATATCTGGATAAGGGTCTAGCATTCAAAATATATAAAGAACTCATAACTTAACAATACAGACAACCCAATTTAAAAATGAACATAGAAGTGGGCCCTATAGCTCAGGATTAGAGCACTGGTCTTATAAAAATGAACATAGGACTTAAATACTATTCTTTTCTCCAAAAAAGACATACAAATGGCCAATAAACACATTAAAAGATGCTTAATATCTTTACTCATTAGGGAAATATAAATCAAATTCCTATGATGGCTACAATAAAAAAGATAAGTGTTGAAAATGATGTGGAATAATTGGAACCCTTATACATTGTTAGTTGGGTTGTAGGATGGTATAGTCTCTTTGAAAAACAGTTTGGCAGTTTCTTTTTCTTTTTTTTTTTTTTGGCAGTTTCTTAAAAAGCTACACATAGGCCCTGGCCAGGTAGCTCAGTTGGTAAGAGCATCCACCTGATACGCCAAGGTTACAGGTTTGATCCCACGTCAGGGCACATACGAGGAGCAACCAACTGAGTAATAAATAAGTGGAACAACAAATCAATGTCTCTCTCTTTCTCTCCCTCCCTCCCTCCCTTCCCCAATCAATAAATAAAAACTAAAAATAATTTTTTTTTAATAAAGCTAAACATAGTTACCATTTCACTCAGCAATTCCATTCCTAAGCAGATGCCCAAGTAAAAACACAAAAGTTGTGTACACAAATGTTCATAGTAGCATTGCTTTTTTTTGGTTAATCCTCACCTGAAGATAATTTTTAATTTATTTTTTACAGAGTGGAAGGGAGGGAGGGGGCGGGCGAGAAACAGGGAGAGAAAGGGAAGGGAGAGAGAGAGAGAGGAAAAAAATGTGAGAGAGACACATTGCTCGGTATGCACCCCAATGGGTTCAGGGACCAAACTTGCAAAATAAGTAAGTGCCCTTGACTGGGAATCGAACCCAGGACCCTTCAGTGTGTGGGCCAATGTTCTAACCACTTAACCACACTGGCCTGGACATTGTAGCATTATTCATAATAGCTAACAAGTAGAAGCAACTCAAATGTCCATCAATAGATGAGGGGACAATGAAATACTACCATTCAGCCATAAAAAGCAATGAAGGACTGATACATAATGCAACACAAATGAACCTTGAAAATATCTACAATAATAAAAGGGTAATATGCTAATTAGACTGGGTGTCTTCTGGGTGTCATTCCGGAAGTCCTTCCTGATGAAGCTGGGGCCAGAGGGAAGCCAGCCTGGCCCCGGGTGCCTGTGGGCAGCCCGTCAAGAATACAGGTGGGGGGAAAGTAGGTTTACAGCTGTTCATCTATAATAATAAAAGGGTAATATGCTAATTATACGGGATGTCATTCTGGACATCCTTCTGAAGAAGCCAGGGCCAGGGGGAAGCCAGCCTGGATCTCAGGTGCCTGCTGGCGGCTGGAGGAGGGAAGCCCAGGGCCCAGGTGCCGAAAGTAAGCTGATGGAGGGAAGCCAGTGCCAGCAGCTGGGGGAAGGAAGCCCTACTCTTGCACGAATTTTTGTGCATCAGGCCTCTAGTGCTAAATAAAAGAAGTCAGACACAGCCCTAGACAGGTGGTTCAGTCAGGTGGAGCATGGTTCTGGACACTAAAAGGTTGTGGGTCCAATCCCGTCAGGGCATATGGGAGGCAAACGATCAATGTTTCTGTCTCACACAGATGTTTCTCTCTCTCTTCCTCTCCCTTCCTCTCTCTCTCAAATCAATAAAAAACATCCTTGGGTAAGGATTAAAAAAAAACCAAAAAACTAAAACCTCAAAAAATTTTTAAAAAGGAAAAGGACTAGACCTGTATGCATTAACATATATAGCTCTCAAAACATTGCTGATTTGAAAGAAAACAAAAACTTGAATATGATAGCACTTAGGCTTTTAAAAAGTTTTATGTTCAATGAAGATATATTACAAAGTGTATCTTTAACTTTATCTATAATGCTCTACTTTTTCATGAAGAGGGACATATACGTGTATTCCTCAGGTAATTAAAAAGAATTTAAAATGACAAAAAAGTTGACAATTACTTAAACAGGCCATTCATAAAAGAACTATAAGTGACAAAAAGCACATAAAAAGATGTTTATGGCCCTGGCCAGTGTAGCTCAGTTGGTTGAACTAATGGTCCATGCACTGAGAAGTCATCGGTTCCATTCCTGGTCCAGGCACATGCCCGGGTTTCAGGCTCCATCCCCAATAGGGGTGCCTGCAGGAGGCAACCAAGTAAGTAATGTTTCTCTTTCTTCATCAGTGTTTCCTCTCTCTCTCCTTTCTTCTCTAAAATCAATTAAAAATATTTTTTAAAGATGTTTATGAACTAATAACTATATAAATACAGATTTAAATAAAGTAAATCGCCCAAGATAAAACTATTTAGAACTAGGATGATCAAATTTTCAATAAGTGGACAGAAAATCCACTGCATTCAAAAGGGATTCATTCTGAAGAGACTTTTATTATGGGTCAAAAAAAAAAACAAAGGAGGAGGGCCTAGTCTCACTGCTGGGGCCTGTTACTCCTCAGTAGTAAAGATCAGAGAACAGGAACAGTGTCATGCTCACCTGTGAATTTTCTGAGCCCAGCAGTGTGTCTGACTCAACAGATGTTTGAGTATGTATTCTTCTTTTACTTTTCTCTTCCACATCCCCCTCCCCCATTAGAAGTCCCAAAGAAAATAGACCACCTCAGAACTGAGCTGATTAGTGTATGGTGTTTTCCACACTTGGTCTCATTATTATATTTACAGATTCTAGGATCCTACCCAATACCTACAGAAAGTTAATCTCTAGGGAAGGAGGGAATCTATAGTTAACAATCACCCTTAGTGCTCATTTTTTTAAAAATATAGTTTTAATATTTAAAGTGTTCACTTAATCACTGTTAAACAACAGTGACCTGGCAGGTTTTGAAAACACTGCATAAAAGTAAACTAAACTTAATCTTGAGAGGACCTAGTTTATTAAAAAATATATAATAAAAAGTATATATATAATATGACATTACCATTATGAATTGAGCAATTCTCAGATTTTTGAGAACTTTAGTATATCACACCAAATTTTGTTAATAGAAAATGTTATTTAATAGTTATATCATCCAGTTCTACTACTTTCATTTTATGCTGCAATTCAAATTACTGTTCATTCAGATTGATTTTTCTCTTTGACCTCTTACTCGGTAAAAACTACAAACAGAACCTCTAACATTGCAGCTACAGAATGGAACTACTTTAAAGTCTTTCTAAAACTGTAAAAACATGCTACATATAGTACTTTTTCATATAGTGGCCAATTAATAGCATTGATAAATGTGAAACTGAAGTTATTTGGGTTAGAATACAGAGAATCCTCTCCAGTTAATAATCAGAAACTGAAATTCTGCCACACCTTACCATCAACCTTTTCATAATTGGACTGTATAGGAAGGCTGACATGTTAGTATAATGTAATTTACTCAAGTCATTACCATTAACTCTGATCATATAGGAAATTAGTTATTTGATTCATTAAACAAAATATCTGTTGCATTTCAGAGAGAATTACTGACACTAAGCAAAAGTAGGACTGTTAATTTCTTCTTTCTCTTAGTGTCTGAATCATGATTATCAGACATTTTCTAGAATTGAGAGCATAGCTCCTCTGAAAAGTACTTAGAGAAGGAAAATACCTTAATATTTGAATGACCCACTTCTCCAGTTTTATGACACGATCAATATGTAGGTGAAGAACAGAATAATAAATACAGAATAAGCAAGCCTTGGTTCTTGTATAGCTTAATGGTTACAAAAACCGACCCTGCACCTTCTCGTTCCCCCTCTGCCGCTCTCCCCACCCTCCTCGCCACTCTTGCTCTGCTCTGCCATGCTGTGCTCTGAAGAGATACCTGCCATCTCTCAGCAAGTGGCTTTGCCGGGCTTTTGGAGCATGCCACTGCCCGACCAAGGGATCTGCATGGGCAGCAGGCTATGACCTACACAGTGCCTATGATTATACAGTACCACCTACAGAGAAAACCCTTGCGAAAACCAACATTCTGATAGCTCTTCCTTCTGGGTGCAATGGAAGAGTAGCTTCATGTTCTGTCTTGGCTGCAAACATTTCATAGATGTAGGAGCTGGTGTCATAAATGAAAACTATAGCAAATCTGGTTGTACTGTTTTAATTTTGGCAAAGAAAAGTTTGAAGTAAAAAAGGGTGACCAAATTACACAGCTCATTTGTGAATGGATTTTTAAAGTCAGAAATAGAGGAAATTCAAGTTTTGGATGACACTGAAAGGCGTTCAAGAGGTTTTGATTCCACTAGAAAGAATGAAAATTGATGCCAGGAACAGAAAATGAAAAAAATGTACTTTTTTCTTAAAAATAAAGAGTTTTTGTTTAGTGTTTTGCACTTCTGTGAACTTAATAGCTTTAGCTTCTAAAAATATTTGGTGTTCTTATATCAAAGAAAGGGTACTCTGTTGGGATTACAGAACGTATACTTTCTTGTGTTTTTCTACATTTGACTGTGGTATATATCTGCATGGTAACCTAATACAGTTCCTTTTTTCAATCAAATGTGTATCAATCACAGATCCCTCCTCCCAGAACTATATTATTTCATTCACTCAATGCTACCCCTTCAACAACTTATTTTTTTATTGTTTTATAAATTATAAGCAAAGCCTTTCATTCAGTAAATTTTTAAAATTTAGAGAGAGAGGATGGGAGGGAGGGGGGAGAGAGGAAAAGAGGGGGAGAAGAGAAAGAGAGAGAGACATCATCAGTTTGTTGTTCCACTTATGTAAGCATTCATTGGTTTATTCTTGTATGTACCCTGACTAGGGATTGAACCCAAAACCTTGGTGTATCAGGATGATGCTCTAACCAACTGAGCTACATGGCCAGGGCCTCATTCAATAAACTTGAATTATTTTACAGATACAATATATAATACAAACAAATAAAGTATAATAAAAAATTCTTAAGATCCAAATTTAAAATAAACACTTAACCAAAATAAAGAAGCAAATAGTTTTCTTAAATACTCTCCTACACAGAGTGTAAATATTACTAGTCCTGGGGATTTTTAGTATCTGGTGAACATAGGAGAGAATCATGTAAGTTCAGGAAGAAAATAACCTCGGTTTATATAATTTATATATTTATATAATTTATATAGAGAATTTATATATAGAAAAGGTAGAGAAAAAGAACAACAACAGGAGTAATACTTACACACAAACGTCTCTACATGTGTGCACAAGTCACCACATTTAGGGCAGCGTAGCTGGTTTCCACCTTTTCCAGAATTCCCAGAGCCTGATTTTTTACTGCTTCCCTCACTTGCTGATTTCTAAAGTTTTTGGAGAAGGAAAAAGGAGAGTGTCAATTATTAATTTCAGGCACCATTTTATATGTAAACAAATATAAACAATATAGTTTATAATTAATCTTACAATTTTTACAATTTCTAGAATGAAGTCATTTGCATAATTTATATCTCTACTATTGCTGGCACATGTAGGTATGTGCCAGCATGTATAATAAAAAGTTTTCTTTTAATGACTCAATAAGAACTAGGAAAAAAATTTCTGTAAGTATAAAACTACATTTCAATTAAATTGAATTGGGTGTTATTACCATGGCAAGTAGTGATTCTTCACTTTCTTGAATCTAACTTTTTTCATCTCTTAAATAAAGATATCACCTACTTCAGAGTCACTGTTAGGATTAAGTGCAAATATGAAAGCACCAAGCATTCTGTCTCGAATTTAATATTAACTCAAGTGTCAGTCAAATTAACATAATAAAAAGTTTGATAATTCACTGACCCAATACAATCACCAATTATCTACTTGCTAGTTACAGAGTAGCCCAGCATTGTCATAAAGATATCCAAGGTTTTTAGTAGAGGATGAAGTGGAGTTTACACTGTTATGAGTTGTAAAAGTTGTATGAAAGTAGGAAGTGATGGCTATTCCTAATTCAACCCTACAGACTAATTACATAGGTTACTTAATGAAGCTTCTTTGCAGCTTTTTTGGGGGGGTGGGGGGTGGGGGGCGGGTACCGTGGGAGGTTGGCCAGCTGCAGGAGGTTGGTTGTAGGAGCGCACTGACCACCAGGGAGCAGCTCCTGCATCGAACGTCTGCCCCCTGGTGGTCAGTGCATTGTCATAGCAACCGGTCATTTGGTCGACCCAACCGGTCATAACAGTTGCTTAGGCTTTTATGTATATATATTGCTTAAACAAGGGAACCCAAATATGTACATAGATGCCAATACCTTATTTCCATCTCCAGAGCCATCTTTACTTATCCCATCTTTTGAGGCTAAACATGCTGGTGTTTCTGTAAAGGTTCTAAAAGGAACTCTTCGTAGAATCTGAGTTTCAAAGGTCCCAAGCCTTCCTAAAACAGGTATATGAATGCGACCACAAGAAATACCTGGAAGTATAAAAAATTTATTAGTCTGCACATCAAATATTAACATTCTTTCAATAAATACCCTGGAAACAAAAATTTGTTAAGCACAAGAGGTTGAAAAAGTTAGTTTTCACAGAAGTACAAACTGGTAAAGAAACCAATAATATCATTAGAGGCAAAGCCCTCTCAAATACAGGCCAGACCTGGGCCTTGTACAGATTCCAGGTGAGTAAAAATTTTTTTTCTTCCCAAGCCTGTCTTTTGGAAGTGAGGAAAGACCACCAAGGTCATAGCAATGAGTGACTCAAAGTTTGAGATAAGTAGTTCAACATCTGCCTTGCTTGTAGGGGGAAAAGACCATTTATGTCCTATATTCTTGTTCTTCTTATACTAGAGGCCTGGTGCACGACATTCATGCACTGGTGGTGGTGGTGGTGGGGGGGGGTCCTCAGCCTGGCCTAATGAAATATTTCAATCCTACAGAAAAAAAATATAATTCAGTAAATACTGTGTAACCACCATTATGCTTTCAAGGATTTTAACTTTCTGACATAAAGTTAAAATTCTTTTAATAGAATGTAAGTTATTATTTAGCAAACTTTTCCTGAAAAGGACCAGGATAGTAAATATCTTCAGCTTTGTGGGCCACATAGTCTCAGTCTATTGCCTATAACAGGAAAGTAAATGTAAACAATATATAAACAAATGGGTGTGGCCAGATTTGATCCATGGGTCATTGTTTGCTGACCCCTTATTTTTCTTACATAAATACAAAATAAATTATAGCATCAACAAAAGAGCCATACTGCATACTATGAGGCAGCATTTCCCAAGCTGGTCTTTAAAAGTATTCCTTACACAAGAAAATTGAATGATCCTAGATTAAACAAAATGCCATATATTTCAGTACTGAAGGGATATTCAGAATCTTGCATAAGCTAACCTACATTACTGAACTGCCAAGAAGGAAGTTCGCCATCAGTTTACCAGAGTGCTCTTAGGAGGTAATAAAATAAACAACAAAAAAGGTATGTGTGTTTATGTTAATATTCAAATAAATTTAAGATATTGTATTTTTTTTGCCCCCCTCATTTAATTCCCTGCAAAATTCTCAACTCGGGCTTTAAATTTTTATTTCTACACCTGTTAGAGCTTTTAAGAGATCATGCACATATGTATGTATTGTATCCAAAGCCAAAAACTGGTTTAAAATTAAGTCCTTCAAACAAATAAATTGCTTAGTTATATAACTAGTTTATTAATTCCAATTTTCCAACAGTATGCAATGTTAGAATAACTAATTTCTTTAGCTATTTATCACCCTAGGCCAGCGATTTTCAACCAGCGCGCCACAAGAATTTCTAAAATGTGCAATACCTGACTATTTAGCAGGGGCACTGACCTCTTTTCCCTTAGATTGTCAAATAAAAAAATGACAACAGCCAACATAACAGCAGTAGTCCAGTGTGAATGCTTTATCTTGAACCATAAGTATATAGGCCATATAACAGAGTTGCATCTTATTGGTTACGTCGCATAAGGTTGGGTCTGACTGGTTAATTCTTGGTACTAGAAAGCTTTATATACAAGTATAGGCACCTGATTTTTTAAAAAGTCACTTTGAGCCTTGGCTGAGTAGCTCAGTTGGTTAGAACATCATTCGGATTCACCAAGGTTGCTGGTTCGATCCCCAGTCAGGGTACATACAAGAATCAACTAATGAATGCATAAGTAAGTGGTACAATAAATAAGATGTTTCTCTGTCCCTTCTTCTCTCTCTAAAATCAACAAACTTAAAAAAAAAAAACAACACACAAACTTTAAGTCATTTTGGAGAAAAAGGGTAGGTAATTACTATTATTTTTTATAAATCAATCAGAAGTATACCTATTTTTTGTCAAATCAGCAAAATATGTTTTTTGGTATGCCACAAAATTTTAGTAATTATTTATGTGTGCCATGAGATAAAAAAGGTTGAAAATTGCTGCCCTAGGCCATCATCTGTTCCACAAAGTACAAAACTGAATGCATCAAACTTCTCAGGGAAGATACAAATAAGAGAAACCAAATTTTTTCACCTCTATATAAATACCGAAAATGGTTTAAGGTTTGACACCCCAATCCCTAATCTAGACTGTAAAACTTTGCTTAACACTATTAAACTTGGAAATTAATTTTAAAAAATACAATTGATGATTTTCTTTTAAGTAATGTTTTCAAAAGACATTTCAAATTTTTTCAAGTGCAACATTTCATGTTTTGCAGTAAATGACAATTGCCATTACTCCCTCATAAAAATGAGATTTAAGGTAGTTCATACATTTTAAGCTAAACATGTTTTTCCAAGGACAGAATATTATTTAAAGACTATGACAATATAAAAATCAAGCCTAGAAAAAATAATGGGGAGAGGAAATCAAGAAATGCAGAAAGTTAATGGACATTGAGGCAGGGTAATGGGTATTTGGCAGTTCATTGTCTATTTTGTGTGTGTATGAAAATGTTCATAATAAATTAATATGAAAGGTAGCAAAATAAAATTATAATCTATGTAACAAGTATAGCTTTTTAAATTGAGCCATTATAATGTATTCAAAAAGAAAACTACAATTATAACAAAATTATGTGAGACTATTTTACTTAGATATTTAGACAAAACAACCCTGAATTATCACATACAGTGGATATATTTTTCCCATTTACAATAAAATATATCTTTTAAAATAGTGTTTAACAATTTACAGTATCTAATATTATTAGAAAATAAGCTGAAAGGAAATTATCTTTGGAAATTTAAGAGAATTAAAAATTGTGAACATAATCTTCCTAAAGTCTACTTGAATAAAGGAAAATAAGTCCCCTTAAATAACTTATTAATGCAACTATACAGTCACCCCAGAAAATACTATCTGAAAAACATGTTTGTGTCATTTAAACTTCAAAGTTTAAGAATTTCTTTGCTGGCCCTAATGGTATGGTACTGTAGTGTTGTTTTAACTTTCTATAATCTATGGGCTATAGCCGCTATACCAACAAGATGCCATTAATACTAAAACCTATGGCTCTCAAACTTAAGCACGCATCAAAATCACCTGGAGAGCTTGTTAAACCATAGTAGGGGACCTTCCCTGATTCTGATTCAGAAGGTATGAGGTGGAACTTGCATTTCTAACAAGTTCCCAGGTGATACTGATGCTGCTGGTCTGGAAACCACACTTTTAAACCACTGTCCTTTCTAAACAATTTAAATAACCATTCACCAATCATATAAATCTTCACAGAAATCATTGCAACAAACTAATCAGGAGTTTTTAACCCCTTTTGAGCCATGAACCCCTTTGGCAGTCAAGTGAAGCCTAAAGACATGCCCCTTCTCAGAATGTTTTTTTTTTTTAAATATATTTTTATTGATTTCAGAAAGGAAGGGAGAGAGAGAGAGAGAAACATCAATGATGAGAACCACCGATCGGCTGCCTCCTGCACGCCCCCCCACTGGGGATAGAGCCCGCAACCTGGGCATATGCCCTGACCAGGAATCGAACCAGTGACCTCTAGGTTCCTGGGTGGACACTCAACCGCTGAGCTATACCCAGCTGGGCCAGAATGTTTTTAAATGTATAGAATACACAAGAAAACCAATTATATTGAAGTTATCAAAATATTTAAAAAATATTCTTCTTTACTAACAGAATTAAATAAGACCTAACAGCTATTATAACTACCATGATTTCAAAGGTGTGAAAAGTATAAACAATATATTTTGAGATATATGCAACTGTAATGACATGAAAATATTTGTAATTTTGATGGGTGACAAATTCAGATACTGCAGCTACTGTAGATTTGTTGCCTTCATTCAGAATTGAAGGAAATGCTGTATTTCACATCAAGATTAGTGAAAATAAAGTTCATGGAACCTCTGAATTCTGAGACCCTTTTGGAGGCCTGTAAACTCCAAATGAAAAAATCCTAAAGCCAAAAAGAAAAGTATTTCTGTGAAGTGTATTTCAAAAGATTACTTGGCAGCATTGACAAAAGATAGTTAAAAGTTAAACCATTACAAACTTCTGTTATATAGATAAAGCCTTCTGAGTTTCAGAGCAAGTGTTTTTAAAAAGAAATATTAGAATAAGGTACACTTATTTTCGGGCTATTACAAAGTAGGTGAGTTATTTATTCAACTTTTAAATATTTGACTGCCTTTATTCAATCTTGAATTAAGCATTCTCCAAAACATACAAATGATTCCGTTTAAAAGATAAACCAATCTTTAATTTTTATTTTAGAAATATAGAACTAATGAAAAATTTAAACTATTTGCTGTGACAATATTTAAGTGCATAATGATTGATGAAATGGCAAATCAAGGTAAATGATCACTTAAACACTTGGCCTCTAACCTCTAACACAAACTGGGGAAAAATTCAAAACTCACAAACAAAATCAGCAATTTACTACATGCTTACTGCTTTTATTAACCTCAAATTTTCATGTTATGCCCAGGTTATTGTTTCATGAATTTGAAATACTTCTTAAAAAAAAAATAGCATCACTCCTATGATAGCTTTCCTCAAGTTTAAAAATGTTTGCCGGGTTTTCACTAAGGCTAGTCTGCTGCTCTGAAGATGAACACGCCAACAAAACAGAAACGTTGATTAAGAACTAAAGATATTGGGAAAAAAAGAAATAAAGATACTGTATCATTTATTCACTTTGCCTTATTTAAACTGGACTGTATTTAACTACAGAGAAAGAGAATTAAAATTACAGTCTAGGCGTATTATGTAACAATCATGAAAATTATGGACATGTTTAAGCATCTTCGTATCATTACACCTTCATGAGGTAACACCTTTTAAACAGACAAGGACAAAAAGCAGCCAGAAATCACAATTCTGATCCTACAATTCTCACAGCCAAATTCAGACCAAATACTGCCACTCAGAATCTTTTAAATGGAATCAAGCATTTCTGAATACACATACTTAGAAAACAAATTTACTTATACATGCAAAGTACATTTTTTTTAAAGATACACTAAAATTTAAAAATACACGTGACGTGGGTAGAAAAAATATTTAAAATTTCTCTTTACCACAGGTTTCATATTCAAAGAAACTAATGAAGAAAAACACATTAAACTGGGTACACATAGGACATCAGGAAAAGAAAACAGATCCAGTATCTAGGATGACAATTTAATTTTCCAAATAATTTTTCAAACTACCATATAACATATAGTCTAACATGACAGACCAATGGAAATAAAGAATAACACTGTGCTTCAGAGGTCTGAAATGTCCCCTTTTATTCTTAATTCATTTTACAATTCTGTGTTAGAAGACTAATCTGATCAAGTTCTTTTGTTTGTTTTTATTATGTTGTTGAAATTCTTAACTCTACTGTTTGTAAGAATAAACTAGTTAAAGTTCAATTCAGATTTTTCTCTCTTTTGCCTTTCTTCCCTTTTTTCAGGAAGTTTTGAATAAAAATAATCCTCCTGGTGTTTTTTTAAGGCCTTAAAGAAAATATCTCTATATTATTGTAGACTTTTAGACTTTTTCTACTTTGAAAAGTAAACATTTTATGTAATTAGGTTTTGGGAAAGTCTTAAATCAATGTGAAAAGTATTTTGCTGTTTGTCATGCAAAAATATGAAACTCTATAATGACCTTGAACACACATATACTTTGTCCATTCCGAGAAACAATATTATTTGTCTGCTCTACCAGATTGAAACTTGAAGGTGAGACCTTGTTCACCATTCTACCGCCAGCGCCAACACAGCCTAGCAGGCCCTCAACAAACACATGTCAAGGAAATGCAGTTAACCCTGTGAGTGCCAACCAATATCCTAGGGACTATGCTAAAATTGCCAAGGCATTTTTGCTGATTTTACAGCAGTTTAGGGAAAAAATTATGAATCGCCAGTAAATGAAGTTACATATTCAAACACGTAAGGAAACCTTTACTACATTGACATATTTAGCAATATCATTGTCACTAATAAAAGCAGACTTAGAACTGGACGCCATTTCGAAGCTTTGACAGCGCGCCCGGCACTTTTGGCGAAAGCCAGGAGGAGCGCGATCAAGCTCCCGGGCGCTCTAGGGGTTAATGCTGTCACTTTCAAGTGTTTGCAGCTCCAGTTCTCGGAATAGGGGCATGTACTTGCTCAGGTTTAACAAGGTCTTGGGACTAAACTGACTCCTTTACATTTATAGATCACTTTACAAATGCTTCTGCCCGCATGCTCATCTAATTCCTCTGTGAAATAAACTGTCAGAAAAAATGTACATGTCGTCAACAACAAAAATTTTATCATGAACCTAACATTTAGAAAAAAGGGGGCTTTTAAAAAACTTATCCAAAGGTCATAAGCTGTCAACCCCAAAGTGAAACGGATGTGTCTAGAAGTGAGGTGATTATAACAGGATCCAGCCTCATAGTCTGAGAGTCATAAATTCGGGGAAGAGAAAACACGGTTTCTTTTCCGGGACCTCCCGGCTGGAGTGCCACTTTCACAGCTGCTGATAAACGGAAGGAAAGGCAAACAGCGCCGCCCCGGAGAGACTAGGAGACCGGCCAGTTGTGATGACAACTGCCGAGACCTGAGCACCTGAACCAT
>NW_006295825.1:1820539-1822095 GCF_000327345.1 Myotis davidii | reverse complement strand
CCCGGCGCCCCGCGGCCCCCACCGGGCAGCCCCCCACCGGAGCCTCCTCTGAGCTCCCGACAGGCCCGAAGGGAGCCTAGTCGCGCTCCGGAAGAGGAATCGCAGCGGGGCAGGCAGCAGTCTTTGGAGGAGCTTTGCGTAGGGCCCGGGGACATTTTTAACGAGAGGAGGAGCATTTTGTGCCTTTCGGGGTGTCTGCGAAGTGGCCCCCTTCTGGCCCTCAAGTCCAGAGGCTGCAAAGTACGCGAGCGGGGGAGCACCGGAGTTTACTTCCAGTTTGAGAAACAGCTGCCCTCGAGGCTGGCAGAGCCCCGCTCTCCCGGGAAAGCAGAGCGCCAGGCGAAGCGCCGCGCATCCCTCACTCCCTCGCCACGGGTAGGCCTCTGGCTCTCCCCGGGTCCCCACCGTCGGCCGGACACCCCGGGCCCAAAGGCTCAGGGGAAGTACTACTTCGTTACCTCTCGGCGCGGAGGCAAGCGAGGAAGTGATGAGCCGCGCGGCGACTGCTCCGCAACTACAAGCGCCGCAGCCAGACATCTCCGCGGGGCCTAGGCCGGGCTTCTCCCGGCTCTCCTCTGAGTCTCTGGGGTCCGACTCCTACTTGCAGGGCGCGCTGAAAAGGCTCCGGACCCTCCCGCCAACTCCTAGGCCCAGTGCAGACTTCGCCCGCCAGGAAGCCAGGTCTGCGCGTTCTCAGCGGCCCTCGGTCGTGTACCCAATACTGTAGACACCTAACCCCTCTCCCTCCCTCCCCTCCTCCTCCGCCTCCCCATCCCCCACCCCACACCCGCCTACCGGGCCCGGGGAGCGTGCGCGCGCCTGCGTCCTAGGCCTAGGGAGGGGCGTTGGCACGTGCTACGTGTGTGTACGTGAGACACCGTCGTACGGCGAGGGGAAGGGGGCGGAGACCTCGGAGCCAATGAGCACGCTGCGGTGGTGGCTGGCCCTAACTGCACGAACTCCAAGTCCCGAAAGGCAATTCTTCCGGAAGCAACTTTAATCCTAGTTTTGGGGGAAAAAATTGGAGATAAACACCGAGGTGCAGGCCGGGAGTTGTAGTCCTAACGCGTCGCAGTCAAGTCCTGGTCCTTTCCGATTGGTGGCAGGGAAGATGAAAGTGAGACCGGTGGCTTAGCCAGCCCCAAGTGGAGTCTTTAAAGGCTTTTGGCTGTCGCGGGATGTTTCAGAAATTCCTTTCGTGGATATATGCACCCCTATGTTCATAGCAGCACAATTCACCATAGCTAAGATCTGGAAACAGCCTAAGTGCCCATCAGTAGATGAATGGATTAGAAAACTGTGGTACATCTACACGATGGAATACTATGCTGCTCTAAAAAGGAAGGAACTCTTACCATTTGTAACAGCATGGATGGAACTGGAGAGCATTATGCTAAGCGAAATACGCCAGTCAATGAGAGAAAAATACCACATGATCTCAGTCGTTTGTGGAATATAATGAACAACATAAACTGATGAACAAAAATAGATCCCAAGACAGAGAAGCATAAACCAGACTGTCCAACCTCAGCGGGAAGGCAGGGGAGGGCAGGAGC
>NW_006295825.1:1816337-1820444 GCF_000327345.1 Myotis davidii | reverse complement strand
CTCTCATCGATGTTTCTAACTCTCTATCTCTCTCCCTTCCTCTCTGTAAAAAATCAATAAAAATATATTTTAAAAAAAAGAAAGAAAGAAAGAAAGAAATTCCTTTCGTGGAGATTCCATATCTTGGCTCCTTGTTTTCCTACTTGTAACACGGAAGTGGCTTTTTTTACCGAGTCCCCCTAGCAACAACTCTTGGATGATGGCTCTCTGTTTTACAAGCCAGTGCTGATAACTTGCAGCTGTTGCTAGTCCCTGACTGCTTTACAATCCTTTGATGGTTCCCTTAAACCTGATCACACTCTGGTAAATCGTTCCTTCATTAACTCTCTTTGAGTCCTCTGTCTGCATGGCTGGTTCCTCTGGACAGCTAAAACAGATCAACCCTGTACAAGGTGCAGGATGGTGACAAATTAATCAGACTCTTCCCATCTGAGTTGGCGCCAGACTATTTGTGTATTAAGATTTTGATTAACTCAGAAGCCCAGAGAAATTGTCAAGTGATCTTGGATGCTTCTAGTTCTGAATTTGGGGGGAGTTGGGCAAGCTAGAGTCAGGACTAGGCCACCCAAGTTATTTAGCCCTCATCAGTCTTGGATTAGAGAAATGTGGCTTCTAGTTCCGAGGGTCTGGCCATGAGAAGGGGCATTGGCCTTGGCCCAGGCCCAGCACGTGGTGTTGTGTTTCTTCTAAGGGAGCTGACTCCTGGTATTCCCTCAGTTTAAAGTGGCAGACACCAGAACCAAAGCCCAGGTCTTCCTTAGCTGCCTCCATTAATATAATTTTGAGGAAGGAAAGACTCTAAAGTTCTCTCAGTACAGTGTTTTCAAATTATGTTCTTAGAATCCTTCAGAAGCCATTGCTCTCTGGCGGGGGTGAGGAGACTAAGAGGACCTCCTCTGTCTCTTATTCCACCCCAAGGTCAATTAAAACAGCTCTGCCTTTATCTGTTTGTTTCATGTATTAGGGTTTTGTTTGGAAATAGAGTTCTTTAGCTCTAAAGCAATGTTTCAAAACCATTGATTCTAGGACAAACCTTTCCTTTTAGCAATGACCTAAGCAGGTCACATGGATCCTAACACCCAACTTAAATATTCATCCTCCCCTACCTTCTATTTCAATTATATGCACATTTCTGTCTGTTGTAGGTGGCAGGAATGGCACCAGTTGTATGACCGGTGGGGTCAGATCAAACCTGGGGTTCAGCAACCTTGGTACTTGAGTTCTGGCTAGGAAATAATTCAGAGTCCAGGAAGGTCCCTCAAATGGCCAAGGAGATCACGCTGGTCCTGATGTCAGATGATATTTTGTGGATTCTGCAACTGAAGGAAGTACGTGTCCTTGACCAGAATTTACCCTGGGACCCCCTCAGTCCGAGGGGTGACACTCCAACCATTGAGCAAAACCGGCTAGGGTCAGCTATGGCTGATTTTATTGCTTATCTGGGCCTGGAGCTGAAATACAACTGAGGCACTGATATTCTCTCTAAGGACAAAAGGTCAGGGGTCCAAACCACACAATGGCCCAACCAGCAATATGCTAGGGGAGAGAAAGTCACCCTGGGGGCAAGGTCCCACCCTACAATTGATTGACCATTGCTAGGCACCTGGGGCTTTCCATCCTGGTGACCTTCTCTACCTGGATCATCGTTCTTGCTCTGCTCATGTCTGTCTAAATGCCTACAACACTTCTTAGTCTACAAATAATGAATTTTTAAATAAAATCTATAGATTGCTATAAAGCAAGCTAAATAAAAGCTTAATGAAGTTAAGGCTCATCTGGGAGCACTCCATGGAGCTTTCCCTTTCTCTATCTATTCTAAGAGCTGGATTTCTCATTCATTCTGTCAATGACTATTTATTAAGCACTATTTATTACAGGCTGGGCACTGAGGAAATAACATTGAATCACATACACACAAAAATGTTTCCCTCATGGAGCTTCTATTGTAGTGGGGAAATATAAAACAGTAAATATATATATATATATATATATTCATATTCCACTGATATGATGACATAGAATATCCTTATATTGTTGTGTAATATATTCTTATGTTATTCGCAGGACAATTGAGCATTTCATTTTATTTATGGGCTGATGTTTTCTGTCTTGCCTGTATCCCAATGACTATGAGCTCTTTGAAGGCAGGTATTTTATTATATACCTAGGCCAGAAAATCTGACATATAATCAGAGCAAATTATAATTGACAACGAAGTGAGTGTTAATAGACACAAATTTGTACAATGGTTAATCCAACTGACTTAGTGTCTCAGAAGAAATTCCCAGGAGATTCTTGATTAGAAGAGGGTAGACTTTGCCCTAGAAAATACAAAAACAGAGGGATCTGTACACAACTTTAACTTTTTCTCAATAATGTGAACAAAGGTCATGTGGCTCTGGCATTAGACTGGTGATGGTTTCATCACACTGGCAACATGATTTTGGTAGTTTCAATACATCACCCCAAATCTGTGCTCTGTAGGTCAGAATATACCTTGATTATTAGGATCAGCACCCAACAAGCATGGATTGGGACACTGTGTACTAGGCTCTTTGTTGGTGTAGGTCTTATAGTGTTCAAGTTGGGAAACTTGCATGGAGATTGCTGGGGTTCAGCCCCAGCGGTCCAGGGGTTCCCAAAGACGTGGACAGAGTCGGCGAAGAATGGACACGGAGACAGCGTTCAAATGATCAGCATAGCCAGGTTCTCTGTTTATTGTCCTGTTACATCTGTATTTATACCATTTGATCCTGTAAGCATGCCTCTATAGTTACATCATCATATGTTTTAGGTCCTCCTTTTACCTTCTACTGTTCCTTGTTTTATGTTTATAGTTTCTTATCTGACCTTTGATAAAAATAGTCTCTATCTAGCTCTGTTGATTTTAATCTTGTCTAGGTTAGTCTCTGTGTTCCATTATAAGGGCTAGTTTGTTGTCTCTATTCCAAGGTCATTATCCTATTATTCTACTGTTAAGATATTAGGAAATAACTGAAGGAGATTTTTCTATTCTATGGCCTAAGTAAGGATTATGTAGATTAAGCATGATTGTTCGTAGTTAAGGTGATTAGCTACCCGCCTGGGACTTAGTTAAGGGGTTTTACTGATTTATTCCCTTCCCTAGCCCTGTTAATCCCTAATTCTAGGGAAACATTCCCACCTGGGGAAACAACCTTTCTTGGGGAGGTGGCTCTGGTTATAACACATAGTGCTAAGAAGGGGAGCAAACATATTAAGAACAGTATGCCATATATGCCATATGGAACATATGCTGTGCAGATGTTTCTTCCCTACAGTGACTGTGTCTAGCAGCAAAGGTGGAACGGCTTCCGGCAGACATATATCAAGACTTCCCATTTGGTGTTTGAGCACATAGGGGTGTTAAGTTTTTATTTGCTTGTTTGTTTTGTTTTTTGTTTGTTAGAGAAGTGTTAAGTTTAAATAAAATAACATCAATATTGGAAAGTGTTTGAATGTAAAGGATCATTCTTTAGGAACCACGTGACTATTTGACAAAGGAGCATGTTCCATTTTGCAAGTGTACATTCCCTGACCTGAAATTCACAGGTTGGGATGTGGGGAAGCACAGGATATGGTTAGAAAGTCTGTAAGGAAGATTCTCTGAAAGGTTGGGGGCCTCTCGGGGACCTTGCTGAAGGTGGCAGCCTCTGCCTTGACTTTTCCCAACAAGTCCGAGCTCTTGGGTGTTTTACTGGAATCTCTATGTTTAGTCTTCAAATCCGACCTTATAGAAGCATGTGCTTTCTCAAGGATACTTATCCTGCTGATTGTATCTAATAGTTAATTTTAGTTCAAGCTGTTGTTACAATAAAAGCCTAAGAACATAGAAAACCCTAAAGACCCCATCAAAAAATTATTAGAGTTAATAAATGAATTCGGCAATGTAGCAGGATACAAAATTAACGCCAAGAAATCTATGGCATTTCTGTACACCAATAGTGAACTTACAGAAAAAAAGACTAAAAAAAAAAAATCCCATTTACCATTGCACCAAAAAAATTAAGATACCTAGGAATAAACCTTAACCAAGGAGGTAAAAGACCTGTACCCAGAAAACTATAGGACATTGGATAAAGAGATAAA
>NW_006295825.1:1809453-1815039 GCF_000327345.1 Myotis davidii | reverse complement strand
GGATGAGGACACATTTATAATTCCTTAACAAAGAATTTAAAGATTTTTTTTTTAAAAAAAAAAGCCTAAGAAGGCAGGCAATCAAGGCTATTTGCTCCTAAAGCAAATCAGCTCCTTAGCCTTCTCTTTCACAGAAATGTATGGCAAGTAATCATTCATCCATCATTCAGGGTCTACCGGTCAGCCCCAGCATTGGGACAGTGTCCTTGCTCCAGCGTATAGCCACATAGCCATGAGATGGAGGTGAGCTTGGCACCTGGGCAAAGGGCAATGAGGTTCCAGAGGCACACTAGGACCCTTCTCTCTCACTTGGCAATTCATGGATAACCTCTGGCCAGGCTCCTATCAAGCCATCCCCACAAGTTATGGATTTGGAAACAGATTCATTTGAGATTTTCCTTGTAATAAAATGGCTCCTCTATTAGAAGAGTGATAGCAATACCTGTAGCCACATCAGCAATACCTGTGGCCACATCTTATCAACTCTTTGGAACAAAATACGTTCACATCACACCTACTTTCAGCTCTGTTCTGACAGGTTAATGATGCTTTAAAAAGAAAGTCAAATGCAATTTTCCAGCTCAAATAGTTTCCAGGATCTACTCCACTCCTTATCTTGAGTTATTTACCTCTTGTGAACAACATAGCTGAAGACACATAACTTCACATGTCTCCATTTTACATAAAAGTCTTTTCCCCCCTTTAATCCTTTATTCTACCTCCTAAGATTGTGAACATTGTGAGTTGCCAAGTGAAAAATGTTTTATAGGTTGGAGTCAGGGAGTCATCCAATTTAGCACTGGGTTTTTCAGATGAGGTAATAGGCATGTGAAAAAGCAGGGACTTGACCAAGGTGACATGAGTCAGAAATAGAAAGAGAAATAGAATTCAGGTCTTCTGATTTTAAAACTTTGTTTCTTAATCTTTTCTTTTTGAACCTAAAACTCCTTCTGATAAACATAAAAATCTTACCTCTCCATCAAAGACTTTGGTACAGCCTCTCAGAGAGCCATCATTCTGTTGGGAATCACTGTATCTTCTGAATAAAGGCATTTCTTTTTTTATGGCTGAACACTGATCCTTCAGATACTAGTAATCAGACATTGATGCTGCCAGACACGTAACAGGAACTCAACATTTACATTTTAAAAGATAAGGACTTAAAAAAAAAGGGCTTATGTCGATAGGTAGTATGAGATTCAAATAATACAACACTGTATAGGACTATACTGAATACTTTCGCTATTCTCTTTTATTTTTTTAAATATGTTTTTATTGATTTTTGAGAGAGGAAGGGAGAGGGATAGATAGAAACATGGATCGGCTGCCTCCTGCACACATACACTCCCACTAGGGATTGGCCAGAAACCCAGCCTGACAGGGAATGGAACAGGTGAGATCTTGATTCATGGGCTGACGCCCAACCACTGAACCACACTGGCCAGGCACTTTCACTCTATTCTCATCTTGAGTCTCAGCAAGTGAAGTATTGTTGTCTGCGTTCCAGATTTTCAGCTGAGGAAATCAAGACATAGAGGGTTTAAGTGACCTCCCAGGGTCACAGCAGAACCAGGACTCACACCGTTTTCATCACTTCCTATATCCTCCTCCAAAAGCCGGTAAGATTTTAAAGGTCTGTGTAATTTCCACATCCTACCCATAAATATCTCACATCAGAGACTAAAAAGCTGCCATTCCATTAAGGCAGTAACCTCCCCTTTTTTCCCCCCTCCCCTATTTTTTCCTAAGAATGACCTGGGTTGCCCTGGCCAGTTTGATTCAGTGGATAGAGCATCGACCAGCAGAATGAAGGATCCCAGGTTCAATTCTAGTCAAGGACATGTACCTCAGTCATCAGTGTTTCTCCCTCTCTGTCTCTCCCCCTCCCTTCCACTCTCTCTAAAAATCAATGGAAAAATATCCTCGGGTGAGGATTAACAAAAGAATGACCTGGGTATACTTAGGCCCGTGGTCAGCAAACCACGGCTCGCAAGTCACATGTGGCTCTTTGGCCCCTTCAGTGTGGCTCTTCCACAAAATACCACATGCGAATCTGGAGAGTATTATGCTAAGTGAAACAAGCCAGTCAGAGAAAGGCAAGTATCACATGATCTCACTCATGTGTGGAATCTAAAGAGCAAAAGAAACTGATGAACAAAACAGATCCAGAGGCATAGGAGCATGGAACAGACTGCGGAATCTCAGAGGGGAGGCTCGAGTGGGTGGGAAGAAATTCCCCAAAGAACTTGTATGCTTTTACGGGTAACCCATGGACACAGACAACAGTGTGGTGGAGGCCCGGAGCAGGGGCAGGTGCAGGCTAGAAGGGGTCAATGGGGGAAAATGTGGACATCTGTAATACTTTCAACAATAAATATCCTAGTATATATAAAGAGCTAGGTGCCCTCATGACCGAACAGGCGACCAGTCACCATGAAGCCCATGGAGCACCTCTTGCCCCCCTCCCACGGCCCCCAAGCCATGAGGGGGTGCTGGTGGTGGGGTGGGACTGGGGACTGTTGAGCAAAGGTGGCTGGCTGCTTCGTGGGGTGACCTGAGGAGCAGTTGCAGGGTGGGGGGAGGGGGAGTTTCACAGAGCGTCCAGCGCAGCAAGCTTGGCAGAGCAGTTGGGCTGGGCAGGGAGGTAGGGGGTGGGGAGCCTAGTGGAGCAGTCGCGGGGTTCACGGAGCGTCACATAGCATCGCATAGCGTCACAGGGTGGCAGAGGCCATGTGCTGGAGGCCAGGCTAGGCCTAGGGACCCTAGCTGCACACTATTTTGTGCGCTGGGCCTCTAGTTAAATAATAATAAAATACAATATACCTAGGCCCCTCCACTAAAGGTTTTGAAAAAATAGTCTGGAATGGGCATGGGAATCTATTTTTCTAGAATAATAAAATCGGGAGACGCTAAGGTGTATTTGTAGAAACGACTAAGGTGAATTTTCACTTTGGTGGTAAAAGCCTGTGCTTTTACTTCTAAAGGTCTCTTTTTTAGGCTCCTCCCCGTTGCCACCACTTCCTCCCTCTGAGACTCACTGCCCAGCCTTGATATTGTAGGGAGAACAATGGGATCTACTGCAGGATGCTCATCATCCTCTTAGGCCTATCCTTGAGGGCTGGTGGTGACTAGATAGCACAGGTTCCCCGCCATACCCTCCCCTGGTCCTCAATTAGAGGTCAGTCCTTCTTTCTAATGTTCAGGGAAATGGCCAGCAGATGGCACTAACTCACCATGTCTTCCCTCTTTGAATGGAGGTGCGGGATGGGAGTGTTCTCAAAGCTAATCATTGGAAATGGAGTACCCACTCTTGAAGACAGTGCTAGGAAATACTTGTTTGATTTTTTTCCAAAGGGTCCAGATGTCAATGGTAGCATCCCTGGTGCTTGGATCCCAGCTGAGTCACTTACCAGCAGTGTGACTTCTGACAAGTTATTTCATAAGCCTGTTTTTTCAACTATAAATGGGGGTGTTGACCTCCTAGGGTTAATGTGAGAAATAAATGATTCTTTGATCCATTCTTTGATCCAAAGATATTTTTTGCTGTGCAGTGTGTAATTTATGGCTTTCCTTTTATGCCTATGTGGACAAAAGGAGCCACAAGCTAACCTGACAAGCTCAGGGAAGGCCTGCATGGCAGTCTTGCAAAATCAGAGACCTAGAGTAACCACAAAGGATGGTCTGAAATTAAACTTTAACTAAAAACAGGTTATAGTGGGTAGTCATGTCCTAGGCCAGTATTTTCCCTGTACTGTTAACTATCCTAACCCACTTATGTAAAGGAAGCATGTGTCTATCATTTTACTTTTTATCCAATCCCAGCCCCCCCACCCCCTGCCTTTGCTTTCTCCTGCCTCTCTAGTCTATCACCAATGGATTTCTTGTAACCCACCTACGTCCCTTTCCTTTGATTCCAATGCATAAATACAGATGTAACCCACCATTCTCCTCTACTAATGAAAATTTATGATGTAAATGTTTTAAAGAATCAAAAATAAACTCAGGAATTGTTTTTAAAATGAGCAAGTAATTGGAGGTTATCAAACATGGCCAGATGGTTTTTGTTGTTGTTCTTTTGCAAATCTTTTTTTTTAAGATGAAAAATATAATTGTCAAAATTATATGGATAAATTGAATTAGTATTTATGTAGTGGCAAAACTATCTTAAGCATTAGGACAAAATAAAGACATTTTCAGATAATAAAAACTAGATATAACAAAGTTGGAGGACTCACACTTCCTGGTTTTAAAACCAACTTCAAAGCTACAATAATGACAGAGTGGTACAGCCTGACTGGGTCGCTCAGTTGGCTGAAGCATCGTCCCATACACCAAAAGGTTGAGGGTTTGATTCCTGGTCTGGCCATACCTAGGTTGCAGGTTTAATCCCTGGTTGAAGGTAATCAACCAGTGTTTCTTTCTTTCCCCCATCTCCCCCTCTCTCTAAAAAAAATAAAATAAAATAAAAATCAATGAACATGTCCTTGGGTGAGGAGTAAAAAAAAAAAAGACAAAGTGGTACTGTCATAAGAATAGACAAATAGAGCAATATAATATAACTAAGAGTCCAGAAGGAAACCCTTACATTTATAGCAATTGCTTTTCAACAAGGGTGCTGAGCCCATTCAATGGGAAAGAAGAATCTTTTCACCAAATGGTGCTGGTCAACTGGATATCCACATACAAATGAAGTTGGAACCCTACCTATATACATGTACATAATTTAACTCAAAATGAATCAAAAACCTAAATGTAAATGCTAAAACTATAAAGCTCTTAGAAGAAAATGTAGGTGTTAAGTTTATGATCTTGGATTATCTAAGGCAACAGTTCCTTAGATATGATACTAAAAGCATACGCAACCAAAAATAAATGAATTGCACTTCATCAAAATAAAAAAAAGTTGTACTTCAAAGGACACTATGAAGAACTAAAAAAGACAACCCACAGAAAAATATTGATAAGGATCTAGCATTCAGAATATACAAAGAGAAACCAAGATGGCGGCATAGGTAAACACCGGAAATTGCTGCCTCTCACAACAAATTCAAAAATACAACTAAAAGACAAACGGACATCATCCAGAACCACAGGAAGGCTGTCTGAGTGGAAATTCTACAACTAGAAGGAAAGAGAAAAGCACACTGAGACTCAGAGGAGCTGCGGAGGTGGAGTGCAGAGGTACGGAGGCGCACATGGCAAGGGCTGGCAACTGAGGACGAGGCTGTCTTTTTGAATCGGGAGGGAGGCACAAGCCCCCGACTGCTCTGAACTCCAGTTCTGGGAAGTCTCTGGGGACCCGACTCGTGAGGGAGAGACTGGATGGTCTGACAGCCAGCAGAACTCAGAACTCGAGGGCAGCTTTCTCTCAGACGTGCTTGCAGCGATTACCGGGACACTGAGACACGGGGCCCCTTAGGGCAGGGCTGAGGCTCAGCCATAGCTGCTTGCTCCGCCCTGCTGATCCCCTGAGACCCTTCCCACCCAAGCTGAAACAGAGGCTTTTGCATATGAATGCCCTTGTCCTCTGCAGCCTGAAAATTACCTAAAAATCTGCAGCCGGGCCACCGACCCAGAACTTCCAAG
>NW_006295825.1:1796418-1808192 GCF_000327345.1 Myotis davidii | reverse complement strand
GGACAGTGGGTGGGGAGAGAGGGCAGAGGGTGGGGCGGGAACTGGGAGGAGGGGAGTTATGGGGGGAAAAAGAGGAACAAATGTAATAATCTGAACAATAAAGATTTAATTTTAAAAAAACAATATACAAAGACCTCTTAAAACTCAACAATAAAAAGACAAATAACCCAATTTTTAAAATGGGTTATAGACTGTATATTTGTGTCCCCTATCTTCCACTCCAAATTCATATGTTGAAACCTAATCCCCAATGTAATGGTATTAGGAGATGAGGCTTTGGGAGGTAATTAAGTCATGAGTGTGGGACCTTCATAAATGTGATTAGTGCCCTTATTAAAAGAAACCTCAGAAAGCTCCCTTGCCCCTCCCACCATGCATCTATATCAGTGATGGCGAACCTTTTGAGCTCAGCGTGTCAGCATTTTGAAAAACCCTAACTTAACTCTGGTGCCGTGTCACATATAGAAGTGTTTTGATCTTTGCAACCATAGTAAAACAAAGCCTTATATTTTTGATATTTATTTTATATATTTAAATGCCATTTAACAAAGAAAAATCAACCAAAAAAATGAGTTCGCGTGTCACCTCTGACACAGTGTCATTGGTTCGCCATCACTGATCTATATGAACCAGGAAGCAAACTCTCACCAGACACCACATTGTCAGCACTTTGATCTTGGACTTCCCAGCCTCCAGAACTGAGAAATTCATTTCTTTCTTGCTTGTAAGCCACCTGGTCTTTGCTATTTTTGTTATAGCAGCCTGGACAGACTAAGACAATGGGCAAAGGATTTGAATAGACATTTCTCCAAGGAAGATATACAAATGATATGAATAAGTATATGAAAATATGCTCAACATTATTTGCCACTAGTAAAATGCAAATCAAAACCACAATGAGATACCACTTTACACTTACTAGATGGCTGTAACTTAAAACAAAAATGCCAAATGTTGGCAAGGACATGGAGAAACTAGAACCCTCATGTAGTGCTGGTGGAATGTAAAATGGTTGGCTGCTATAGAAAACAATTTGGTAGTTACTCAAAACTTAAACATAGAGTTACTACATGACCTAGCAATTCCACTCCTGGATATATACCTAAGAGAATTGAAAATATATGTTCATACAAAAACATGAACATAAATGTTTATACCAGCATTTTCAAAATAGGGAAAAAGCAGACACAGCTCAAATATTCAACTGTTTAATAGATAAAATGTGGTATGTCCATACAATGGAATGTTATTCAACCATAAAAAGTAATGAAATATTGATGCGTTCTGCAATATGAATGAACCTTGAAAACATGCTAAATGAAAGAAGCCAAACATTAAAGACCACATATTATATGAATGTATTTATGGGAAAGGTCCAGAATAGGCTAATCCATAAAGACAAAGTGGTTGCCAGGGGAGTGGGGGAGGAGGATTAGGGAGTAACTGGGTATGGGATTTCTTCCTGGGATGAAAATGTTTTGGAAATAGACAGTGATAGTGGTTTTTAAAACTCAGTGAATATACTGAGTTTTTAAATTGTACAATTTAAAATGTTGAATTTTATGGTATATGAATTATATTCCAATTTCAAAAACCTGATAATTCTACCAACAACAGACCTTCACTAAAATAATATCTAAAAGATATTCTTCAGGCCCTAACCGGTTTGGCCCAGTGGATAGAGCGTCGGCCTGTGGACTCAAGAGTCCCAGGTTCAATTCCGGTCAAGGGCATGTACCTTGGTTGCAGGCACATCCCCAGTGGGGAGTGTGCAGGAGGCAGCTGATCGATGTTTCTCTCTCATCGATGTTTCTAAATCCCTCTCTCTCTCCCTTCCTCTCTGTAAAAAATCAGTAAAATATATATTTTTTAAAAAAGATATTTTTCAGGAAGAAGAAAAATAACCTTAAAAGCAAGGTCCAAGGTGATAAACATATAAATAAATCTAAACAAACATGGTAATATTAAAATGCTTGCTTTGAGGGGCAAAAAATAACTAAAATATTGTGAGGGGTGAAGATACAGTTCTTTAAAATAGTTTATTGATTTTTAGAGAGTTTGGGCCAACAGAGCAACATGGGTTGACTGCTGCCACACGCCCCCTACTGGGGATCGAGGCTGAAACCTGTGAATGTGCCCTGACCAGGAATGGAACCAGCAACCTTTTGGTGCACGGGATGATGCCCAGCCAACTGACCCACACCGGCGAGGGCTGAAGATACTATTTAACTTTGATTTTGTTAAAATCCGTTTATAAAAATAATTCAAGAGAAAACACTAAAAGGACAGAAAAAGTGTAAGACTCCCATATCAATATAAGGGGAAAAACTGAATAAGAAAACTATTGCTCCATTATAATGCTAACAGTAAAAGAGAAAAGGTGATTAAAAAAATCAACAGGTAAGATGATAAAAACAAGTGCAAACCCAACTAACTACCATATATATTTATGAGACCCGATAGTTAAAAGAGATTATTAGATTAGATCTACTAGAACTCAGCTATATACGGTTTACAAGAAACACATTTTTAAAAGACACAGAAGCCCAGTGATTCCACTTCTGGGAATATATCCAAAGAAATCCACAACACTAATTCGAAAGAATACATGCACCACTATGTTCATTGCAGTGTTATTTACAATAGCCAACATTTGGAATCAATCCAAGTGTCCATCAGTAGATAAGTGGATAAAACAGCTATCGTATATTTACACAATGGAGTACCATCTCACCATAAAAAAAAAAAGGAAGGAAATATTACCCTTTGCAATTGCATGGATGGACCAGGAGGGTACTATGCTAAGTGCAATAAGCCAGTCAGAGAAAGACAAATACCATATGATTTCATTTATATGTGGAATCTTATGAACAAAATAAACTAACAAAAAAAATGATGCATAAGGTTAAACGCAAAAAGCTGTTAAAAGATATACAGAGCAAATACTAACCAAAAGAAAATTTGGAGATATATTATTATACAAAATAGGCTTTAAAACAAAAAAGCATTATGGGAACAAACAACATAGTTATACATGTAACAATAAAAGATTCAACTTACAAGAAGGCATAAAAATTCAATACATAATAGGCAACCATTAAAATAACCTCCAAATATATAAAGCCGAATTGAGGATCACAGAGAGAAACACACTCCTTACTTACTGAACAGAACAATTAACAACTTGAGTTAATGGTCTTATGTAGAAACCTGCGCTCAATGATTAGGGAATACACTTTTTTTTTTCCAATTGCACATGGAAACTACAAAAACTGATCAAGTGCTAAGTCATGAAGCAAGACATCAGATTTCAAAGAGCAGGTACCACACAGATCTCATTTGATGTATTTAAAATTCCTTGATGTTTGGAAATGAAAAACCCTAAACTTCCGGTAAGCCCACAATGATCTGTTCACTGTCACCGGAAGTAGTCACCTTGTGCAGTGTCTCCCAGTTCGCCAGGATTCCCTCTAAGAATTGCCCCTTCTCCTCAGCAACCATGACTAATAGGACTGCCCCTAAGCATCCCCCTCATCCCCAACTCTAGCCACAGTTGGTTAGACCAGAGGTGGAGCCCCACTTCAAACTGAGCCAATCAGATTCTCTCTCCAAGGAATCTGGGCTGAGGACAGGACTCTTCTTTGACTTGAGAAACGGCCACCTCTTCCATGAATCCAGGCGAGCAAGATAGCTGATCTGCAAAGAGAATCTAAGGGTGCCTGCAAGAAGAAGAGACTGCGAAATAGGCTGACCAGAGAGAGGCCTAGAAAGAGGAGGGAGAAACAGTCAGCGAGCCCATCTGAGAAGCAGAGCAAGACTGGGTTAGAGACTGAGAGAGAGAGAGAGACCACTGAGTGTGAGGGAATGAGAGAATCAAAACCAGGTAGAGTGATGGCCTGGATTCAATGGCGTTGCGGTTCCTGGTTCCAGTCCTTCCTGTTGTCTACGGGCACCCCAGTTACTTGTAACTAAAAGCCTTCCCTTGTTCAGTCCCACCTCCATTCCTTTGCTCTGGCCAATCACTGTGCTGGAAACCACCTATCCCTGCACTGCCTCCAACTTGGCTTGTTTAAATTTTCTCCATCTTTCAAGACGCTGTTCTTGTCCTGGTATCTCACTGACATTTTGCTCTATCACCCTAGCTGCTAGAGCTCTCCAAACTATAGTGAGCATTCTGCCTGGAAAACTCCCTTGGTTGGAGCAGAAGCAGCCTGATTGGCCCTGCTCTCTTCCGGCCTGTGCCCTTCCTGCCTGCCATCTGCTGTCCATCCCCACACAGTTCACGCTCAGTACCTGGGTGACCAGCCAGTATACAGCAGGCCGGGACCGAAACCCCAGGGTTTTTCTGAAATGAACATTTTGTCCATCCGGTGTGCAGAGTCTCCACGGGGGAGGGAAACACCCGGTGAGTCATCAGCAGTTTGGTCAAGAGAAGGCATCCTGGGAACTGTGCTCTTAGCCTCACTGAAAATCATGGAAAGGACTTTAGAGGTGGTTTAGATTCTAAGCTAGACTGACTCCTTCACTTAAAAAAAAAAAAAAGCAAAAAAGCTATTGAGATATAATTGACATATAACATTATATTAGTTTTTTTCTTTATTTTTAAATATTTTCCCCATTACCATTTATCCCCCTATACCCTCTTCTACCTCAAATATTATATTAGTTTTAGTGTATAACCAACTCTTTCATTTATAGAGATGGAAAATGAGGTCCAGGGAAATGGACCAAAGTCATGCAGCTAGCAGCAGCACACCTGTCTTTGGAAGCAAGATGCTTAGAAAGTAGGTGCCATGAGCTCAACAGTGTTTCCTTTTCTGAAGGCGAGGTATTTGCCCGTCCCTCCCAGCCTCTACACTGTTTCGGCTTGTGCTCCTTGCTCCTGACAGCCACAGCTTAAGCTCCTAGCTAGCATTTAGTCCTTAAATTAGATGTCACTTCCTCCAAGAAGCCCCCTCTGACTACCACCTCAAGTGGTAGTGCCACTATGTATGGTATATTTTATATACTCATACAATCCAGTCCACCTATACACATGGCTTGGCATAGAGTAGATAGATACTCAATAAATGTTTGGTAAGTGAAGCAGTCAGGTGCCAGCTGCCACCTGCTGGTGTCCAGTTATTCAGGCCCTCAATGAAGAACAGAAAGGGAAGGTCATGGGGCGGGAGCCCAGCCAGCTCACTCTCCCAGCACCCCTCCCGGGCAGCTGGAAGGGAACTGGTGGAAGGTTGAAGCAGCACGCACTGACTCCTAAAGCAGTATGGCAAGGCGTCTGTGCTGCAGAGAGTTGAACACTGACCCTTTGGGAAGGTCAGTCAAGCCCCACCCCCAAGCAGTCAGTGAGAGCTGCTCCCTGGGAAGCATTGTCTGGAAGTGAGTCAAGGAGCAATCCATCATAAGCCACCGGGCCCAACCCTGCATGTGCTCCCTTTCTCAGAGGTCATGGGGAAGGGGTGCTCCGCCAGAGACATTTCTAATTGATTCTGAACCAAACCCCTGGGAGTTGGGCAGTTACTGATCCAAGAGTACAAATCCAGTCCAGGCCAGAGGCGGCCAAAAGGAGCTGCACTGGGCCAGCCAGGGGATCAAGGAAAGCTTTTTGTCCTGATTATAAATAACGCTCTTTCCTCTCCCAATCCCCATCGCCTCTTTCCTGACAGGAGGGATTGGGAGAGAGGCAGTCAGTGCATCTTACCCAACCCCACACCCTGACTGTCCATGTCTCCAAGATCACTTTGGAACCATCCGCCAGCCTCTGATTTACTATTTTAAACCAAACCTCTTTTCCAAAAACAACGCCCTATTCATTTGGGCCAGTTGTTTGACTCAAGGAACAGGGGCTGTCACACAATAGAAATCTGGTGTCTGGAAAAGGTGGATGTCTTTAGAAGAGCTTGTGGGGGCGGGGGGGAGAAAAAAGAAAAGAAAGAAAGGAAGGAAGGAAGGAAGGAAGGAAGGAAGGAAGGAAGGAAGGAAGGAAGGAAGAAAGACAAAGTCCATAACTTCTGAGTGAGGCCGGCCAGCCCAGCTGGAGAAGGCAGCAGGCTGTGGGGGTTGCTGAAAGACCACTTGGCCAAGCCATTGTATACGTTTCCCAGGATTGGAAAGAAAGGAAAAAAAACACATATTGGGACATGTGTTTAGCTTTGCTCAGGAGTCCAGAACATGCTCACAACTCCAGTAATCTCTGCTCTTCTCTGTGAGTGGAAAATATGATCCACGAGTGCAAACTCGACCGTGGAGCGTGTGTCTAATTCCCCAGCCCTGCCACTTACAGGGGACAGCGGCTCATGCCACCTTGTGATCACTTTCCAGAGTCCCCTCTTCTCCCTGAGCAGCTGGGGTTAAAAGACAGGATAGCGGTCTCAAAATCAAGTACAAAACGTACATTTATTGACATCTGCTCTGAGCTGCACTGGGCTTCTAGCAAGAACAAAAGCAAATGTAAAGGGAAACATGCTAATGTAATTACCAACCTGGTGCATTGGATACGAGATGTACTTTCCAGACTCGATGGAGAAATTATCCAATAGTCAATAGCTTAACATGAAATGTGCACTAAGAGTTCCAGATCCAGTAAAGAAATAACTTATTTACATTTCAAGTAAAAATATTGGAGTTTATTATTTTATTTTACCACCATTTATATGTATGAACAGTGATGAAGACCTTGCTTACGTCCTGTGGAGCAAGACCAGGAAGTATACTTTATATTGGTTATTTCACCTTCAACTTCAGATTATCATGATCGTAAAGGTGGGCAAAACCATGCAAAAAGAAAAGGCAGGGGACTTCTATTGATGGCACCAGATGAAAAACAGTGAAAGCCACAAAGTTTGCCAATGGCCAGTTTCTGGTGTTTCTTTTAAAGAACAGATCAAAGAGGCTTTATTTTGCCATTTTGGGGGCTACGCGCCAATCAGTATCATGGGACAAAGACAGTAAGTAAAGGCATGAAGAAACAAACAAGCAAACTGCACCAGAACAGATGTGCTTAAATTAACCAAGTGACAGTTTGTGCGTCAGTCTCACAATGGCTGTCACGTGAGGTCGGGGGGGAAGAAGAGAAGTACCACATGACTTAGTTGTTTAGAGGCTGCTGAGCAACCCCACGAAACCTCAGGGAGGCCATCCCTCCAAGCCGGCGCTGGCCACCCCTACTTGCCCGCTGCTGCCTCCTGGTGGGCACTCTTCCTCTGATAGTGCCGGGAGCAGGGGTCTGGGCTGGGATGCTTTGGAGGTACTGGAAGGCGCTCTGGCGACCCACCTGCCTCTCTATGCAGTTAAAGGTGAGGGCCACCCCCACGTTGCTCTTCATGACTCTGGAGGAGCCATCCGACGTGCCATCGAAGCACCGGCCAAGAGCGATCTCCTTGGCCACACGAGGGTCCTGGTCCGTGACAGTGTAGATTCCATAGTTGTGGCCCAGTGGATCCAGGGGTGCCAGCATGGTGTACTCACTGGTGTCATTGTTGACTGCCAGTGGTAGGTGGTTGACCAGGTACTCATGCAGCATGGAATTCACACTGGCTCGATGGCAGCTGCCTTGGGGAATGATCTTCACTAACGTGCGGTCCACACGATCCTGGTCATAGAGCATCCCACTGCACTTGAACTCCAAACAAGCAGAGGAGACATTGGGCTGGTCCCTATCCCGGGTGCTTTTGACATCCCGGATGCCATACAGCTTCCCCACAGTCTGTCGGTGGGTGCCCCCCATGTTGCGGGATCGCACATTCACCTCCAATGGCCCCACGATCTTCACCTTAATGTAGCAGGCCCTGAACTCCATCGGCTTGGGCCACCATGCCAGGTAGTCTTCAGTCCAGCTCATGGGATCGTCTTCATTGAAGGGGACAGTATTGTAGTCATACCGATCCCCCTCAATCCGGTAGAACCGGAAGTGGGCTGCACTAGGCGGGGCCTCCTCGCATGCCCGGAGATTCTCAAAGGCATAGATGGGTCCATTGCTCTCCTCAGCTGAGTTGGGCCTTGGCTTGGCCATGCTAATCTGGAAAGCCGTCTTCTTAACCCGTGGGTCCTCATGGTCTGTCCGACGGTACTTGAGCTTGTTGAGGTAGGGCTGAGGGACACCAATCGCATTTGGATTGAATTTAGGAGAAGATGCCACTGCTTCCAGTTCTTCCCCAGCCAGGCTTGCCAAGACATAGGCAGAGTAGGCATCAGGGGACTGGTCGTCACAGAAGGCAGGCAGACAGGCCCCATTGGGGCCCGTGATGACACTGTCAAAGCGGCCCCAGGCCCTGGGGTTGGATGAGAAGCCAGTCCTGGGCTCCAGGTTGATCACAGAGACCACAACCCCCTGGATCTGCTCACTGGGCAAGAACCTCTCACTCCTGTAGGCCCTCACCTTGATGAAGCACCTCCTGCTTTCAGGGACATCCAAGTTAAAAAGCCTCCTTTCTCGGATCTCCATGTTGCCCACCAGGAAGGTTCTCTCTTCCCTCTTGTTCCGCCTTTGGTTTTCAAATTTAAAGTCACCTTCCTCTTCCCATAGCCCCGTGTCTGGGTTGAGCGACCAGAGTTTCATTGTGGACACATGCTCTGGCATCTTGACCTGGGTCGAGTCAAGGTGAACCTTCACCTTGCCAGCATTGAGTGACTCAGAGGTGGCCTCATCTCTGAAGTCCACAGAAAACATGCCATATGTTCGAAGGGGGAAGGTGTCTCCGTCGTCATTGATGAAGTTCAGGTCACTCTGGGTGGCCGGGGCTGTGGAAATATTGCGGGGATCCAGGAAGGTCACACTGGCCTTCACTTTTCCTGTGTAGGGCTCCCCGTTCTGCTTGTAGAAACTCTTGGAAGGGATCTCCAACTCCGCCACAGGGTCTTCCCCATCCACCTCCCCCAGGGGGATGATGTTGGTCTCCGTGGCCTCCAAGGTGATGGGCTCTTTCCGCCGAAGCATCTTGATCTCATGGAACACTGCACTCCCCTTCTTGTTGAAGGGCAGCACCTTGGTGGTGTTGACGAACTTCTGCAGCCTGTCCACAAATGTGAGCACCAGCCTCTCCGTGTCCTGGGGGATGTGGAGGGTGAAAGTGCCCTTGTAGCCAGTCATGCTCACACGGTTGCTCCCCATGTACACGTGGCCAAAGCGCATGGGTTCCCCATTGTCGGCAGCGCTGACGCGGCCCCGCACAATACTCCGGGTCTCCGTGCAGCGCTGGCAGTTACACTCCTTGGCCACCTTGGTGGGCAGCGTGTACCCACTGCACTGGATCTCCCTCTCCTCTGTTTTAGAGATGCCACAGCAGTGCTCCATCGCATCCCGGCACCTGATCCCATTATCCTGCTGCCCTGCACAGGTCTTGACAGGGCAACGGCCCACGTCATAGTAGAAGGAGTTGGTGGCATTCTGGAAGCAATCATGAGGCAACCGGATAAGGTAGCTCTCAGGGGTTGGGTTGCACGGAGCCTCATCAGGGGCTGTGGAGGGAAACGGTGTGGCTGTTAAATGTAAGGTCACATCCTACACAAAAGACACCTTAACCTCACCTCTATACAGTGCTTTATCGTGTTCAAAGTACTTGCATATCCATGATCCTGATTCTCACCCAACTTCTCTGAGAAAGATGAGCAGCTGTTGTTGCTAAGCCCCTTTTATACAGGGAGAAGTAGAGTTGGTTTTGAGACCACTACAGTAATGGCTCTCATTGGAGATGAGCCATTAAAATCTGTGAGGGTGTGTTGAGTTACCACCCAAATTGGGAGTGCTGCTGGCATGTAGTGGGTGGGGGCATTACTGCTCTGTGACCTGGAAAGCCTGGCACTTTTCTGCATAAGGACTTTTTCTGTATCCTGCATGACTTTCACATATCCCACCAGACATTCGTGTAGGTGGAGAACTTGTTTAAAATGATCAGAGCCTAGTATTTTTTTTATGCGACTTTACCATACTTCGAATTTTTCCAAAAATGCAGCTACCATAAAAATCAAGCTAAGATTATACTTTGTTTAGCTTGGGAAAATACCAAGAATTGTTCCTTGTCTCAGAAAAAGCATGTACTTACTGCCTTACCCAAGGAATGTGAACCACCACAATGATACCCCTGCATCCCTCAGCATTTGCAGCTGCCACATTCACAGTGACTGGATTCAAGTGCAAGTATGTGCCCTCTTGGTTGGCTTTCTTGTGCAATTATGCCAAAGCCTTTAGATGCCGGAAGCTAATTCCAGCATGTCATAAATGCAAGAGTTTCATCAAAAGGTTGATGGAACTTGGGGACTCAGCAAGGGTTGAATCATGTATGTTATTGCCTGCTGGAATGGCTGAGGGCGTTTCCTCAAACCTGAAAAAGATGCATAAATGATTGCTTGCTGCCAGACAGTTGAGGGCATTTCAATCTACATGTTACTGCCTCCTACTGGCCAAACACCTGAACAGCCAGAGGCAATTCCTCCAATCTGACAATGGATTCTGTACACTAAACCTTGGCCTTTGATACATGTATATCTACCTTGCTTTAGGACAATTTGTGTTAATAAAAAGCAAGGGGTCCAGAGAGACAGGAGAACTTGGTTTCTTTAGCTAAGAAACCAAAATGTCTTCAAAAATTATGTTTTGTCTCTGGACTATTATTTAATTTACACACAGAGCCTTCTCCAGATTCCTGGAACCCCTTGCAGATGCCGAGAAACACACACCGGCATTTAGATATTGAAACACATATTATTTTGTATTAAAATTATTTTCTTTTTATTTCTCCTTTATGGTATGGTTTGGGATGTGTGCAAATATACTTGGCAATTATATGTAGTTAACTTATTATCCATAAATTTAACTTCAGAATAGAAAATAGTTTGTAAATGTGAAGTGTTAAACATTTGAAGTATTAAAAATAACTGTGACAAAGGGGGAGCACTGGTGTTATGGGTTGGGAACCACAGCTGACAGGGCTCCACTGTTGCCAAGGTCCAACTGTCCTGTGCCTTGAGGTCTGTTGCTCAACTTTCTTGGAGTCTGTAAACTATTCCAGAACACTTCCAATAAATTTTCTCTTCCTCTGCCTTTTGTTTGGTTTTGTTTAGGCCAATTACTAAGCTATCCTCCTTCTCTCTCACTTTCCAAGTACAGGTTCCTGATTGATTTTGACCTTAAGTTTTTCCCCTCAAGCGCACTTCTTTTTCTTTTCTTAAAAACATTTTTACTGATTTCAGAGAAGGGAGAGAGAGATAGAAACATCAATGATGAGAGAGAATCATTGATCGGCTGCCTGCTGCACGCCCCCAACTGGGGATCGAGCCCGCAATCCAGGCATGTGCCCTTCACTGGAGTCGAACCTGGGACCCTTCAGTCCTCAGGCCAACGCTCTATCCACTGAACCAAACCAGCTAGGGCACCAACTCCTTAAAGCCAGCTCTAGTCAGGTCATCCTTTCTACAGTTGATCTTAGCCAAAAGGCCGAGAAGGTCACCCTTTCTTATAGAACAGTGGTTCTTTAAATACAGTTCCTGCCGAAACCGGTTTGGCTCAGTGGATAGAGCGTCGGCCTACAGACTGAAAGGTCCCAGGTTCGATTCCGGTCTTGGTTGTGGGCACATCCCCAGTAGGAGATGTGCAGGAGGCAGCTGATCGATGTTTCTAACTCTCTATCTCTCACCTTTCCTCTCTGTAAAAAAATCAATAAAATATATTAAAAATATATATATAGGCAAAGGGGTCGCGACCCACAGGTTGAGAACCACTGTAAAGCCTCTCAACTTGCTACTTCTATACCTTTGCTCACACTGGCCCCTTAATCTGGCCA
>NW_006295825.1:1786659-1796308 GCF_000327345.1 Myotis davidii | reverse complement strand
ATAACAAAGAAACAGAATTTCTGGAGGATGAGGCCCAGAAATCAGGATTTTAAAAAGATTCCCAGGTGATTCTAATGGGCAGCCAAGGTTGAGAACCACTGCTTTAAGGCCAGGGCTTTATAACATTGGCTGTAAATTAGAATCACCTGGGAAAGCTTTTAAACTGTGCATACCCAGCCCACATGCCAAGCCAATGAAATAAAACTCTCTGGGGGTGCCTGGCCAGCAGGGCTCAGTGGTTGAGCGTCGACCTATGAACCATGGTTCATGGTTCTGGAGGTCATGGTTCAATTCCAGTCAGGGCACATATCCAAGTTATGAACTTGATCCCCAGTGTGGGCGTGCAGGAGGCAGCCGATCAATGATTCTCTCTCATCATAGATGTTTCTATCTCTCCCTCTCCCTTCCTCTCTGAAATCAATAAAAATATGTTTAAAAAAAAACTCTCTTGGGGAGGGGGCGGGGGGTAAGTTCCAGGCATCTGGGTTTTTGTTAACACCACCAACCAGGTGAACCCACTGGGCATCCAAATCTAAAAACCACTATTTAAGCCCCAGTTGAAATGCTGCTCTCTCAAGGAGCCACCCATGGTCACTCCTACCTAGAAAGTCTCTATCTCTCATCTAGAGGGCCCATTATTTCTTGCTTTAAATGCATTTGTCTATCTTTACTCGTCCCTTCATTACAGTTCCTTGCCTCTCCTGGGGTGGCAGCTCCAAGAGGGTAGAATTGGGGTCTGTGACATCTTTGTGTCCCAGAGGACGTAGCACTGAAAAGCTGGGGTTTTTACTGCCCAGTTATGTCCACTGAGGTGTCCCCAGTCCTGCAGTAGAGGTTCCCCGGGGACCCTGCCAGGCTTACCTATGACAATCAGCTGGGCGACCTGGGACTTCACAGCCCCCGCGTCGCTCTGGGCCTTGCAGAAGTACTCCCCAGCCTGGTCCCGCTGTAGGTTCTTCAGTAACAGCTTGCCGTCGTGCTTGTAGAGGGAGGGGTCCAGCAGCGTGTTGTTGTGATACCTGCAAGGGATGGAGAGATGCAGCCTGAGGGGGCAGTGCCATAGAGACAGAGAGACAGATGGCGGATGGGTCCCTGCCGATGCCAATACCACCGGTGACATAGCTCACCCAAGAGCACTGATTGGCCTGGGAGTCAAGGGACTTGCTTGAGTCTCAGCCCCATCACTCGCTGGCTATGGATCCTTGGACAAATCATCTCACCTTCCTTAGCATCAGCTTCCTGATCAATAAAATGGGAGCCGTGCCTCCTAGCTGACATCACAGCAACGCTGGGCGGTCTAACAAGAGAGCGGCTGTAAAATGGTTGTGAAGGGTTGAAGGGCGAAGGACTCCCAGCCACAGGGGACGCTGACCTCTTTTGCCTTTGTCGGGGAAGCAGGGCTGAGGAACCTCGTTCTGTATCCGGAGGATACGCAAGTCATGACCCAGAGACCAGAGCCGCTCTGTAGGGACCTCAGCCTCAAGAAGGCCACAAAGGGCCACTGGTTGTCTGTGTGGCCTCAACCCTGTGGCCCCCACTCATAAGTGCTAACTTCCGGCCCTCGCCGGTTTGGCGCAGGGGATAGAGGGTTGGCCTGCGGACGGAAGGGTCCCAGGTTTGATTCCAGTCAAGGGCATGTGCCTGGGTTGCAGGCTCTCTCCCTGGCCCCAGCCCTGGTCAGGGCTCATGCAGGAGGCAACCAATTGATGTGTTTTCTCTCACATTGATGTTTCCTGTCCTTCTCTCTTCCACTCTCCCTAAAAATCAACGGAAAAATATCCTCAGGTGAGGATTAACAGAAAAACATAAGTGCCAACTTCTGGGCTCTGAACATGGGCCGTACTTGTAACTTTATTCTGTTGGTTAGTATTATGATTAATAAGATCAGACCACCCAGCTGGTGTCCACCTATGAACCAGGAAGTCATGGTTTGATTCCCGGTCAGGGTACATGCCCCGGTTGCAGGTGTGATCCCCAGTGCGGGGCATGCAGGAAGCAGCCGGTTGAGGATTCTCTCTCATCTTTTTTTTTTAAATATGTTTTATTGATTTTTGACAGAGAGGAAGGGAGAAGGATAGAGAGTTAGAAACATCGATGAGAGAGAAACATCGATCAGCTGCCTCCTGCACATGTCCAACTGGGGATGTGCCCGCAACCAAGGTACATGCCCTTGACCGGAATCGAACCCGGGACCCCTCAGTCCACAAGCCGACGCTCTATCCACTGAGCCAAACCGGTGCTGGCTTCTCTCTCATCTTTGATGTTTCTCTCTCTCTCTCCCTCTCCCTTCCTCTCTGAAATCAATAAAAAAAAAAAAATAAGACCAGACCGAATGCAAGAAAGATCTGGTTGCCCAGAGAAGAATCGGGCAGGGTAGCTGGCAGAATACTCACCAGAAATACTGGTCTGGACTGGGCTTCCCCGTGGCCTTACAGCACAGGGCCACGCTCTGCCCAGCTCTCCGTGCCTTGGTCTCGGGGTTCTTCACAATGTATGGGATCTCTGGGACAGAAGAGGAGAAATGGTGCTCTGGGTTTTCCTTTGTGACAGATCCTCCAGAGCTTTGCTTCCTCGGGTTCTTTGACAAGTGTTAAAATTGTATGACCTGACACACACACACACCCCCACTCCCCACCTGCCCCTCTGTACAGATCCTAATTAGGGTACTGATCCAGAATGGGGCCCACCTCTTCTACCTTAGGGCCTGCTTCCGGGGCCTCTCAGGCAGCATCCAGGTGAGGCAATGGAGAACCAAGGGGATCATGTGCCAGCCAAGATTCCCAAGCACGGCCATTGAAACAGAGTTGGGCCCTAACCGGTTTGGCTCAGTGGATAGAGCGTCGGCCTGCGGACTCAAGGGTCCCAGGTTTGATTCCGGTCAAGGGCATGTACCTTGGTTCAGGCACATCCCCAGTAGGGAGTGTGCAGGAGGCAGCTGATTGAAGTTTCTCTCTCATCAATGTTTCTAACTCTCTATCCCTCTCCCTTCCTGCTCTGTAAAAAATTAATAAAATATATATATAAAAGACTTCCAGTTTCTTAAAAAGAAAAAAAGAGAGTTGGTTGTTTTAAATAATGCGATATTCCTGTTGTGCTGCCTCCGGCAGAGTTTTCCAGCCATTCTGTACCATTTCTGAACCCCCCAGCTGCTCTCTGTCTCTTCCTGACCTCCACACCTCACACTATATTGTAATGACTATTTGAATCAGGTGGTCCAGGGAAGAACTCATTTCAGGGAGCAAGCCATGCCAATATCTAAACAGAGTATATAGCGAGTGCAAAGGTCCTGAGGCAGGAGTGTGCCTGTGTGTGTGAGGAACAGATAGGAGGACATTGTGGCTGGAGTAGAGTGACTCAGTGGGGGCAGACAGGAGGACAATAGAAGAGCAGAGCAGAGAGGTAATGGGGGGTGGAGCAGATGATGTTGGGCCTTGTAGGTCATGGCAAGGATTTAGAGCAGCGGTTCTCAACCTGTGGGTCGTGACCCCTTTGGGGGTCGAACGACCCTTTCACAGGGGTCGCCTAAGACCATCGGAAAACACATATATAATTACATATTGTTTTTGTGGTTAATCATTATGCTCTAATTATGTTCAATTTGTAACAATGAAATTGGGGTCACCACAACATAAGGAACTGTATTAAAGGGTCATGGCTTAGGAAGGTTGAGAACCACTGATTTAGAGTTTTAGTCTAAGGCCCCGTGGTCAGCAAACTGCGGCTCGTGAGCCACATGCGGCTCTTTGGCCCCTTGAGTGTGGCTCTTCCACAAAATACCGACTTCAGCGCCTGGGCCACGAAGTTTCAATCACACTGTACATGTGCACCCGCACGTGGTAATTTGTGGAAGAGCCACACTCAAGGGGCCAAAGGGCCGCATGTAGCTCGAGAGCCGCAGTTTGCCGAGCGGCAGTTTGCTGACCACTGGTCTAAGCAAACTGGGAAACCAGCTCTTAACACTGCAGTCCCTTTATTTAAAAGTCCCACCCTACCCCAGAGAACTTAAGTACCTGCTCTCACAAACTCTGCATTGATTGTGGCTGACTTCAGGCTAGTCTTGGGCATGGTGAGCTTGATGGGAGCAAACTTGGTCTTTGTGATCTTCAGGGTGCTTTTGCCATCTGGGCACAAGCCAGGGACTCGGAATCTCCCACTACTGTCCGTCCGGGTCAGTGGCTTCAGTGTCTTGGTCATCAGGTAGACAGTGGCCCCTGAGGCTGGGGCACCCCCAGGGAGGGAGACGGCCCCATGCAGCACGAAGTCCTGGCACATGCAGGCATCACAGTCAGCATTCGCCTGGCCCATGTGGCAGATCAGGTCACAGGCTGTGGAAGGAGGGGCCACGTCAGGAGGGCTTATGTGGATTCGGGCCCTCCCCTAGCCCCATCTCAGCCTGTGGACTCACATATGCTTCCCCTCCCCCTTAGGCCTTTGTTACCCTTCCTTATCAGCCTGCACGACTAATTCCTACCTATCTTTCAGGACTTAGCTCAGGACACCTTCTCTAGGAAGTCCTCTCTGATTCCCCAGTGGTCGGCAAACTCATTAGTCAACAGAGCCAAATCTCAACAGTACAACAATTGAAATTTCTTTTGAGAGCCAAATTTTTTAAACGTAAACTATATAGGTAGGTACATTGTTATTAACTTAATTAGGATACTCCTAAGGCTTAGGAAGAGCCACACTCAAGGGGCCAAAGAGCCGCAGTGGCTTGCGAGCCGCAGTTTGCCGACCACAGCCCTAAGCTATGACAATGGTCTTCTGTGCTCCCACATTACCCCTTATAGCCCTAGCCCCCATCAGAGCACCTAATAGATGCTCAGTTAATACTTGATGAATGCATGAATGAATGAATCCATCTCAATCTGACCCTTTAACCTACTGAAGGCTGCTTCAGCCTCCACGCCATTCCCTGCCTCGTACCAGGAGCAGGAGTGGTACCTGTACAGGCCTGGTCCATACAGAGCCGGCCCTCCTCAGTGGCCTCGCTGCACAGTGACACTGTCTCTGCCAAGCAGGTGCGTGTTCGGGTCTGGACCCCAGTGTGACCACAGGCAGCAGAACACTTGCTCCAGGGAGACCATGAGCTCCAGATCCGGTCTGTGTCTCGGCGCAAGGATCCTGCAAAGCAGGATGGGCAGACAGTCTGACTTCCCTCCCAGGGGAACTTTGTCAGGAAATCTGACCCTGAGGCTAGTTTTGCTCAGAGAGCAGGACCTCACATCACAGATGTCTCTGATATTCATATTTACTACAATGATTTTTCCAATGGAAGGAAGTCAAGAGCTTTGAGGAAGTGGCATCGCTAATTTGCACAAAGACACCCTATGGTCAAGCACTGGGAGCTGAGATGCTGCCCCAGGCTGTGCACGGTTAGCATCATCTTCTCTGTCCACCAGTGTGGAAACAGCCACCAGGGCCTGGGGCTGCGGTGATTCAGACATCAAACCCCCTTATGCCTACCCTCCTCACCTCTCGCCTAAGGTCTGTGTGCAATAATGGGGGCTTCAGACCTTGCCCAGCCTGAGCTCCCAACTCCAGATGACCACCACCGCCACCTGGGCTTGTGGGCACTGATGGAACCCCAAGAGGTGAGGGTACCCATCCACAAAGGGGGCAGCTGGCAGCTTGCTCTGTATTACCCAGTGTCGGGAGGGGGGAAGTAAAGAGCATAAACTTTTGGATTCTGCAGACACAGACATGGGTTCAGACCTCAGCTCTCCACTTACAGCTGTGTGATCATGAGAAGTTACCCAACCTCTCTGAACATAGCGATTCCTCACAGGCCAGTTGTAAAGTCTGAATGATGTTGATAACCAGCACAGTATCCGGCACAAAGGGACTAAATAGAAACTAACATTTAGTGAATGTTACTTGGGCTAAGCCCTCTATATTCATTATCTTCCTTAATCCTCATAAAAAAACACACAAACCTATAAGATTTACTAATATTACCTGTTCTACGTGTGAGGAACCTGAGGCCCAGGGACTAAGGAATAGAGCTCCCGGCCCAGGCTGGGACCAAGCAGCCCAGCTCCAGAGTCTGTGGTTTTCACCACATGGGCACACGTCCCCAGTGAAGTGGAGTGAACGAAGAGCACCCAGAAACACAGAACAGGAAGATTCGGGCTCTCATGACACTGGCTGGTTATTACTAGGGAATCAGGGCCTGTGTAGGTGTGATATCCAGAGGTCCCATGGCCAGAGGCAGGTAAGGGTGGGGGCCGCACAGGCTCACCTGGTGGGCAGAGGAAGCGCACGGTGTAATTGGAGCAGTTCTGGCCGGACCGCTGCTCCCTGTTGAGGCACCAGAAGCCCTCACGGGGGCTGCCGTGGACCACCTGGCCAGTGCTGCCCGCGGGTCTCCAGTCAGTGGTCCGAGCCTCCAGCCGCAGGGGCCGAGCACACACACGGTCCCCATAGTAGAAGTGAATGGCATCCAGTCGCTCGAAGTCACCCTGCCCGCCTGGGTGGTCAACGTTGAACCATGTTGTCCACTCGCCAGGAGCTGAGAGATAGAGCCCGGTTGGGGAGGAGCCAGGCCCTGGAGCCCCAGGTGAGCTCCAATTCCCTTTTCTGTTCCGTTCTGGGGGTCATCCCTGATATCACTCATGCTCCCGCCCAACGCCCTCTATTGGTTTCAGGGCCCATCGCATCTGTCTCTCCAACATCTCTCCAATCTCCTGCCCTTCTGCATCCTTCCACTCCCGCCAAGGACTCCATATTAGCAGCCTGGCTTTCTGCCTGGTCTCTCTACTTCAATTTCCCTCCGACCCTACCCCCAACACGGCAGTCAGGGTGAGCTTTCTTCATGTGGGTTGATCCCACACTCTCAGCTTTAACTCCGTTGGCCAAGCATTTAGGGTGGTATGAGCTGGCCCCTGCTACCTCTCCATCCTCATCTCCCCCACTCTCTCCGCACCAGCCTATGCTCTGGCCCCAGCAAGCCCTCCAGCATTCCTGAAACATATCAGGCAGATTCACGATTCTGGACTGTTCTATTTAGTAGGTGCCTCTGCCTGGACAAAGACGTAGGCCAAGTGCCTTGTAAAAGTGGATTTCCAGCCCGGCCAATGTGGCTCAGTGGTCGAGCGTCAACCCATGAACCAGGAAATCATGACTGGATTCCTGGTCACGGCACACACCAGGCTGTGGGCTCAGTCCCCAGTCGGGGCGTGCAGGAGGCAGCTGATCAATGCTTCTCATCACTGATGCTTCTACCTCTCTCTCCCTCTCCCTTCCGCTCTTTGAGATCAATAAAAACATAACTTCTAAAAGCGGGTTTTCATACAACCCTGAAATCATGCCCAAGCTCAGCAAACACCCCCTGGCGGCCCCTCCCAGCTCCAGCCACAACTCACTCTCCAGGGGACTCGCAGGCTTGGCAAAGTTGCTGGGGGTCCTCTTCCCAGGTCGGACTCTTCTCACAGACTGGGTGATCATCATCTGCCTCCCTGGGGGCCAGGAGGGGAAGGGAGAGGCCAGAACTGTTAGTTATCAGGGCCCAGGGGTCCTCTTACTAGCCTCTCAAGAATGGTGGATGGAGCATAAACACAGGACATGTGTTCAAATCCCTACTCTGCTACTTACTGGCTCTGCAACCTCATTAAGAGTTTTATTCCTCTAACCCTGCTTCCCCACATAACAGGGCTGGATTAATAGTCCTACATCATAGGGCCCTGGGGCATATTCGGGGCGATAATGAATGGAAAGGGAGCTGGCATGTAGTGCATGCTCAGCAAACGGTCATTCTCTTTTTGCTCGCGTTCTAGAAATGGGTCTTTGGATGATGGGGAGCAGCCAGTGGGTGAGAGCTCCTACGTTAGGGTCCGGCCTTGTCCTCGCCAGAAAGAATAGAGGCTTATTTTCCTCATCTGCAAGATGGAGATATTAATTCCCACTTCACAGGGTGGTCCGGTTGGCGTGAGGGGCTGTGAGGTAACAAGTGAACATCTCTGAAGTATATGAACACTGAGAACATGAGACCCAGAGACTCTGCCACTTCCTACCTGCGTGACCTTGGACCAGATACTTCCCTCATCTGACCCCTGTTCCCGCATCATAAACAGAGGATTATATAGTTCCTGCCTCAGAGGATTGCGGAGATTAAATTAACACATTCATAAAATCCACCTAGAACAACGCCTCATACATAGTGCCTGCTGAGTAAGCGTTAGCAACAACTCCTGTTAGCTCAATGCCTGGGCCATAGATGGCCATTTCCCTTCTCTTGGCAAAGTTGGCTGTGAGAGTCCATCCTCCCCCTAAAGGACTTACTTGGCCTAATTGGTGCAGTGGTTGTCAATTTTCTGACCCCAGGGTGGAGGGTTCTGCCTTAGGATGGGTACAAGATCGCTTCCAGCCCCACCCACCTGAGGCCGGGTTGAGGCTCCAGAATGGGAAAGAGAAAGGAGAGCTTTGAAAGGCAATTAACTTTCATGTGAGGAGCCAAGTCAGAATTCTTTAATTGGGGTGATAGGAGCTCCTCTAATCGGACGACTCTGATTTCCCCTCAGATGGTTGAATTTTAATCAGCTACACAGCAGCAGCTGTCAGGGTGAAAAGAGCAAACAAGGCAGGAGGTGGCACACAGGGTTTGGCAAGACGCCGAGCCAGTCTTTGTTCCTGCATCTGTGGTCACAAAGCCTGCAGGGCATGCAGCTTTAAAAGAGAGGTGTAAGCATTTAAAAATATATATATATTTTTGCTTTACCTGAGTATGCGAATAGAAATCAGGAGAGAAAGGGCAGATGGGAGGGAGTATACAGGATAGGACTAGGAGTTTTGACACTTAGATGCCTTGGAGAGTCTAGTAAGCAAATTCTACCTTAGAAATCAGGAGAGAAAGGGCAGATGGGAGGGGGTACACAGGATAGGACTAGGAGTTCTGACACTTAGCTGCCTTGGAGAGTCTAGTAAGCAAATTCTACGTATTCCTTCGAGAACTCAGTGTCACCAGAAGATGGGGTTAGAGGACAAGGAGACCAGAAGGGGTTCTCTAGGCTGTGAAATTTGGCTGCAGGGTCTAAATGAAACTGAGCTTTAGGCCAAAAGAATTTCCATGAAACTAAAACCAGATCGACCCCCAAATCTACTTCTGAGGAAATAGTCCCTTGCTATTTCCTTTTGCTTTGGCTGCCAGGAAGCTCAGAGCTAAATGTATCACTCAGGGGTGGCAGCCCTCTTATCTTTTTTCCTCCCTCTGAATGACAGCTCATTCTTCTCCTCGCTTAAAACATTCTGTTCTGTGAGTTTTAATATTGGGAACTATCTCAAATCCTTTGGAGAAACAAGCAGAGTATAAATGTTAAATACGTCTATAAACCAGCCTCAGGGCTTAAGGCAGATGCGTAGTTGAGTTCCAAACCAGACATGACCTCACTGTGTCAGGTCGGGGATTTGGGAGACAGCAGATACTTAGCCTGTACCCAGCACAGAGGTGATCTCCAGGCCCAGGAAGAAGAGAAGCACCCAGGCCTTGGGCCCCACCATCCTTCCCCCGGGCTCAGTGGGGAACATGACGGAAGGTGAGTGAAGGTGCTTCACCACGTCAGGTCGTCCCTGGAACGTGGTCCCCTAGGAAGCGTCTCAGATCCAGTGACCTGCAAAGGAACAAAGTTTGTCAGGCCCCGGGTTTCTGAGTCACCTC
>NW_006295825.1:1786312-1786610 GCF_000327345.1 Myotis davidii | reverse complement strand
CCTGTCAAGGGTGGGAGGGTGCACAGAATGAAGTCTTGTGGAAGGTGACACCCGCCAATGTTGTGCATGCAGGCAGCGAGGGAGGTGCGGAGGCTCAGAATGTGGGTTCAGATGAGGCAGACCTGGATTCATCCCCGGGGTCCAGGTGCCAGGGCCCCACGTCGAGATGGGGCACAAGGGAGAGCAGGTTCCTTGCCAATGAGGAGAGGCCTGGGCTCCCTCCCAGCAACCTCTGGGTGAGTCATTAATTACTTCCGAGACCTGGGTGTGGGGGCATGTTTTTGCTACCCTTTCACAG
>NW_006295825.1:1778395-1786242 GCF_000327345.1 Myotis davidii | reverse complement strand
TTTCATAAAGAAGCTACAATATTAAGGCTGTGAAACCCCAACCCCGACTACAGTGACACGGCAAGCAAGCTGGAGGGCGCAGATGCTTCAGACATACCCCCTCCATGAACACATTCCCAGATGTGCACGGGCTGCAGCTGGAACACATTTCTGGCCTGTTTGTTTGGGGTCTAGCTGGGAGTTACACAACCAGGAGCCCCCTGAAGGAGAGCAGGGGGGCTGCACCGTTAGAGTCCAGGGCTCCCCAGTAACTGCTGACTATGGGTTAGCGGCTGCAGGAGTAGGAAGAGGAAAGCAGCCAGGCAATAAGGACTCGGGCCGTGGGGCTGGACCAGGCTCCTGTGGTCTCTCTCCCCAGAGCTCTGGTCAACCCAGAACCTGACCAGTTCTTAGAGATTAAAAAAAATGGTTCCCTTCAACCGCCAAAGTCCAGGGTATAGTGGGAAGGGGGGAGATTCCTCCTTTCTGGAAAAAAGATTCGAAAATACTCCGTTGTCCCAGGGGAAGAACAGACCAATCCCACACTGCAGACCATCTACTATCCCCACCACCAGCTGCTTCTCAGCCCAGGGAACAGCGGCTGGGGCCTCCGCAAGGTCTCCAGCTCTTGTGTGTCTTACCCCAAGCTCCGGGCTCTGAGCAGGGAGCAGAGCGCTCCATGGGCCTGCACGGCGTTCAGTCTGAGACCGCTCCGGGACTGTCTGGGAGGCCAAGGTGGCCTGAGGCACCTTGTGGAAAAACCATTTCCCATCTGGCAGCCCACGGAAGTTTCCTCGGCACATGTCTGCTGGGTAGGCTCCCCATCCCACACCCCTCAGAACTCTCGGACAAAGCAGACGGGCTGACCGCAGGAAAGAAGCAGGGCGCCCAGAGCTACAAAGATCCTGACTGGGGTCATTTGAGGGCCCCTGACCTCAGATGGGGGAAGGAGAGGACTTTGGGCCAATGAGGGAAAAGAGAACTCTAAAGCAGCAAGGGGGGTATTCTTACGGGGCTTGAGGAGTGATCGGGGAGGGCAGGAATAGCTGAGCCGGGCAGGGGGTGCAGGGTTGGGGCGAGGAGAATGGGAGGGGAGCTCACCGTGTCCTGAGTGGGAGTCCTCAGCTGGGGGGTCCAAGTCTCTGCCTCTCCAGCGGTCCAGCCTCTGGGCCTTATATAGCACAGCTGGTGGCTCAGCCTGTGGCAGTGCGCCACGGGAAGCGGCGAAACCAGATCTGAGCATAAGGAAGCTCGGCCTCTCTCTCCCCTCCCCACGTCCCAGGCAGCTCCCAGAGGCTGGGATTTCACTTCCAGATCCTTATGGGAAGATGCCGCGGGGCCTGGTGATGAGCCAAGTGGACAGCGGCCTGGGGCTCCACAGGCCAGAGCAGAGAGATGGGTGGGGAGCTGGGGTGGGCACTGAGACGCGCTGGGAAGGGGCCAAGGGGAATTGTACATCTGGGCAGGATTTCATCGCTCAGGGGGTGGTGTGCTCTCGCCTAAACTTTGCTTGCTGATCCCCCACCCTCCCCTGGCCGTGGCCCACTCATGCCGAGAAAGGACTGCTGGTTTTATCGCATAATCCAAACTCTGTTAGGCGCACAGGCCACCTGACCTTTCAGTTGGGGGGTGGCTGGTTAGAACTGGACAACTACTCAGCTTCTCTGGCCTCTGAGGGTGCACGCAGAGAACCTCAGAAGGGATAAGGGACAAGCATTGTGGGGCACAGGATGTCACCTGGTGAGAACGGCTCTTCTCTGACCCTACCTACTTCCATCTGGATGCCTGTCTGTGCCCACTGGACCCCAGAGCCCCTGCATGTGGGTTCTCTGTGCTGGTCTGTGAGATGCGTCTGACTCTGGGTATAGACACCCACCAGCATAGGAGCCCCAGTCTCACCCATAGGTGGCGTAAGCAGCCGCCTGTGCTCAGGACCTCACCCACCTCCCCCTCAGCATGAGTTTGCCTGTTGTCTCAGACAATGGTCCTACAATTGGAACACTTGTCAGAGCCCCTGGAAGGTTTCTTAAAACACAGATTGCTGTGCCCCGTGCCCAGTGTTTCTGATTCAGTAGGTCTGCATTTCTAAAAGCTCCCAAGTGCTATTGAAGCTGCTAGTTCATGAACCGCACAAGGATAGAATCCCAGTTGGAGGCAGAAGATGCGGAAGGGATATACACAAACTACCAGGGTCTGCTTTAGGTCCCAGGTGGTCTTCCTGCCTCGTGCTGGGCCTGGAGATGGAGGTCCGGCCCCTGTGGCCTTGCATCAGCTCTCTTTTTCCACACGCCCTCATTGAGCTCCTATTTGGGGCTGAGCACTGAGAGGCCACAAGGATCCTTTCCTGTCCCCAAGTGGCATGAGCTGTGAGATACACAGGGCTAGATTGGGGGAATCTGAGACTACCCCTAACCCCTCCTCTAAGGACTCCTTGATGGGAGAGGCTGCTGCTCTCCTTAGCCAGAACCCCAGGACAGACAGACAGACAGACAGGGCTTGGGAGGCAGCCACAGGTCTGGACTGCCCAGGACTTGACCTGGATGGGTCAGCCCAAGCCATGAGTGCCCCCTTGGGGCTTCTGCAGGCCAGGCTAGTCTGCAGCAGCTCCAAGCCTCTGCCTGGAACACACTGAAAACCCATCAATCACCCCAGCCCTCTCCAGAGGATGGGGGCTGGGGGGCTTAGAGCCCAGTGTAGCCAGGCCGCCTGTGACCCAAGCTATGGCCAGGGGTTCTCATGCTGCTGAGGGGAAAGGAGCTTGTGAACACTGGGAGGGGCCTGACCCGATGCTGGTGGCTCCAGAGGAGGATGCTGCCTGAGCCCTCTCCCATGCTCCCATCATCGCCCCCTGTGGCCTGGGGGAGGCTTTGCAGGCCTGTCTAGAACAGGCCACTGATGATCCCTGAGGAATGGAGGACTCGACTAAAGCTCTAAGTGACCATCAAGGGCTGCCCACCCAGTACCTGGGAGCCCAGAGACCTGGAATCCAGGGTAGTGGGAGAGTCCCCCTTCCTGTCCTGGGTACAGTCTGTCACTGTTCCACCTTGTGCCTTCATAGTTTTATTGCCCAACTTCCTAATTTGAAATATAGCCCTTCTTCCCCACCAGTGTGAATCCAGGCTCAGACATCGTAAGACCCGTTCTCTTTCCATTTCTCAACTGCTTCCTCTGAGATTGCTTTATTCTTAAGGAGACGATAGCAGTCTGTATTTTCTAAGATGGTTGCAATGATAGCTTCCACTGCAAAATAATTGATTTCAGAGAGGAAGGGAGAAGAAGAGTGAGATAGAGACATCAATGATGAGAGAGAATCATTGATCAGATGCCTCCTGCATGCCCCACACTGGGGATCGAGCCCACAACCCAGGCATGTGCCCTGATGGGGAATCGAACTGTGACCTCCTAGTTCATAGGTCAACACTCAACCACTGAGCCACACCAGCCAGGCTTTTTGCACATGTTTTTGTACAATATGACTGCACTATTCCACCTATCAAGAGGTAGAATCTAGGGAGCATTTTAGATCTTGCTCCCTGGCATATGTCATCAGTTTGGCTCTATAAACTCTTAAAACAATTTTTAAAAAGAGGCAGCATCTAATTTCCCTTGAATCTGAGTTGGCCTTTAACTTGCTTGTACAAGAATGAGGCGGATCTCTAAGATCAGAAGAGGTCATGCAGCTTCCACTTGGCTCTCTTGGGACATCTGCCCTGGGGAAAGCCAGCTGGCATGTACTAGTAAGAAGTCTAGCTACCCTGAGACCACCATACTCGTGAGGACTGCTGTAGGTGTTCTGGTTAGTGGCCTCCAGCTGGATCCAGCCTTTCAGCCCTCACCACTTGATTAGACTAGCTCATCTACCAGATAAGTGCCATTGAGTGGCCTCAGTCGATGGCACAAAAAGCAGAATTGCCCAGTCAAGCCCTACATGAAATCCTGACCTACAGAATTCATAGGGTATAATAAAATGATTGTCATTTAAGCCCCTAAAATCTGCGGTAGTTTTTTAAAGAGCAACAGTAACTGGAACAGAGGCTGTTTCCACGTAGTATTTCCAGCTCTAAGATCATTCCCAGCACATCTTAAATCTCCAGTGGAAAGAGAGTCTCCTATTCATTCCCGGGGATGTCTCTCATGGCTCATTCCTGACCCAGTTGCTGTAACTAGGGGTATGGAAAGCTCTGATTAGCTCAGTTCTGAAGCCGGGATAGATCACCATACTGGGATCACATGGACTGATTATTCCCAAAGGAAAATTGTGGTGCAGTCACCAGGAGTGGCATAATGGATACTAAGAAGTAAATAATGACATGTACCCACTAAAAATACAACCACAGTGTGGCTGGCGGGGCTCAGTCATTGAACGTCAGCCTATGAACCAAGAGGTCACAGTTCGATTACCCGGGGCTCAATCCCCAGTGTGGGGCGTGCAGGAGGCAGCCAGTCAATGATTCTCTCTCATCATTGATGTTTCTATTTCTCTCTCCCTCTCCTTTCCTCTCTGAAATCAATAAAGATATATTTTAAAAAAGTGCAATCACAAACGTAAGCACCCCTTTCCTAATACGAGTTAACCTGAAATGTCTAACTACTGACCTTGATATCAGGAGTTGACTCTGGATATCAAGAGGCCACATTAATATCTGTCAGCCTTAGACTTTACCATCCCTATGTTCTGTTGCAAACCCACCCATGGATGAGTCTCCACCTCATAACTGCATCAACACACCCCAGATAAGCTAAGCAAAACTGAACTATAATAACAACTCCAGCTTAGAAAATGGAAGAAAAAGAAAGAAACCTTCAGGACCATGCATGCCACACAAGTTGCTGCATGTACTGCAGCCTGTCTGTTAAGGGTGTGCTTACTCCGTGGAGGTTGTAGGTGGAAGCAGATTCCCTGAAAATGGGCCATGGGTCTAGCAGATACCCAAAACATGTCCAGTAGAGCCCTCTCCCTTATGTAATATGCTAACTGAGGTCATCACAGAATGCTCCTGGAGCTTAAAAAAAAGGGTCACCTTGCTCTAGCCAGTTTGGCTCAGTGGCTAGAGCATCAGCCTGTGGACTGAAGGGTCCTGGGTTAGATTCTGGTCAAGGGTACATGCCCGGGTTGTGGGCTCAATCCCCAGTGTGGGGTGTGCAGGAGGCAACCTGTCAATGATTCTCTCTCATCATTGATGTTTCTATATCTCCCTCTCCCTTCCTCTCTCTCTAAAAACCAGTGAACATTAAAAAAAAAAAGGTGACCTCACTGTGTCACAACCTCACATTCATACACAGTGTCTGTACGATTCACCACCCCCTGAGGCCCCAGTGTTTTCACCACTGACTATGGGATCCCCTCTAGGTCACCATGATGTTCACCAAGCTTGCCATGGTGTGCTCATAGTCACCATACTTTATAGCTTGCTCACACCCAGTGACATGGTAGTGTTTATTGCACAAACCAATGAGTTCATATTCTATATATGGACATCATAGTGTCTCCATGATACCCCCTATATTTCTCAGAAACATCCACATTCATGATTTTGTATAGGATTAAGGGTATACACTTATCAGGGTGTCATCTCAAGAGTGTTCACACTCTAGTCACACTCTTATGACATGTTTGCCCCAGTTGTTCATCAAACTCATCTTCACGAATCTACCAAACTTGTTTCCCGTGATTCGAGGCCTCTTTTCATGACTCCCCCAGGAGGCCCCAGGTGGTTCTGGGTGTGGTATGGCTTCAGCTCTCATCAAGGTGATGGCACCCCAGAACTTGCAGCATTGACGAGAGCAGCCTTGCTCAAGGAATGGGGCGAGGCAGATGGCGAGTAGATGTCCTCTCTGGTTGTATGTTTCTGGATACGCGGCTGTTTTATGGGCTGAGTGTGAGGAGCCTCCCTCTTCCCAAGCAGAATCTTTCACCCACACAGCGCTTGAGCCATAATGGATTTAGGATTCCAGATGGCCAGGGTGAGCAGGCAGGGAAGGAGAAATGGAGGTTAGAATGGTCTTAGTGAGCAGGCTTAGTCAGGCAAAATGGACAAAGGGAGACATACATGTGGGCCACAGAGACTGTTCTTAGTGGTTTGGCCTTTTTTCCAGAAGCAAAACAATGTTCAAAGTGCCTGGATCAGGGCATTCCCCCCCTCTCCCTCCAACAGGAGACTGTAACTTTGAGGACAGGATGTTGGGCAGTGACAAGGAAGGCAAAGAAAGGGAAGAAAAAATTTGAATCTCATCCCACCTCAGTGAAAAATTGAAGTATAATTTTCATACTGTAAAAGTCACCCTATTGAGTGTATAGTTCTAAGATTTTTGACAAATGTCAACAATCATATAACTGCCATAAAATCAAGATATAAAATGTCTCTCTCTGCCACTTGGCTTGCCGTTGCGTCGGTGAGTGTGGTCGGGGAGCCGAACTAGTTCGAATAAAGACTCTTTGCTTTTGCATCGGAAAAAAAAAAAAAGATATAAAATGTTTCCATCACCTCAGCAGTTCCCTTCGTCGTCAATCCTCTCCCTCTATTCCTAGTTTCTGACAACCACTCATCTGTTTGCTTTTTTGAAAATGCCATATTAATGGAATCCTTTGATATGAGCCTTTTAATTCTTCCTTTTTCACTTATGAATGTACTCATCCATGTTGTTGAATGTGTCAATGGCTCATTCATTTTTTAATAACTGAGTGGTACTCCATTGGATGGCTATACCACAGTTTATCCATGCACCAGTTGAAGGACAGTTTGCTTTTTAAATATATTTTTATTGACTTCAGAGAGGAAGGGAGAGGGGGAGACAAAAACATCAATGATGAGAGAGAACCATCATTTGGCTGCCTCCTGCACGTCCCTCACTGGGAATCGAGCCCGCAATCCGGGCATGCACCCTGACTGGGAATTGAACCATGACCTCCTGATTCATAGGTTGACACTCAACCACTAAACCACACTGGTCAGGCTTGCCTCCAGTTTTTAACCATTACAATTTAGCTATAAATATTTGTGTAAACATGTTTTTTAGTTATTTTGGGTAGGTAACTTGAAATAGGGTTGCTGGGTTGTGTGTTAACTTTATAAGAAACTGCCAAACTGTTTCCAGAGTGATTGTACCATTTATATTCCTACCAGCAGTGTATGAGAGTTCCAGTCACTCAGCATCCTCATCAATACTTGACATTGTCTACAGTTTGATTGTTTGTTTGTTTTAGCCCTTCTAATGGATGTGTAATGTGATCCCGGTGTGGTTTTAATTTGCATTTTATAGTGACCAAGGATGCTGAGCATCTTTCTATATTCTTATTTGCCATGCAGCTCTCTTCTATGGTGAAATGTCTGTTCAAATATTTTGCCTATTTTGTAAGCAAGTAGTTTTCTTATTATTAAGCTTTATATAGTCTGGATATAATTTTGTATAGTTTGGATACAAATTCTTTATCAGATATATGTTTTGAAAATATATTTTTCCAGTTTGTAACTTGTTTCTCATTTTCTTAACAGTATCTTTTGAAGAGCAGTTTTTTATTTTGATAAAGTTCAATTTTACTTTTTTTGTTACTTTATGGGTTGTGCTTTTGTGTTGGATCTAAGAAATTTTTGCCTAATCCATGATCACAAAGATTTTCTCCTATGTTTTCTCCAGGATATTTTTAGTTTTACCTTTAGGTCTATGATGCATCTTTAACTAGTTTTCTGCATATAGTGCAAAACGTGGGTCAGGCTTCACTTTTTTGTATGTGGATGTCCAATTGTTCCAGCACTATTTGTTGAAAAGACTGTCCTTTTTCCATTGACCACACCCTCCCCATTTTTTTTTTAAACATTGTGGCTACTTGAGGCATTGGCACCAGAAACCTAGAGTATTCATGCACAAGT
>NW_006295825.1:1769166-1778357 GCF_000327345.1 Myotis davidii | reverse complement strand
GAATGAATGCCTCTCCTCCCTGTTCCCCAGGACTGCTTATGCCCAAATAAGACACAGACTTCTCAGTGAAGTATCTCTTTTAGCTTTTACTCACAGCCCCTCTGCTCTCCCCAGGACTCAGACGTGAGTCTGCTGAGAACTGCAGCAGAAGATTGCTGAGGCCGTCAAGACAATCCTGGGTCCAGAACTGCCCCTCCAATGACTCGCTCTCTCCCGGGAGGCTCCTCTACACTCAATTAATCAGCCTCCATCAAACAGAGGGAGGTGCCCTGGGAACACATCAGCTGCCTTTACCTTTCTGGCTGCTTTTGCTTGTTAAAGTTGCTGTGGTTTTCTTTTTAGCCTGATCCTAACCAGGGAGGGATAAGGACTCTGTGTGAGGTGCAGGAGTTCTGCCAAGACCTGGCTTTTGGGGGAAGCTTAGGAATTTGATTCGGACTCAAACCCAGGTCGGGTCTCCTAATTTCCAGTCCTCTGATCTTTTCATCTTCTCACAGTGGCCTGTCATACCGGATGGTGGACAGAGTTGGTGGCTTTCCGGGATGCCAGGGAGATGAGGGGCTCCTTAACTGGTTATGCAGGTCAGGGGACAAAATGATAATTCAGGCAATTCTGGGGGAAAAAACAAGGATTGATATAAAGATAGCCAAGTCAGGAGCTGGGCTGGGCGACTCTGGGACAGGCCCCCCTCTCACAGGCAGCCTGGTATTTCTCCTGTGGTATGCCTACTTCACTCTACCTGGTAGCTCCCCTTGCCTCTTGCTCCTGAGAGAGCTGTCCTAGCAGGAATCATCCGGATTGGCTCAGCTAGTTCCCACTCCTATCCCTATTGGGTGGAGCCTTCCCCCTGAAGCCCTTCACCAGTCACCAGCCAGCCTATAGATCAGCGGTTCTCAACCTGTAGGTCGCAACTCCTTTGGGGGTCGAACGACCCTCTCACAGGGGTCGCCTAAGACCATCGGAAAACACAAATATAATTCCATATTGTTTTTGTGGTTAACCACTATGCTTTAATTATGTTCAATTTGTAACAATGGAATTGGGGGTCACCACAACATGAGGAACTGTATTAAAGGGTCGCGGCATTAGGAAGGTTGAGAACCACTGCTATAAATGGACTGATTAGGTCAGATGCTCAGCTTGAGCCAATCAGTGGCCACTTTGACCAAATACTATGATGGTACTGCTTTCCCAGCTAGGGAGCTGTGGGGGGCACTTACAGCTAGAAAGGGATTTGGGGTGTGGTAGTATACCATGAGGGTTGCCAACATAATATGAGGGTTTATCCTCATACCTGAACATGCACACACACATACTCTAAGCACTGTAGCCTGCACTTATCTCCTCCCTGTGAACTGCCCAGCCCCAGCCTCACCATTTCCCAGTTGGTTCCTGCCTGAGTTGAAGAGCTCTATCTTCCCTCACTTGAGCTCCTGAAGGGCAAGGACTGTGTACCTGGCTCAACATCATAGATTCATAGATCTCACAGATGGGAAATAAGCTTTTCTAGGCCATTCATGGGGGGAGGGGCATAGCCAGGGTGGAGCCCAGGTCTTCTGTTCCACATGTAGGCTCCTCTCTGCACCCAGGAGACTCCCTGGCATCTCACTGAGATGAAGCTAGGGCTGTGGTCGGCAAACCGCGGCTCGCGAGCCACATGCAGCTCTTTGGCCTCTTGAATGTGGCTCTTCCACAAAATACCACGTGCGGGCGCACACGTACAGTGCGATTGAAACTTCGTGGCCCGTGCACAGAAGTCGGTATTTTGTGGGAGAGCCACACTCAAGGGGCCAAAGAGCCACATGTGGCTCGCAAGCCGCAGTTTGCCGATCACTGAGCTAGGGGATTGCAATCCCACTTCTGGGTCTGGTAAGGCTTCTGGCTCTGCCCTGAGACACTGAGACATCCTCCCTTGAGGATGCAGGCCCAGCCCTGACATCCGGGCAGCTCTGAGTCAGTTCTGTGGTGAAGCTCTTGCTCTGCTGCTGGGCGTCTCCAGGGAATGCTCAGAGCAGACCCACAGACACCATGACCCAGGTTCCCAGATGCTGGACTTCCCACCAGGGGCCACATGATTCATGGATGCTGGAGTAGAGGGGCCAGTGGGCGGGCAGGCATGGCCCAGCTGCTCCAGCTTAATGAGGGATGGAAACAGCCTGAAGTGTACATGACGGCAACCCAGGGGGACAGCACCTGCAACTGTGGTGTGTCTGTGGGCCTCATTCTGTGCGCAGTGCGAGCAGCTGTGTGGCGTGTGCCAGCCTGATTGGGTGTGTTGTGGTGTATTATGCCCACACTCCGCCCTGATCCCCAAGTGCAGTGTAACTTTAGGCATTTCACTTGCCCGCTCTGGACCTCCGTTTCTTCCACAGTGAAATGAGAGGATGAGATGGGCTCTAAAGCTCCTTCCTCTTCCACCGCTCCTCACACCTCCCTCCAGACTCTGTCCGTTTTCAGCAGAGCAGTTATCCCAGCTTCTGCAACCCTCCCTGCAGATTCCCAGCCACTAGGGGCCTTATCTTCTACCCCCAGTTCTTACAGAAACCTCTCTCTTACAGAAACAGCTCTCTCTTACCTTGTATAGGGTGTCCCAAAATTCACGCAAGAAGTAATTTTGATAGGAAACACAGGTTTATAATTAAAAATTGAAAATTTTTTTATTGATTCATAAAGAATACAGTATAGGGTTATGTATGGAATAGCACATCGGGTAAATGGCCTCCACAGCTTTGCTGGCACATACGCAAAGCCGTGGTCTTTATTGGTCTTCATTGTCCCTGCTCCTGGGCCATAATTGGTGCTTGGTAATGCTTATCAAATTGAAGGGATTGAAATCAAAGGGCAACAGATATTAGAATCTGATTCAATAAACCAAGTAAAATTTGGCTTTTGTTGTTGTTGTTGTTGTTAATGCTCACGCAAAATTCAAATCTTGCGTGAATTTTGGGACACCCCATACATGTGCATGTGCTCATGTGTGTTTGTTTGTGACTACCAGTGTGTCTGCACCTTAGTGTGTTGTGAGGAGCAGTAGGAAAGGGAGTGATGGCAGGGCCCCCCTGAGGAGAAGGAGTCCATTTGCCTGTGTCTCTCTGTCTCTTTTTCCAAACACACAGAGTTACATTCCTAAGGGCATGTATCCATACACCGGCTTTGTGCACATTCTCACAATACCCACGTGCAGCAAGCCTCAGCCAGGTACCACCTCCTCCAGGAACCCTTCCTTGTAGCCCTGGGCTGAACTAACTGACCCTCTTCTGCCTCCTACAAGCCTTGTGGCCTGTGCACTCCTTCGAAAGAGCGTTTATTCTACTGACATTGTCTGTTTTCCCACCTGACCTGTCACTACAGTGAAACCCCTAGAAGACAGGGACCATGTGTCACTCTCTCAGCATCCCAGCACCCGGACCATTCAGAACCTGTGCGTGGACGGGCTGGCCGAGCCTTGTGTTCTCCCAGTAAGATATTCCTTCTCCAATGGCCCCACCCCCTATGCCCACCACCCCTGTACCCAGGTTAGGATAAACTAAACCTAATACGCCCAGGGGGCTTTCTCCTTGGAGTCACCACAACAAGACTTTCCTCCGACCCAGGCGGGGTTTGCTCTGACTCTGAAGATGGAGGCAGCCTGGGATACAGGGCGGGGCCCCTGGCTCATCCTGAGGCCTGGGGGGTGGGAAGGCCACCACAGCGAGCCTTCCTCTTCTTTTCTGAACTTTCTGGCCCTGGCGCGAACCTTGCTGGCGCCCATGGGCTTTTAATATTTTCCATTCCTGGCTGTTATACAACATTTCACCTCAAATATGCATCCTCCCCCTCACCAAAGGTCACGCGTTTCCAGTGAGAGGAACCAGGAGCTGGGTGAGTGGGGGTGACCCACCACGTTCTGGGTTTGGAAGAGCCCAGCCCGGTGCTTCAGGGGAAAAAGGGGGTGACAGAAAGGTCTTCACAGCTGGAGGAGACTAGCTCCCTGGCTGGCCATGCGAAGCCTGGGCCCACGGCAAGCAGGGGCCGCCTGCTCGTACCATCTCGGACTCCAGTCCTGCCCCTTCCACTGATCCTCTGACCTTGGCCAAGTGGCTTTACCTCTTGCGCCCCAATGTCCCTGCCTGTACCGTGGGGATAACGGCAGTGCCTGTCATTCAAGGTCCTTGTGAGGTTCAAATGCTGCACTTTTGGATCATCCAGGGAGCTTTAAAACTCACCCACAGAGCGGGGAGTGGAGCCATTAACATATCCCTGAAAAAATGGAGGTCGATGCATTGGTTAGTATGGCCACCAATCCTTTTAACTGAAGCATTTAGTCCATTTACATTGATTAAAATACTGATACATACACACACATAACATGTATGTATTTATGTGTGTATGTATGTACTAGTATATATGTATGTATTTCTACCCTATTATTTTGTATTTTCCCACAACTTTTCTAGATGTTTTTCTATTCTTTCTTGCTTTCTCAATTATTTTTTATTAGATTTTTTTCTCCTTCACTAGTTTGCAAATTATGCATTTTTTTGCTATTTTTAGTGGTTACACTAGAAATTTTAATATACATATTTTATTTGTCTATGTCTGTATCTTTAATTTTTTTCTTAAATAAAACAAGGACCTTAGAGCTAATTCTAATCTCCCCTCTCCTAGCTTATATATTGTTTCCTTTATGTATTTGAATTTTACCTTGTGTTTTTAAAGCCTACAAGACATTGTTATTATTGATTATACAATATTTGTTTCAATTTACTCATATATGTACCACTTTCTTTGCTTTACATTCCTTCTTGTCTTTCATTTCTTCCATCTGGGATCACTTTCTTTCTGCCTACTGGTGGCAAATACAGTTTTTGTTCATCTCATCATGTCATTATTTTTTCTTATTCTTAAAATAGCTTTTCACTGGTTTTAGAATTCTTGGTTGATAGTCATTTTCTCTGGGTACATTGAAGATATAATTCCAACTGACATTCAGCTATTAAGTAAGAAATCAGCTATTTCAGTGTAATTGTCACTACTTTGAAAATAATCTGTCCTTAATACTTTTAATTGTTTTAGTTAATCCTCACCCGAGGATATTTTTTCCATTGACTTTTAGAGATTGGAAGGGAGGAAGGGAAGGGGAGAGAAGGAGGGGGAGGGAGAGAGAGAAACATTAATGTGAGAGAGACACATTGATTGATTGCCTCCCACATGTGCCCCAACTGGGGCCAGGGATGGAGCCTACAACCCAGGTACATGCCCTTGACTGGGAATTGAACCTGCAACCCTTTGGTGTTCGGGCTGATGCTCTAACCACCAACCAGGGCCTGTCCTTAATACTTTCTCTGTCTTTGGTAACCTGCATTTTCACTATGATGTAACTACTTGTAGATTTTCAAACTTATTTTGGGGGAATTTATTAAAATTCTTGAATGCAAGGATTGAAGGATTTCTGGATGAGTCTCAGCCACCAACTCAATTATTACTTCTGTCCCATGATCTCTTTCCTTCTGGACTCTCTTGATATATATATATCGGACCTTATTACTTTGCCCTCCATGTCTTTTAATTACTCTCATATTTTCCATATTTTTATTTATCTTTATTTATATTTTAGAGAATTTCTTCAGCTCTATCTTCCAGTTCTAATCTTATTGTGTCTGATATAGTCATTGTGTCTAATCTTCTATCAAATACAACCATTGAATTTGAATATTTAGTTATGATACTTTGAATTTCAAGAGGGATATGCTACTCCTTTCTTATTCAAATACACTTGATTCTTCTTCAGAGTCTCTTGTTCCCTGCTCAAATTTTCAAGCTTCTCTTTTGTAAGCATTTTATTTATTTATTTATAAACATATTTTTATTGATTTAAGAGAGAGGGAGGGAGAGGGAGATAGAGACATCAATGATGAGAGAGAATCATTGATTGGCTGCCTCCTGCACGCCGACATTGGGGATCGATCCCACAGCTCTACAAGTGCCCTGACCAAGAATCAAACCGTGACCTCCTGATTCACAGGTCAGTGCTCAACCACTGAGCTACGCAGGCTGGGCTGTAAGTATTCTAAATAGTTATTTTATACTATTCATCTGATAACTTCAACATCTAGAGTCCATGCTGATTTGTTTCCACAGTGTGTTGTTTCCCTGAATGTTTTGTGATTTTCAACTAGGACCTACTCATTTCTTCATAACTCCTCTGGGGATTCTTGAGGTTTAGGGTAAAGGTGAGTTTTTCCAGGAGGGTTTGTATTTGAGTTGCCAGATACTTCCAGCATTACCAGACTGGGCACTCTTTAAATTAATGCTTGACATAATTATTTTAGACCACCTATGTAATATGAATTTGGGCTTCAGATCCACATGTAAGGCTTCTTATGACGTATTTGCAGGGATATTTTATTTTTTTCTGAGAATAGGGAAATTAAGGCAGATGATTTTCTTTTCAGTCTGTTGGGAGGTAGTAATGCTTATCTCTAGTTCATTCATTCACTAAAGTCCCAGTCTTGTGTGGGGAAGGATTTATTAGCCTTTCCACCTTAGAGGGGCCCTGAGTTTCTCTCAGTAGAGTGCTAGAACTGGCTCTTACCAGCTCAGAAGAACCAAATATCCAGGAATTTTGCATGCCAATTCCTAATACAATTAATACCTTAAAATTGGCCATGGTGGAGTATTTACATCATGGAAATCGGCAAACACTAAAAACAGGGTGCTTTGCTTTTTTGGAGAGCCATTCATTATCACACCACTGGTTTCTCTCAAAAAATCCCACCCTCAAAGGGCCATAAATTTTCAAGTTCAAGTTTATTGGGTTAAAAAATAATAATAAAGTTTCAGATGTACAAGATAAAAAAGTTCTAGATATCTTCTATACAACACTGTGCTGTAGTTAACAATATTGTACTGCACAGTGAACAATTTGTTGAGGATACATCTCATGTTATATGTTTTTTAGTAAATAAATAAATAAAATAAAAATGTGCTCAAGGCAAAAGTCAGTTTCATTGCTCAGCTTCATTCTCTGGATTTGTCAGTTGTTTGGCCTGAATATTCCTCATTTTCTTGCCAGCTCATCAGTGTATTTTTTGAAAGATTTCTTTTATCCAGAACTGTTTTCAGAAGGAAGCTTATTTAGGGTAACTAATCACCTTATTAGCAGAAAACAAAATGTTCTCAGTTTCTTAACATAGAAATTGAGAGAGTTGGACTAAATAAGTAGTTCTTACCACTTTAGGGGACACAAATCTTTTAAGAATCTGATAAAAATTAGATTTTGGAGGCCTAGGCCAGGTGGCTTAGTTGGCTGGAGCCTCATCCCAATGCACTGGGGTTATGGCACATGCAAAAGTCACCCAATGAATGCATGGGTGAAACAACAAATCAATGTTTCTTTTCCTCCCTCTCTCTAAAATCAACAAATAAAATGTTTTATTATTTTATTTTTTTAATGAGATACTTTATTATTATTTTTAATACTCACCCGAGGATATTTTTCCATTGATTTTTTAGAGAGAGTGGAAGAGAGAGGGAAAGACAGAGAGAAATATCGATGGGAGAGAAACGCATTGATTGGTTGCCTCTTGCATGAGCCCTGACCAGGACTGGGCCAGGGAGGAGCCTGCAACCGAGGTATGTGACCTTGATGGGAATCCAACCCGGGACCTTTCGGTCTGCAGGCCAAACCGGCTAGGGCAACAAATACAATTTAAAAAAAATTAAATCCTGGAGATCCTCTCTCCAAGAAAACACACAAACACACAGAGAAAAATGTATGTTTTTGCTATCTTGAAACCATGTGGGAGTTTGAGAACCCTCAGTAACATGGATGTTTTCTGAGGTTCTTGCCAGATCTAACTTTTGATGGCCTCACCATGTTCCACAAGCCTCTCTCCCCCTGAGTGGGTATGAGGAGTACAGACCTTTGAGTTTCTGAACTGAAGTTTTCAGGATCTTCAGGACCCCTTGGGGAAGGAGAAACTGAGAGTTGTCAACTAAAACTTGCACAGAGCTGAAGCACAGGCAATATTCCTTCAACCAGAGCTCTCCACATTTATTCATTCAATAAGTATTTATTGGGCTCTGTTCTAGCTATCTACTGTTACATAACATATCATACCAAAACTTCGTGGCTTATATAATAATGACAAATTTATTTTTGTCTCTCACAGTTGTAGGAGTAACTGGGCTCAGCTAGGTAATTCTTGCTCAGGGTCTCTCATATGGTTGCAGTCAGAAGGCAGCTGAGGCTGGAAGCATCTCCAAGCCTTCCTCAGTGCATGTCTGGCAGTTGATGCTGGCTGTAGGCTAGGTTTTCAGTGGGGCTTTTGGCTGGAACACCTACATGTGGCCTCCCTATGTTGCCAGGGCATCCCCACAGTGTGGCATCTGGGTTCTGAAAGGGAGCATCCCAAAAGAGAGCAGGCCAGGAGGAAGCCAAATTACCTGTTATGAATTAGCATCATTTCTGCCACATTCTGTTAAATACATGCGAGTCATTAGACCAGCCCATATTTAAAGGGAGATCAATTAAACGCTCAGGATGGAAGGACATGTTTTTACAGACAAGCTGTAAAGCCACCACATACTCCTTCTGAGTGCCAAGCACTGAACAAGGCACTTGGGACAGAGTGGTGAGTCATACAAACCCTACACTTATGGTACTTATGGTCTAGTGGTGGAAATAAACATCATTAAAACACAATTACAAATATGTACCCAATCGTAAACTTTGATAGTGCTGTGAAAGATAAGGAAAGGGAGCCATGAGAAATTATATTATATATTTTTATGACCTGACCAGGGACCCAAGGAAAAATTCTCTCAAAAAGACATCTGGGTTGAGAGCTAAAGCATTAGTGGATGCTAACTCTTCAAAGCAGGTTGAATAAGAGAGCCTTCCAGGTAGAGGGAACAACAGACCGTGGCTCCAGGAAAGGAGGAAGGTAGCCTGAGAGGCAGCAAGTGTATCTAGAGCAGCCGTGGGCCAACTACGGCCCGTTTGAAATGAATAAAACTAAAAACAAAAAAGACCGTACCCTTTTATGTAATGACTAGGGGCCCGGTGCACGAAATTCATGCACTGGGTAGGGGTGGGGGGGAGTGTCCCTCAGCCCAGCCTGCCCCCTCTCACATACTGGGAGCCCTCAGGCGTTGACCCCCATCACCCTCCAATCGCAGGATTGGCCCCTTGCCCACGCCCGAGGCCT
>NW_006295825.1:1763720-1768289 GCF_000327345.1 Myotis davidii | reverse complement strand
AAAAAAAAAAAAAAAGACCGTACCCTTTAATGTAATGATATTTACTTTGAATTTATATTAGTTCACACAAACACTCCATCCATGCTTTTGTTCCAGCCCTCCGGTCCAGTTTAAGAACCCATTGTGGCCCTCAAGTCAAAAAGTTTGCCCACCCCTGCTCTAGAGGCACATAGCAGGTGTGAGACAAGGCTGCAGAGATGGGCCAAGGCCAGTCCCCAGACTTTGTAGGCCAGGTGAGGATATCCCTCTTTGGCTTAAAAGCTGTTGGAAGCTATTTAAGGGCCACTCACTGAAAAGATATGAACAGATCTGCATTCCAAAGATCACGTTGGCTGCTGTGTAGCCAGCCCCTGCCAGGTGCTGAGTCAGGACTGGGCTGGGAGGGTCTTGTCTGCAGGACTTCCCTCTCCATGAGACTCTCCCACACATAGGCTCAAGCCAGCACAGCAGCCTATGTCCTTTACCTCCACACTAGGCTCCTGACATTTATTTTTTAAACATATTTTTATTGATTTCAGAGAGGAAGAGAGAGGGAGAGATAGAAACATCAATGATGAGAATCATCGATCAGCTGCCTCCTGCACTCCCCCTACCGGGGATCCAGCCTGCAACATGGGCATGTGCCCTTAACTGGAATCAAATAGGCTCCTACAATTTATATCTGGCCTTCTCGGTCCCTCTTACCAGGCACAAGAAGTCCTGCCATCTTGCATTACTCAATTAGTCATCCTTTAATCTATCAGTCAGTTAATGTAGTGGGTTGAATTGTGCCCCCTCCCCAAAATATATGTCTACATCCTAATCCCCAAAACTTGTGAATGTGACCTTATTGGGGGCAGGGGGGAGTAGGTCTTTATGAATGTAATTAAGTTAAGGATCTCAAGATGAAGAGATCATTCTGGATTATCTGGGTTATGACAAATGTCCTTATAAGGGTGAGGCTGCCCTAGGTGGTTTGGCTCAGTGGATAGAGCATTGACCTGCAGACTGAAGGGGTTTGATTCCAGTCAAGGGCATATGCCCGGGTTGCAGCCTCAATCCCCAGTAGGGGTATGCAGGAGGCAGCCAATTAATGATTCTCTCTTATAATTGATGTTTCTATCTCTTTCTCCCTCTCTCTTCCTCTCTGAAATCAATAAAAATATATTAAAAAAAATAAGGGTGAGGCAGAGGGAGATTTGAAATGGACAGAAAAGGAAAAAGTAATGTGACCATGGAGATGGAGATAAAAGTGATGTGGCTACAAGCCAAGGAATGTCAACAGTTGCCAGGAGCTGGAAGTCAAGGAACAGACTGTCCCCTTGAGTGCAGCTCTACTGACACCTTGATTTCCACCCAGTGATCTGATTTTGAACTTCTGGTCTCCAGACTACAAGAGAGTACATTTCTGTCTGTTGTAAGCCCCCGATTTGTGGTAATTGGTTAGAGCAGCCATAGGAAATGAATACAGTTGGGCACTTACTCAGTTGTTCCTGTCCGATGAGCTTTACTGGCTCCTTCAGGGGACCTCTAAGTGATGGAATACCCCACGCTCAGTTCTCAGACCTCTTCTTTGTCTATTCTCTCTCCCTATGTGATCTCACCCATTCATTTGACCTTAAAATGTCATTTATTGCTCTAACCAGGTTTGCTCAGTGGATAGAGCATTGGCCTGCAAATTGAAGGGTCTTGGGTTTGATTCCAGTCGGGGCACATGCCCAGGTTGCGGGCTTGATCCCCATAGGGAGCATGTAAGAGGCAGCCAATCAATGATTCTCTCTCATCACTGATGTTTCTCTCTCTCTCTCCTTCTCCATTCCTTTCTGAAATCAATAAAAAAAAATGCTTAAATGCCACTTATTTGCTAACTAGAGACTCGGTGCATGAAATTTGTGCATTGGGGGAGGTGTCCCTCAACTCAGCCTGCACCCTCTCCAATCTGGGACCCCTCGAGGGCCTAAACCGGCAGTCAGACATCCCTCTCACAATCCAGGACTGCTGACTCCCAACTGCTCACCTACCTGCCAGCCTGATCACCCCCTAACCACTCCCCTGCCAGTCCGATTGCCCCCAACTGCCCTTCCCTGCCGGCCTGGTCGCCCCCAACTGCCCTCCCCTGCTGGCCATCTTGTGGTGGCCATCTTTGGGGGTGGCCATCTTTGACCACATGGGGGCGGCCATCTTTATGTGAGGGTGTGATGGTCAATTTACATATTACCCCTTTATTATATAGGATACCTTCCAAATTTTGCCTCCCTCCAGACTCTTCTCATAGAGCCTAGCCATCATCACAGGTAGATGGAAAGAAGCCTTTGTTCCACACCCACACCACCCACAAATCTTCCTGGCCAGGCACCCCCAGCCACTCCGAGCTCAAGTTGGAAATGTGATAGCCATCCTAGATTTCTCCATTTCCCTCATGCCTTATATACAACTGCTAGTGAGTTTTGTTGTGTACGTCTCAAAATATTTCTTAAATCTCTCCACTTCATTTCCACCGCCACCACAGCCACAGTCTCTCTCAGATGACTGAGACATTCTCCTAATGACCCCCAACTTCTGCTCTTACCCACCACAGTCCCTTCTCATGGCAGCCAGAGTTTAAAAAATTAGATCAGCCCTGGCCGGTTTGGCTCACTGGATACAGCATCGGCCTGGGGAATGGAGGGTCCCGGGTTCGATTCCGGTCAAGGGCATGTACCTTGGTTGCGGGCACATCCCCAGTGGGGAGTGTGCAGGAGGTGGCTGATCGATGCTTCTCACTCATTGATGTTTCTAACTCTCTATACCTCTCCCTTCCTCTCTGCAAAAAATCAATAAAATATATTTTAATAAGAAAAAAAATTAGATCACATTTCAGTTTTTTGAACAACTTTATTGAGGTATAGTTGACACACTAAAGTGTATAATTAAATAAGTTTTGGCATATGTATACACCTGTGAAATCATCAGTTCAAGAAAAATAAGGAACATATCTATCACCCCAAACCATTTCCTCATGCTCCTGTGAAATCCAACCCTCCCTCCCAACCTCTCATCCCCAGGCAACCACTGATCGGCTTTCTGTCACTATAGACTAGTTTGCATTTCCAGAACTTTATATAAATAGAGAATATAGTTTGTACTCTTTTATGTGGCTTAATAATTTTGAGATTCATCCATGTTATTCACTCTATCAATAATTAATTTATTGTATTGCTGAGTAGTATTCCATTGTATGGATGTACCACAATTTGTTTAACCATTCACCTGATGATGGACAGTTGTTTCCAGTTTATAGCTATTATATGTAAAGATTTATATACTGTAAGTCTTCCTGTATAGGTGTTTGTGTGGACTTATGCTGTCATTTCTCTTGGATAAATACCTAGCAGAGGAATAAGTGGGTCATATGGGAGGTTTATGTTTAACTTTTTGAGAAATTGCCAAACCGTTTTCCAAAGTGTTTATATTACTTAACATTCCCAACAGTAGTGTAGAAGGATTATATTTGTTCACATGCTTGCCCACACTTAGTATGGTCAGTCTTTTAATTTTAACTTTTCTAGTGGGTGTGTAGTGATATCTCATTGTTTTACTTTCCATTTCTCTAATAACCAATAAGCATTTTTTCATGTGCTTATTTGCATATCTCCTTTGAAGAAGTAGCTGTCCAAACTTTTTGCTCATTTTTTAATTTTTTTGTCTTCTTCTTGAGCTGCATGTACTTTAAAAATATATCCTCAATACAAATTATTTGTTGTTTATATATTCTACGTACATAAATAGGTTTTAAAAATATATATTTTAGATACAACTCCTTTGTTGGATATATATTTTGCAAATATTCTCTCCCACTGGTAATGTCTTTTCATTTTCCTAATGATATTTTAGAGAACAAAAGTTTTAAATTTAATGAAGTCTAGTTTATTGATGTTTTCTTTTTTTTTCTTCTTTTTTTTATTATTAGTTAAGGGATGTTTTCTTTTATTGTTAGCACTTTTTGTGTCATATCTAAGAACCCTTTGCCCAATCCAAAAAAAAGATGTTCTCCTATGTTTTCTTCTAGAAGTTTTATAGTTTTTGCTCTTACATTTAGGTTTGTGATTCATTTTGAATTAATTTTTGTGTATAGTGTGACATAAGGGCAAATGTTCATTTTTTTTCTCCACACAGATATCTAGTAGCTCCAGTGCCATATGTTGAAAAGCTTATCTTTTCCCCAAGGATGCCTTGGCACCTTCCTCAAAACTCAATTGGCAAGCCCAGCTGGTGTTGCTCAGTGGTTGAGCATTGACCTATGAACCAGGAGGTCAGGGTTCGATTCCTGGTCAGGGCACGTGCCCAGGTTGTGGGCTCAATCCCCAGTAGGGGGCATGCAGGAGGCAGCTGATCAATGATTCTTTCTCATCATTGATGTTTCTATCTCTCTCTCCCCTCTCTTCCACTCTGAAATCAATAAAAATATATTTAAAGAAAGAAAAAAATAAATTGGCAATATGTGTGCAGCTTTATTTTTGGACTGTCTTTTCTGTTTCATTAATCTATGTGCTTATGTTTACATCAATACCATGCTGTCTTGATTCCTGTAGCTTTATAATGTCCTGAAAT
>NW_006295825.1:1755418-1763691 GCF_000327345.1 Myotis davidii | reverse complement strand
GGGAAAGGCCTCCAACTGTATAATTCTTTAAAAAATTGTTTTGCTATTCAAGGTCCTTTGTATTTCCATATACATTTTAGAATCAGCTGATTGATTCTTTTTTTAAAAAAACAAAAAAGCCTGTTGAGATTTTGATTGGAATTATTTTGAATCTATATATCAATTTGGGGAGAATTCCCATTTTGAAAACATCACCTTTCTTCATTTATTTAAGTCTTCCTTCATTGCTCTTAGTACTCTTTTATAGTTTTCAATGTACAACTCTTACAGAGCTTTTGTCAAATCTATCCCCAAGTGTTTCATATTATTGACGATATTAATGGCATTGTTTTTGTAATGCCAATTTCCAAGCATCCATTGTTCATATACAATTGATTTTCATATACGGTTGACCCTTGAATAACTCAGGTGTTGAGGAGGATGACCTCTGCCCAACCCAAGCAGTGGAAAATCTGCAACTTAAGATGGCCCTCTGCATTAAGGGATTCCCAACCCTGGATCAGACTAAACTAGTTGACCTTGAATAATACTTATATGCAGATAAATCCTTTCTTCCTAATGTTAGGTAGAATCCAGCAGGCATTTTAGGCATGGAATTTTCTTTATAGGAAGATTTTTCACTATAAATTCAATTTCTTTAGTTGTTATAGGGCTACTCAGGCTACCTATTTCTTCTTAAATGTGTGTCGTACTTTTCCTTAGAGCACTCAGGGTCTTCCTCTCACACTTACTGTGGCTTACAAGGCCCTGTCCAGTCTGCTCCTGCCCATCCCTCCAACCTCATCTGCGTGCCACCTTCCCCTCGTTCACTCTGTCCCAGTCACATTGGTCTTCTGATTATTCCAAGATTATGCCAAGCTCTTTCCCAACTCAAGGCCTTGGCATTGCTTTTGCTTCTATCTGGAAAGCTTTCCACGGGCTCTTTATATGTTGTTTGTTCCCCTCATTCTCATCCTCCAGTTTTCAAATTATATGTCAGGGAGGTCTTTCCTGACCATTCCCTGACCATTCTATCCTTCATAATATATAACCACACTCATTTATTTCCTTCATAATATGTAATCCTGTTTACTTCCTTCATAATGTATAATCACACTCCGTGGTCTTTTGGTTTGCTTATTGTCAGCTCCTTAAGAGTAGGGATCTTGTCTGTCTTGTTCATTGCTATATCTCCTGCACCCAGCTGCGACCTGGCACACACAGGCATTCCATTGCTGTTTTTTTTAACAGGTAGACTAAATTAGTGGGTTGGCCTACTGATCAGTCAGCGGCATATGAAGAAGTCAGCGAGTCTTTTGTGAGCCTGCTGGTCAGGCTGAGGTTTTTGCTCAGCCTGGAGTAGGTCGGGCAGACACTGAATGGTCCGGTTGCCGTGTGGGGTGGGTCTGTATGACTGATAAGCCGCCTGTAAAGTCAGCCAAGGATTTTGGGGGACACAAAGAAGTGAAAGGCTAAGGCCCATCACCAAGAAGCTTCTGGGCCCACCTGTCTAATTGGAGGCTCCCCATTGTCCAGCTAGGACATGAAGTGGGGGTGGTACAAGATAAATAGGGGGAGGCTGCAGAGTCTGGCCCAATGCTGGCAGCTGCTCCTCCGCAATCTGTTCAGGGCTTTCAAACCCCATAAAAGTCTCACCTGGTGCAGTGCTCAGGCAGAGCCTGTGCGGGAGGCACAGAGAAGGCTTTGTGGCTTCTTCCCCACCCCACCTCCCAGCTTCCCCTGACCTGGTTCCTCTGCTCATGGAAACTCCCCAACTGGTCCTGGCTGCCTGGCCCCAGGAGACTGGCTGTGGTGCACGTGGCCACTGCCCGCCCTGCACCTGGGGCAGGACCTGGGCCTGTACCTCCAGGGGTCATTCTTTGCAAGAGGCCTAGCTCTCTGGTTAGGGAAGAGGTCTTGCATGGGAGCCGGCAACTTCACAGTTAATCCCAAGCTTCCCCAGGAACACCCTTGGCTATGGGGTCATGGTGTGGCAGGAGTCCCACCGTAGAGGAGTATATGTAGGAGGGTGTCAGAGCCACTTGTGTGGGAAACAGCTGTTTGCAATAACTAGGCAACAGCACCCAGGCTGCCGGCAATCACTGAGCCTCCGTCCTGCTCACTGACAAACTCCATGACCAGGAGGCCCTGCTTGGTGACATCATCTTCCTCACTCAGTGCTGAGGGAAATGAGCTCAGGGAGGCCATCAGAGGCGGCCTGTTTACTTACAGAGACCCTGGCCGTCAGCAGCCCTTTGACCAGACATTCCCTGTCCTAGCCAGCATGAAGCAGAAATTTCCTTAAACACATTATTTTGGCCTTAATCCACGACTTGCTCCCTTGCTTTGAATTTTTTTTCAAGAGGAAAATTCCCAGTTCTGGCCCCAAATAGAACAGCTTAGAGGTGGTGGGGGGAGGGGGGATCACAATGACCCCCAAAAGGCCTTCTGCAGTTTAAGTTGCTCCTACCTCCCCAGTAATCCCTGGAGCTGGGAGATGATCAGACCAATTCTCAGTCACCCTGTGGGGAGGGTCGGGGGAGGTCAGCAGGATGGCCAGCATGACCCCAGGGCAGACCCTCTCCTGCCTCGCTCAGGGCATCAGCCACCTTGAGCTCATACTCACGGCATTTCTCAACTCAGCAACCCTGGCTAGGCCCCTAGACCTCTCCCTCATTCCCTCCGGGTCACAGATATTTCAGGACAGCCCAAGAGCCGCCAGTTTTCACAGGTTCTAGGGGGATACCCAAGATGGTCACCCCCGCCAGCCCTGACTGAGACGTGCTGTCATCTGCCCTTACTCACTCTCTTCATGTTGTTCCTGCTGGAACCAGGCCATTCCATAGGCCTTGAGGGTAGAGGGGGCATAGAGGTCTTCTCAGTCTCCCTGGTGCTCCAGGGTTCTAAGGCCATCTATGCCGGCAGCAGAGTGAAGCCCTCCCAGGAAGACCAACTGTGGGAGACAGGCGCCCTCTGTACAGCTGGATCTGCCCTCTATTAGGGCTGGTCAGGCAGGCTCAGACATGTTGGGAAGCCCGAAGCCTCAGCTGACCCAGCTCTGGTCTGTGGCCTGATCCTACTTAGCTCAGCATCCTGCGGCACCAGGGAGGGGCTCAGGGGCAGAATCAGGTCAGAGGAGGGCATTGAACCTGTGTTTCACGTGCTTTACACGAGACTGAAAAAATGTCAAGGGTCCCCATTGAAGTATGGGGTGAAGAAAGGGCTCACACATGACACTGAAAAAAGGGCTTGATTTTTCCACCTAACTATCCCCGCCCCCACAACACACATAAGGCCAGAACTCCCTAAACATCGGTTCCAATGATTTTAACTCGTCAACATGTCTACTGAACCCAGAATTTGTAAAGTATGAAAGTTGGAAAGACCCTAGCTAAAGACAGAAACTAATACTTATTGAACATCTGTGAGCCTGGCATGGTGCTCAACACATTACACACATTATCTTATTTAATCCTCACATGTCTGAGGGAGATTAAGCAACTCTACAGGAGACAAGCTCATGCATGGCAGAGCTGGGATTCTATAATTAGGCATCCCCCAACTTCACTTTTAGGAAGTAATTAACTCACGGGATCATACTCCTGTAAACCAAGCAAGGCCTGCAAGTTAAAGACATGGTAATCCAGCCCCTTCGTCTACAGATGAGGAAACTGAGGCCAGATCACAGAGCTGAGCATAGAACAGTTGCTCAGACTCAGATCAGTGCCCCTCCCACCACCCCAGCCGGTCTCATAGTCCTAACTCCATCCAGGAGAAGGAAGGGTGGGAGAAAAGCTGTGGACTCTACCTTCTAGAAGGTAAGACAGACAACGAACAAACAGAGAAACACACACATAGACACATATCGCTATCCACGCAGGCAGGCATGCAGACAAGTGGCTACTCGGGCAAAGTTACACACACAGGCGCTTATAGCCATAGATGGTGTTGTTCTCATCTCTCTATTTGATGTGTGGTTCCTTCCCAGATTGCAAGTTCCATAAGGAAACAGGAAAAAGGGCCCTGACCCTCAGCCCACCCTTTAGGCAGCCACACTCCACCCTGCCCTCCTCTTGGATTACAAACCATGTACACGGGGCACCACTGCTTCCTCCTTGGAGCCATTTGGGCAGATTTGGCCAATGATGTGGGCACCCGTAGGCCTAAAAGAAGACCAAGGGGCAGTTGTTTGTGGAGTGCATGCATGTAGTTTGGACACATGTGAGGAGTAACACATGTATGCAAGGCCCCTCAAGATATGGGACAGCCAGGAAGGGGAAAGAGAGGCCGGGGCCACTCTCTCTGTGTTGCTGAGTTCCAGCACAGAACTCGGAGGCGCTGAGAATTCAAAATCAAACCCAGCCTTCTGGGTTATTAGGATTATGTTCCTTAGCAGTTTGTTGCTTTGGCTTAATAACATTTAAATATTTAGACTTTCCCTGTGTCTTGCAAATGTTAGGAGCTGCCCTGGACACCTCTTTAAATTCCCACTGTAGGCCCAGTGTGGGCCCAGTCACAGAGAGAGCACTCTAAAGATGGCTGTTAGCAAATGAGCAAATCACTTTATGAATGAATTGATGAATGAGTGAATGAATGCTTCTGCACAAATGTAAATAGGCATACATGCTTTCTGGGACTCACCAACATATTAATAAATATATGCTCATGCTTCCAGAGACACACATGCCTAAACTTACAGCCAGAAAAACAAGTACATGTTTACACCAAAATAAACTTAAATGGCCCAGCCGGTGTGGTTCAATAGTTGAGCACTGACCCATGAACCAGGAGGTCACGGTTCAATTCCTGGTCAGAGCACTTGCCCGAGTTACAGGCTTGGTCCCCCAGTGGGGGGCATGCAGGAGGCAGCCAACTGATGATTCTCTTTCATCATTGATGTTTCTATCTCTCCCTTCCTCTCCCAGAAATCAATAAAAACATATATTTTTAAAAAGTAACCTAAACGCTCACATGCACACTCCCATGGCACATATAAGCAGGAGTAGGCCCACTCATCTATGCAAAGACATAGAGACACACACTGTCCCTTACACACGAGCTACACAGATGTGGATACAAACATATGCAGGCAAACACATAAGTACACACTTTCCCACTGAGGAACCCAGCTGCAATGAGAAATGCAGCCGCCTACACATACAATCCACAGCGATACACGCAGCTAGACAGACAGAACTGGAGCCCGGAGACAGACGAGAGAGAGACACCTGTCCACAGAGACCCCGGGGCCGCCCTGGGCTCCCACATTCACTGTCTGCCTTCCCCACCACCCACCCCAGCTGTCTGCTGCCAGAGGGACTCCTGGAGGAATTCCCTTCGCAGACTGGCTGAGAAAGGCTGCTCTCTCCTCCCCCGCAGTCCCAGGCCAGAGTGCTAGGGCAGAGAAGCAGATGGTGTGGGGTGTGGGGGTTGAGGGGTTTGGTGAAGGGGGCTCCTGAGTCTTGCAAATGTTAGGAGCTGCCCCGGACACCTCTGATGCCCTTTGCATGCTCATCCCCAAGCTCTCTGCTCTCTGTCGCATACGCCCCCTGGCCTGGCCAAGCCCAGACTGGGCACTGGTCTCTGGACAGTGCAGACCTCAGGCCCTGCTGCCCCAGCTCCAGCCCTGACAGGATGATTTAGGAGGAGCTGATGAACAGCGCTTTTCCAGAAGCCTTGCTTCCTCAGGAAATGGCCCGGCCTCAAGCCTGATCTCCAAAACAGGCGCAGGGTGAAAACACCTCGGCTCCTCTGCGAAAACATGGGCCGCCCTCTCACTGACAGCCCCGACGTCATGGCAGCACGCCATCCACGGCACCCCAAGGCAGTGGACAGCAACGGGAGGCCTGGGTCTAGTCCTGCTTCTGCTGCTGACTCAGGGTGTCCACCTCTATTAAATGAGCCATTTGGGTGTGATCCCTTCAGATCTAGCTGGAATGATGTCGGAGTCTCAAATTCCCTAGGCAGCTCCTGGGCAAGGGGGAAGGGGCTTGACCCCAGGGACAGTGGCCTGGTGTGGGCTTCTCTTAAGTCACAGTCATTATTACAGAGCTGGTGTTGGGAGTGGCTTGAGGCGGAGATGCCTGGCGCTGGGGAGAAATGGGGACTCAGGGAAAGGAATGTCCTATGCAGTCTGGAGACAGACAAGGACCTCTCCTCTCCCTTCCTCCCATTCCCCATGTCCCCCAGGCCTCTGCTGGAGGTGGACACAGGCCTGCAGCCCCACCCAGTTGGGTGGGGCGATAGGAATGCTGCTCGTCACAGCTGGCTGGACAGGGGAGACTGTTTATTCTCTGATGTCGGGAACATCTCAGACAATCAGGGGGATTTGGCTGCTCCTAGATGTGAGGCTCAAAGAAGTCAATTTAATCAGAGCAGGCTGATGGTCTGAGCTCTGAGCAGGCAGCGAAGGGGCGGGGTGCCAGGGAGGGGCCGCCCTCCCTGCCCCACATTCAGTGCCCTGTGTGCCTCTGCTGGGTCTACAGTGATGGGGCTATTAAGGTAACTGGAGCCCTAGCTGGTTTGGCTCAGTGGATAGAGTGTCAGCCTGCAGATTGAAGGGTCCTGGGTTTGATTCCAGTCAAGGGCACATGCCCGGTTTGCGGGCTCAATCCCCAGTGTGGGGCGTGTAGGAGGCAGCTGATTGATGATTCTCTCTCATCACTGATGTTTCCATCTCTCTCTCTCTCCCTCTCGCTCTTCTGAAATCAATAAAAAATATATTTAAAATTTTTTTTTAAAAAATAAAGGTAATTGGAGCTGAACCCAGAGCTCCTGCTAACAGTGTGGGCATCAGGGAAGACTTCCCATGGTCTCACTGCCAGCATCGCAGGTGCCCTCTGCCTATGGGACACAGCAGAGCTAACACGCTTAGCCTGGGAAGGGGGCCCATTTTGCAGCTCCTGGTATTGAGAGTTTGACTCCAGTGACCCCAGCCTTCCTTTTCTCCTCTCACCCCCTTGCAAGGTCAAAAATCCTCTTACCTTTGAATCACCAGTGTTTCTTACTCTCTCTCACACTCATTACTACAACCTGTTCTTAGGAAAGGCTGTCAGCAGTCTTGAAGAACCATGAAATCAACAGTTTAACCTCTCTCAGGACCATTTGCATTTTTAAGACTGAGCCTTGTCAGTGAAACAAAGGCTCTGTCCTGCCCACCCTCCAGGATTCCCAAAGGTACTCCTGGTGACAGGAAGCACATGGGACTCCCTGCAATCAAACAGCAGATGTTTACAGCCCTCTCTAAAACCTTCAGCCACCCACACCGCCCTGCCAAGGCATTTGCTCTCAAGTCTAACTTCAATCCCATTACTGATGTTCAACCATTGCCTTCTATTATGGCAGGGAAGTTTTTTGCATCCTTTCATCCATTTATTCACCCAACAAACTTTTCTTGATTACCCACCATATCCTAGAGCAGGGGTGGGCAAACTTTTTGACTCGAGGGCCACAATGGGTTCTTAAACTGGACCAGAGGGTCGGAACAAAAGCATGGATGGAGTGTTTGTGTGAACTAATATAAATTCAAAGTAAACATCATTACATAAAAGGGTACAGTCTCTTTTTCTTTTTAGTTTTATTCATTTCAAACGGGCGGGATTCGGCCCGCGGGCTGTAGTGGCCCAGGGCTGTAGATACTTGGGTATGCAAAGACAACCTGGGCATTGCCCTTCAGCAGCTTGCAGTGAAGCATCTCCAAGCCAAGCCTCACCCACCAGCTGGTACACAGTAGGTGTTCAATAAATGCTGCTTCCCCTTCTCAGGGCTGCACGATATGAACACTGCAATAGAACACCAAACATTTTCTAAAAACCCTCACCAGGTGGACGGATGAGAGTGCCAGTATGAATGAGTGGTTTCTATCTTTATTCGGAATGTGGTGACTTGTTTGGGATGTTCCTCACATCAGAGTGGAGAGGCATGCAAATGAGAGGGGCTTATTCTAACCAGATCAGGGATAGGGGCAGCCCAGGACACTGTCTCCATGGTGCAGCACCCCAGACAGTTCGGAAACAAACAGAAACCCATCCAGAGGAAAGAGACTGACAAAAGCAAAAACAAACAAAGGCCAAGAGATGGAAAACTCAGGAGGTGGGGCAGGGTGGAGATGAGCAGACTGGGGAGATGGGTGGGGGCTATGGAGGGGACTTAGGGAGGGGTAGGTCCTGGGATTTTGTGTATGTGAAGAACTGAATCCAGTCCTACACCCCGTCCCCCCCACCCAAGAATCACCATGGCAACTGGGAGGGTAAGTGCTGCTGATTCTAAGCCAACACAAACCTCCTGGGTTTAGT
>NW_006295825.1:1753600-1755389 GCF_000327345.1 Myotis davidii | reverse complement strand
GGGTTCAGATGCCTGGGGCCATGTTCTAAAGAAAAATATCTGAATTGGGCTCTTTAAATCACAAATTCCTCATCCACTCCTGGTTTTATAGGCAATTGGGGTTTAATAAAATGAATTAATAAGAAACAACAGTGAACCACAACCCTACTTCTGGTCTCTCTCACTTACACGGACACTTATCCAAAAGCCCACAGAACAAAACCGCTGCCCTTTGTGGTGGAAACTGACAGCTCATAGGATTCTTAGCACTTCCCAGAAGCAGGTACCTCACTTGTGGAAGCTTCACCTGCCACCCCTCCCAAAGCTGTCCTCCCTGACAGTGGCTTAGTGACAGAGGGTCGATGGGGTTGTTTTCACAAGACCAAGGCAGCTGGAGCCCCAATGTGAGGTGGTTTCAACTGAACCACCATCTGGTCTTCTCTGCCATCAGCTGCCTGGGGAAGCTCTTGACCCAGGAAAAGGGGGTGTGTGGGGGAGGGGGGGTGTCAGCAAGGACACTGTCTTCCTCCTCCATGAAAAAGTATCTGCAGCGTGAGCCTCCTCAACTCCCAACTCCCAACACACAAATGTGCCTTTTCCTGGAGCTGGCTGGCCTGTGGGATCTGCCTTAGATATAGGGTCAGTGCTAAATAGAACTGAGTTCTTAGGGCTTGTCTCCTTCCTACCTCTCCATTCCTAAGTACCCAGAGATCTCATGCTATCCCTCATTACCTTAAGTTCAGGGCTGGCTCATCCATTAGGTATTGTAAGTACAATGCCTAAGACCCACATTACAAAAATGTCTTAATTTCTTTTACAATCAGAAGGGGGGAGGGGGAGTGAGCTTTTAAGTGGAAGAGAACATTTTACTATATAATAGTAATATATTCCTCTTTATATCAATGCAATCATAAAATATAATTTTAAATATTTTTTATTGAGGAGAGGGCCCATGAAGGCAAAAGTTCCTAGAGCCTGTGAAAATCATCATGTGGCCCTGCTCTAGTCTTCCTCCTGCCCACTCCAATCCTCCAGATTCCAGGGATTTCTCTCCCCATATCAAAAGCTATCTTTCCAATGGCCCCTACTAGTCTGAGAGCACATAGAGGGCAGGACTATTCTTCACTCATCCTCAGTGTCTGTTTCACGTCAGATAAAATGCATTGCCTCTTTTTTGGGGGGTGGGGCGAGGGTGGGGAGAAGCTTCAGGAAAAAAGGGCTAGGTTTTAAACACTGTCTGAGAACCCCTGGAAACCATGCACAACATTTCACGTTTGTGCTGTCGGACTTTGTCCAAATCCCTTCCAAGCATGTCAAACTCTCGGCCCGCAGGCCACATGTGGCCCACAATGAATATTTTTGTGGCCCAGCCAATAGAACGGCATGTAAGAAACATTTTAATAAAAATTTTGTAACTTAATTTTTACAATATCCTGTTACACATAATTATTAATAACAAACTATAGCATTCACTAATGACTGATTTATTAAAATGTTCTATTATTTTATATTAATGATCACCTATTTATTCCAGCCCTTTGTATTCAGCATGTCTTATCAAAATAAACCTACATTTCTATGAAAATTGAAGCTTTTGCTTTTTTGCAGCCCACATAAACTTAAACCTTGTTTATTTGGTCCATGTTAGCCTTTTGAGTTTGACATGCTTGCCTTACACTGAACTCCCGCCAAATTCATCAGTGAGTTCCAATTCAGTAAATCCAACAGACGCTTCTCAGGTATAATCTTGACTACACAGCAGCATTTGACACTACTCATCAATTCCTCCTTTTTGGCTTCTATGAAACTG
>NW_006295825.1:1738489-1753537 GCF_000327345.1 Myotis davidii | reverse complement strand
GCTGTCTCCTTTGCATGCTCATCCCCTCTACTGAGCCACTGAAAATAAATAATAGTGGTGATGATGATGACGACGATGATGATGATAATAGCAGCTGAAACATACCAGGTTTTACTCTGTGCTGGGCACTACTATAAATTATCAGTTTTTTTAATCCTCAAAATAATCCCAAATCCATTCTCCAACCACCCACCAGAGTGACTTTTCTCAAAACCAAATCTGCTCTCCCACTTAAAAGCTCTGCTAAAAACCTTCTAATGGCGTCCCCGGCCACAGCTTGTAAAGTGTTTCATGATCTGGCTCCTGCCCATCTCCTCAGCCCCATTTCTCACCACAGCCTCTTCCTATGACCCCCATGCTTTTAGCTTCTCCATTAAGAACTCTAGGTCTTTGTGTGTGCTGTTCCCACTGCCTAAAATACTCTTCTTCCACCGCTTAGCCAAATACTGAGAGCTCTTTCAGGTTCCAGTTGAACATCACCTTTTCTGGGAGCCAGAGATGGGGGCTATATGTAGCATGGTGGTTATGAGACCCACAGTCTGAAACCAGTCTGCCTAGTTCAACTCCCAGCTCTGCCACTTCCTAGCCAAGTAACCTTGGGCAAGCTATTTAAACTTTCTGGACTTCAATTTTTTATCAGTCGTGAGAATTAAAGAAATCATACGTAAGGCACATTGCAGTGCTACTAGTGTCACTTCCACACTTCCAGGCCAGGTTAAGACGTTTTGTCAGTATTTCCCAAAACTCCTTTATAATAACGCCATATGATGTCAACCTCACTGCTGAGAGCGTCCACCTGCCCATCTTGCCAGACTGTCAGCTCGATGAGGACAGGGACTTTTGGCCTTGGTCCTGTCCTATTTCTAGTGCCTGGCACACAGTAGGTGCTCATATTTAGTATATCAACACCTACCAGATGATATATCCTGATGATATATGCTTTCCAGCAAACAGCCACTTCACACAAGGAAGGAAAAAGAGGGTACGATTTTGAGTAAAAGGGCATACAAGACAGGCAGGCTGAGGCTGAACGCTGTCACAAAGGCGAACGGGTAATTAGGAAAATACCTTTATTATTTTTGAAATGTTCCAATAGTCAATGTAAAAACCATGATAGTGACTTTTTCACTTCACAAATTATAGAAAATTACTTTCCCCATTCCTTACAGAAACCTCTCCCCACAATCCCCAGCAATAAGACAGGCTCCATTATGGCTGAAGCAGGGCAGGAAGGAGGGGCAGAGAATACGGCAAGTAGAACCCAGGCTCTCTGGGCAGCCAGGGGCTTTTCCTGCCCAGTTTGAGTCCCAAAGACCTGTGACCCCTCTGAGGCAGGCTCAGTCCACGCGTATGGGTGACACACTGAGGCAGACCTCTGTCCTGAAGGCTGACAGTGGCAGAGGGCCTCAGGCGGGGCCCTTGTGCCTGGCAGGCCACATCAAGGCAGCTTCATGAGAGCGAGATAGGAGGCAGGCCTGCAGTTATAATTAGCAGTTAGTAATTTTTAGAAAAAGACACTTGAGTTGCTCAGTGTTAGGTTTGTATTTTTTAATCAGTACTCTGACTCCTTCCTTTCTCATCCATGGTCGGGCACGGGGTTACAGCTGCAGCAGAATGCTGTTTGTTGATTTGAGAAAACTGAAAATGTTTTGTACTTACAAAGGTGGATGGAATTCAAAAACCGATCCCCACCGATTTTTATGAGAAACATGACTATTCCTCTTGAGCGTCTCAAGTCAAAACAAGGCAACCGCCTAGTGATTTATCGTCCCCACTACGCATTTTCCGCCTTCCAGAAGGCATTAGAGAAGGGGCCAACGTCCGCCAGGAGCGATTGTAAACATACCACTGACAGCTTGGACACTTTGTTTTTAAATGCAGCAGGACTTTTTCCTTTGGCCCTGATGGAAAAGCCAACTCCCTAGGGCTGTTTAGGCAGGAGCAGACAGGAGGGCTCCCCAAAACCTATGAGCGAGGGCTTAGTGGTCCCCCTTGGCCGGAGTGTGGCTGGAGCATCATCAAAGGCAATTGATACATTTATGGCATATGAAAATTGTCCTGTGGTCCCCAACTGGCTCAACCCGGCTGGATGCGGGGCACGGGAGGTACAAAACAAGGCACGTGGTGGAGGTGGTCCCCACTCCAGGCCCAGAAAGATTATCTCTTCGCACGATTCCAAAAGTGTTGGAAAGTGGAGGAGTTGATGACACTCACTATGAGCAGCAGCAGCAGGTACAGGAATATCATGACCGTAAACCAATGGCTGGAAAACCAGGACAGCTGGCTTGAAGCCCTGCTTAAAAGGGAAAAAAGAGTGATGTTGGCAAAATGAGAAAAACATTTTTTTTTAAGTGTATGCAACAACTCCTGGCTCAAAGATGAAATGATGAATTTCATCCTCTGAGTGAGCCATGAAATGAAGCTTCGTGCGTTCTCCTTTGCTCGAGAAATCTGAGGCTGTTTGCCCTGGCACTGACGCGCCTTTCACCAGAACATGTTCTAAATGTACAAAGACAGCTATGCAATGAGCTCATCCTGAGCTTCCCTTTTATAGCTGCTCCTCTTGAACCTTCTCTGTCCTGTCTTTCCTTAAGCAGGACTTTGGTATCTAAAAGAATGACCTCATTCAAGGTGTCTGCCCAGATGGCAGCAGGTGGCAGGTTATTTAGCAAAAGTCGTTTCACTTTTAGACACCTACAGATATCAGTCCGTGCTGGGGAAATCCTCTCTGGCCCGCTGGGAGATGATCTCAACTGTCCAAGTGTGCACTAAAGAAACATTCCAGGAGCAGTGGGAAGGAATGGAATTTTCAAATACAAAGAGCCAGACGGTTTTAAACCAAAGGATAATGTCCACCAGACTCAGGAATGCTATACAAATTCCCCAAATTTGACGGGAAGGTTTTTTTTTTTCCTGGTTTATGAAATCCTGAAGCATGGAAACCACGGGATGTACAACAGGAGTGGGAAGTATTAAGTGATCCCCTTTCCTGTCTTACTTGCTCACCTGCTGCACATCCCCATGAAAAGCTAGAGCCCAACAACGCAGCAAGATCTCAAAGTGACCTCGACCCTGGAGAACCCTGCACCCCCCCACCCCACTCCCACCACCACATTGCTGAGGTGGGATGAGGCATCTACCATGGCTTTTAGGAGTCAGAAGGCCTCATCTGCCATTGGGTTCAACACGTTCACTTTAAAGATGAAGATGGCCCGGCCCACATGGCTCAGTGTTGAGCATCGACCTATGAACCAGGAGGTCACGGTTAGATTCCCAGTCAGGGCACATGCCTGGGTTGTGGGCTTGATCCCCAGTAGGGGGTGTGCAGGAGGCAGCCGATCAATGATTCTCTCTCATCACTGATGTTTCAATCTCTCTCTCCCTTCCCCTTCCTCTCTGAAATCAATAAAAATGTATTTTTTTAAAAAAATAAAGATGAAGATGAAGCATCTCGGGTCCAGAGAAGATGGTGGTTCAACAGGCACCATGGAAAGTGACCGAGCTGGGCAGCACCCGATCCCAGCCAGTGTCCAACCACCACCCTGCCTCTCAGCGTAATCTAATCAATGGGTTTCAGAGTGAAACCAGGAGCCTAGGGCTGAGGGGCCCCACAGTCTAGGGCAGCCAATTTGGCTTCATTCAGTCCCTCATGTCACTTGTGTTTACGAATCTCTTTGTCTTCTTCACAGGATATATAGTCCTCAAAGGGCCAGGACCACATCTTTTTAAAAATAATTTTTTTTATTGATTTCAGAGAGAAAGGGGGAGAGAGAGAGAAACATCAATGATGAGAGAATCATTGATCAGCTGCCTCCTGCATGCCCCCCATTGGGGATCGAGCCCACAACCCGGGCATGTGCCCTGACCAAGAATCAAACTGTGACCTCCTGGTTCATAGGTTGACGCTCAACCACTGAGCCATGCCAGACAAGCCACGACCACATCTTATATAACCTTATCCTCACTCCTCACCCTGTCTAGCAAAGTGCTTTATATACTTTATACACAGCTGAGGCCTAAAGCTGGAGGAAAGAGGGTGCTGGTAACAAAGAACCCAACACTTTTAATGCAGCCTTCAGTTGTCCTCCTGGGGCACGGACAAGGACCGTCCTTCTTACCTCTTGGCCTGCTTCTGTGAGTACACCAGCAGGTACTTCACTCGCAGGAGCTGGTTGTTGGTGACCACAAAGTACTTTGGAGGGATGTCTCCCCCTTCACTGTGCTTGATTCTCGCTCTCCTGCGATCTATCTCCTTGGAATCTGAATAAGGAAAGTAAAGCACAACTTTACTGGGGGCGGGGTAAGGGATACAATAACAAAAGCAGCAAATTATGAATATAAATGGGTCAAGCCTCCTGGTCTTTGGGGTGGAGAAGCCCCAGCAGGCTGAGGAATAGGTGTGTGTGTGTGTGTGTGTGTGTGTGATATGCCCAATAGTACAGAGGTCAAAAAAAAAAAAAAAAAAAAAAAAAACAGGAGAAACAGCTGGGCCAGTGTGGTTGAGCGTCAACCTATGAACCAGGAGGCCATGGTTCAATTCCTGGTTAGAGCACATGCCTGGGTTGCAGGCTTGATACCCAGTGTGGGGCATTCAGGAGACAGCTGATCAATGATTCTCTCTCGTCATTGATGTTTCTATCTCTTTCCCCCCTCTCCCTTCCTCTCTGAAATCAATACAAATATATTTTTAAAAACACACAGGAGAATGAACAGAAAGACAAATAGGATAAAGAAAAAAGGAATAGGAAAATAAGAGAAATACCAGGTGGGGGAAACTTGGCTGAACAAGGAAAGCAGAGAAAAGCAGCAGATTGATGTTCAAAACAAAAAAATAATCTGGGCCCTAACTGGTTTGGCTCAGTGGATAGAGCGTCGGCCTGTGGACTGAGGGTCCCAGGTTCGATTCCGGTCAAGGGCATGTACCTTGGTTGTGGGCACATCCCCAGTAGGGAGTGTGCAGGAGGCAGCTGACCGATGTTTCTCTCTCATCCATGTTTCTAACTCTCTATCTCTCTTCCTTCCTCTCTGTAAAAAATCAATAAAATATATTTTAAAAAAAATAATCTGGGACGAGGAACAGGACTTGATCTGAGACCTGTCTCTTAGGAGGCATTTTAAATTAGCCATTCTGGATTCGAGCTTCTTAGAACACATCTTCTACTCTTTGTACCAAGGCTTGTTTAAACAAACAAACAGAAACAAAACTTTTAATGCCATGAAAAGCCTTAGCAATTTAAAAAAAGCCAAAGCTGTGTGACAGCAGACGTTGCAAGGTTTTGTTTTGATGTTTAATGTCACGGTTTGCAAACTTCCTAAGAATTATAAATGCAAATATTCATGCTGTCTGGTTTAAGAGGTTGGCGTCAGACCTGGGCCCGTTTCTCGGTTCCAGTTGTTTTACATTAGAGGCCAGGAACAGTTTTCTCAATTTTCCTTTTCTCTTTGGAACCAACAGGCCAGTTCTGGAGACCAGAATGACAGTTCTGTGACTCTTCTGCCTTTGCAGGCAAAACAGCAGGGGGAGCCGGGCAAATAATCTAAGGGACGTATTAGGGAAGTAGACCGAGGCGGCCAGCGAGTCGTCTGCTTCCTGGAAGCCTGGGGTTTACTGTCCGTGGCCTCAGTTGCCTCTCACATCCTCCAAGGGCTCCAGCACACACAAGAGCATCCTGGAGGGACAGGTCTAAACACACGTATTACCTTCAATTTGGCAAATATTTTCTGAATGTCAAGTATGAACCAGGCTCCCTACTGATAGCAGGTGTCCAAGCCTGACTGAGTCCCACTTCCTGCCCTCAGGAGCCCACATTCCAGCCTCACACACCCACGTTCAGCTATCACATCTCGCTTCCTCCCCAAAGCTCTCTCTGAGCATCTGAACCCACCGACGGCTCCGTCGTCTGATCTGCCCGGTGGATCCCCTCACCTGGGACTCTCTACCTACCACCTTATAGTAAGTGACATCTTTTCTATTGTGTGTTCAATACCATAAGGAGACTGCTCACTGCTTGAAGGCAGGCCCCTGTCCTACACTGCTCTGGACTCAGCCCATCCCTTAGCACGCAATGGGTACTCCACCCAAGAGTTGGGCCAACAGCGAGAGCCTACGCACCCTGAGGCTGCAGCCTAGTTCTGGGCCCAGGGCTCACTCACCTTTCTTCTTGGTTTGGCACTTGACATCTGGATGGTCTATGACCTCACACACAGCCACGCAGCTGAGGATGGGGCCAAGGAGGCTCCGCTGCCACCCATAGCCATGGGGGCTATAAATGAGGGCCAGGCTCAAGTCACTGGTGAGGTAGGTCCCTTCCCCGAACAAGGATGTCTAGAACAGCAGAGCCCACCAGAAAAGAAACAAGGCTGGGTAAGTATAAAACGGAACAGCAAGGCAACACAAGTCTTTCTTCAACAGAATTATAAACACAACATTTTCAAGCCTTCTTTTTTTCCCCAGTGAAAAGCATAAACTCAAATAATCCTATGACATCATTATGGGGCTATCGCTAAACACATTCCTATCTGACAACCGGGCGACTGTGGATACACCTGATTAGCCTGGCAAACTAGTAGTTCCTGTGGTCAAGGTTGAGTGAGAAAAACATAAGTATTAAAAGTCCAGCCTGGTGGGTGTGGCTCAGTGGGTGAGTGTCAACCTATGAACCAGGAGGTCACGGTTCAATTCCGGTCAGGACACATGCCCAGGTTGCGGGCTCAATCCCCAGTGTGGGGCATGCAGAAGGCAGCCAATTGATTCTTTCTCATCGTTGATGTGCTTCTCTCTCTCTCCCTCTCTCTCTCTCTCTCTCTCTCTCTCCTTCCCTCTTCTTTCTGCTCTGAAATCAATAAAAAATATATTTTTTAATTAACAGGGTGTTAATTAAAAAAAAAGAGTCCAAACAGACCCAAGTTTAAATTCTGCCTATACCTCCAACAAGCTGGCAAGTTGTAAAAACTCTTTGGCTGGGGGGTGGGAGTGACTGGAGAGAGGTCAATGGAGGGAAAAGGATACATATGCAATACTTTAAACAATAAAAAATTTAAAACAAACAAACAAACTCTCTGGGTCTCAGTTTCTGCATTTACAAAATGGTGATAATAGTGTCTCCTTCATAAGGTCGTGGATGAGGATTCATTGATCAGGACTCCTGGCACATGAGAGGGGTGGGCACGCCAGCACAGAATCTTGTGTTGTAGTAAATGCAGTAATTCCTGCTACATGAAATGCATGAGCATGGCTACACTGATGGGCTGGCAGAAGCAAAATAATACTCGTATGTACTAGGAGGGGGATCGCACCTTAAGGGGGAAGCAATCTGAGTCATTACTTAGAAAGGAAATGAATCTCTCAGACCAGAAACTATAACTGAATGAAGAAGCCTATAGGAGGGTCAGGGTAAGTTTTACTCTTTGTATTGGTGTTGACCTAGAAAATGTCCAAAAACCTAGAAGGCAGCTCCCTGGTGGTAGATGCTAACTTGGTGCCCTCCATGAGGAAGCATGCCAGGTGAGAGACAAGGATCTCAGGTTAAATACCTCCAGTTGAGCCTACAGAAGGCATAGCAAACAAATCCTTGCCCATGGTAGACATCAATAATCAACCATGATGGCCAACATAAAAATATCAATGATGGTACTCATTCACACTGGCTCAGAGTCCTTCTCAATGCGACATCCAGGTAGCTGCCACCCAGAGCAGCTGTTATTCTGAGGCCACAGCATCAGTATCACAAGACAATGAGTGGACTCTAACAGCACACTGAACATCCTATGCTTGGGAATTGAGAAATGTCTTGTCTGGTGGCACCAGACTTCCAAATTCTAAGCCAATTCAGTGACGCTTAAGGGATGTGAAACAAGCCTTTGCTCGGCCTTTGGAAAGCCCCGTGCTGGGTTAGGCAGAGTTCCCATGTCTTAAAAGCCTGCACAGACCTCTCCAAGGATACTGGATGTCCCCTGATCTGACCCCATGTCCATTCTCCCCTCTGCCTGTATATATACACCTTCTAGACTCGAGAACCTCAAGCGTGGTGCAGTGAGCAGAAGAGTGGGAAACTTGGGGTATCTCTACCATGAGAACAATCCCACAGCTTCAACTGGCAGATGTCCCGCTGAAAATCCAGACAGAAGAGGCAAGAGCAGACACTTTCGCAAAGGATTCTGATGAGATGCTGCTAAGTAGCAAAATCCCTGGGGGACTGAAGTGAAGGTCTGGTGTACAAGACTGTAATCTGCAGGCAACTTCAGGCTGGCTCTGCTGTGGGGGGAGGCCCGGGATTCCAGTAGCCTGGCCGAAATAATCAGCTGAAAGCCAGTGTAAACAAGCTCGTCATCCTCAGCAAAACCTAACTGCACTAATTGCTAATCTGCTGCAGCGCTGCTGGGAAGTCTCTCCTGCTCCAGGATGCATCAGCCACAGGTCAGCCTGTGGCCCAGGGTGCCAGCCCTCAGACAGGGCAGGTGCTGCATGACCAGAGGAAAGGCTGCAGCACTGCTACTACCCAAATTCCTAGAAAAGCAGTGTCCTTGGTGCTTAGTACAGGAAGACCCTTTGCATGCCTGAGCTGTCTCAATCCTCTCGCTCACCAGAAGGTGGGTGATGGTGCCCTACTGTACAGATGAGGACACTGAGGCTCAGAGAGTTTAAATCGATCTGCATAGGCTGCAGAGCTGCTAAGGTGGTCTTTTTTGGCTCCTGTCTGTACTCTCCCCCTACACTTCACAGAGAGGCAAAAAAGTGCCAGCGGAGCCCTAGCTGGTATGGCTCAGTTCGTTGACCATCATTCCATGCACTGAAAGGTTGCCAGTTTCATTCCCAGTAGGGCACATGCACATGCCCAAGTTGCGGGTTCAATCCCCAATAGGAGGCAGCCAATCGATGCTGTGCTCTCACTCTGTAAAAATCAATTTTAAAAAAGCTTTTTTAAAAAAAATGTGCCCTCAGTGGTTGAGTGTCGACCTACGAACCAGGAGATCACAGTTCGATTCCCGGTCGGGGCACGTGCCTGGGTTGTGGGCTCAATCCCCAGTTTGCGTCATACAGGAGGCAGCCAATAAATAGTTCTCTTTTATCATTGACTAGAGGCCTGTTACATGAAAACATTCGTGCAATAGGCCTTCCCTTCACCTGGCTGCCGGCGCCGGTTTTCCTCCAGCACCCAGCACCCAGGCCTTTGCTCCAGCCAGAGCTGCCTTCATGCCTTCGCTGCTCCGCTTTGCGCCCATGTATGCAAATTAACCGCCATCTTTGTTGGCAGTTAATTTGCATATCTCACTGATTAGCCAATGGGGGGCATAGCGAAGGTACGGTCAATTACCCTGTTTGTCTATTATTAGATAGGATTTTTTTTTTCTCCCTCTCTCTCCCTTTCCCTTCCTCTCTGAAATCAATAAAAATTTATATATTTTAAAAATGTGCCAGTGGAGAAGGGGTTGTTGACACTGTTTTTGATCTTTAAAAAGGGAGGACACTAAGGAGAGGAAGCAAACTCAAGGAGGGAGGGAAAGGACCTCTCCCTGGCACATCCCCCAATTTCTCCAAAGGCAGACTCTGTTGGAGTGACCCCTAGAGCAGTGTTTCTCAAACTTCAAAATCCAAAGAGATCACCTGGGGAGCTGGCCTGGGGTGGGCCCTGAGATTCTACTTGTCCAACAAGCTCCCAGGTGATGTGGGGCCACTGGTCCAGGAACCATGCTGAGTGGTGAGGGTTGACCACACACTGGGATCACCTGGTGAGCTTTAAAAGCATCCTGCTGTCTGGACCAGACTCCCAGAGAGGCTTCTCAAACTGCCATCAGTATAGGGATCACCTGGAGATCTTGTTAATATGTAGGTTCTGATTCAGAAGGTCCAGGTGGGCCCCGGATTCTGCATTTTCACAGGCGCCCAGCTGCTGCTGGTCTGTGGCCCACACTTGGAGTGGCAAGGACTTAGGGAACCTACCCCTTCCCACCCTTTACCCACTCTGACCCACCAACCCCCCCAAATGTCAGCAGGCTTAGGCCCCACCTTGTTCAGGTGGCAGTGCAGGCCATTGTGGATGATGGAATGGAAGTTTTCTAGGCGGCTCCCATGGAAGGCGTAGATTAGGTCTCGTTCTCCTTTGGTCTCATAAAATTTGGCATTCGCTGGGTCCGAGTACTCGATTTCAAATAGGAAGTCCGGCACAGGGACAGGAGTGTGAGGGGCACCAGTCAGCTTTTGGATCTTTTCAAACTTGAAAACATGAAGGGAGTTGAAATTTTATTTGGGAAGCTGGTAAAATGTGCTGCAACATGGCCTCCTAAAGCCTTGGGCTTAAAGTCTAATGGACTCTGTTCATGAGGACAACTGGTTTCATGAGAATAAAGACATCAACTTATAAACAAGCTCAGAGCTTACAGCTCAAGACTGCCTTCCTCTGATGTTTTTCCCAACAATAGGCTGAGAAGCATGCATTGTTCCTTCTAACTAAAGATCACTCTTAATTTTCGTAAGTTTCACATCTATTTCCTATATTCCATCTTTACAATCATCTCAGGAGGTAGAAAGATGTGATAAATGGCAAAAATGGCCACATATTTTTTCCTCCCACCCCTTTGCAATGTGACTTTTCAGGTGGAATTCCACCAAGATTCCATCAAGAGATGGAAACTATTTCACTGCCCCTTTAATTTGGACGTGGCCATGTGACTTGCCAATGGGACCTATGGCAGACAGAGGCTTGAAAAGGTCTTGCCCCTCCTTGTCTGCTGCTGGGAACCTTTACCCTTCACTGCCATGTGAACAAGCCCTGCTAGCCTGTAGGAGGATGAGTGCCTCATAGAGGAAGGCCCAACCACGGCAGCCAGCCCAGCTGAAGCCCCAGGCATATAAGTGAGGCTGCCCCAGATCACCCAGCCCCAGGTAAGCCAGCCCCACCCAGAAGGACCACCCAACCAACCCACAGAATCATCAGAAATAATCAGTGTTGTATTAAGCCACTAGGTTTTTGGGGGATGGTTTGTTATGAGGCAAAACTATATATAACTATGATATAAAAGGGTGAGCTATTTCCTAAGGGGCAATAATCCTCTTTAGGGCAGAAACCACATCATTTCAGTGATTTCCAAACAGGTAAGTCACAGTCTATGGAGAAGGCGAAGTTTTCTCTGGGTTGTGATTAAATAAGAAAAATTAGGGTGGCCCTGGCTGGTAGCTCAGCTGGATAGAGCATCATCCTGAGACACCAAGGTTGCAGATTCAATCCCCAGACAGGGCATATATAAGAATAAACCATCCACCCGGCATGGCTCAGTGGTTGAGTGTCAACCCATTATCTCTCTCTCTCTCTCTCTCCCTTCCTCTCTTAAATCAGTCAATAAAATTTTTGAAAGAGAAAATTTAGGGGCATATAATAGATATATATTTATATATTTTTTATATATATTTTATACACACACACACACACACACACACACACACACACTGCTGTAAGGTTGCCATGACCCTTTCTTTGGAAGAACTGTTCTCTATTCTAAGGTCAGGACCATCCTCTTTTATGTTAAAACACCCTTTTACAAAATGATGATATATGGTAGGCTAATGTCCTTGCTTGGGTCAATAAAAAGCTGATAATCCTGGATGCCAACACTCCATATTTTAATGGAAGTTAACTGGTCCATAATCCAAAGTCAAGGAGGTATTATCTTACCTACTTTACCTGCAGCAATATCTCGTAGGTGCCTGATGCCCATATGAGGAATGAATAAATCTCAATTTAACAGATGACAAAAGTGAAACCCAGGTATCACCTAAGAGTTAACAGTCCAGCCTGGACCCAAATATCTCCCACTGACTCCCTCTCCGGGGCTCTTTATGTTATTTTCCCTCCCAACATAGATGGATGTCCCCAGACACCAGAATCCAAGACATCAAATTCTATGCCACTTAAGGATTTCCGTCTTTAGCAGGAGCTTGTAAAACTGAATGCTCTTAAGTTAAAATGGATGAATTAGGTGAAGAACAGTACAGATAAGCCCCTGCTGCCTCTCAGAGGAAAGAGCACCAGACTGAGGATCTGCCATCACACACTCTGGTCCGTGTTATCCCAGTGTGTCCTGGGAGATCTGGCCAGGCAAGGGACACCAAATTACAGAATGTCTGGTCAATGCCCAAAACTATACTGGGAGTGACACACACTCCGTTATAGCTCCCCTCTGAGGTACCTATTAATATTCTCAATTTACAAATGGGGGAAGGAAGACCCAATTATGGGTAGAAGTGGAGTTCAGTTTTATAAAATTAATTTTTAGAGAGAGAAGGGAGAGGAAAAAAGAAACATCAATGCTGAGAATCATCAATTGGCTGCCTCGTGCACACCCCCTTCTAGGGATTGAGCCCACAAACCAGGAATGTGCCCTGACCAGGAATCGAATCAGCAACCTCTTCGGTGCATGGGTCAATGCTCAACCACTGAGCCACACCGGCCAGGCATGGTGGAAGTGGAATTTAAACCCAGAGCATGAGGTTTTCCAATACTTCAGGCTCTGCCTCTCTGTTTCCTAACACCTGGATTAGGCCCATGTTTCTTAAGGTGTGGTCAAGGGCCTACCCTTATCAGAATTACCTGGGCTGCTTGTGATACCCAACATGTATAGAGCCCTTAGCATGTGCCCTTACATACTGTTCTTAGTGTGAAAATTCATTCAGTTCTCATAGCCATTTCCCTGATGGAAGTATACTATTCGCATCCCCATTTTATAGATGAGGAAACTGGGGTGCTGAAATGTACCAAGAAACCTGCTCAAGGTCACACAGCTAGTAGGAGGGAGAACACAGCTTTGCACTGCCAGTGTGTAAGTTCCTGGGCCCCACTTCAGACACAGAATCAGAATCTCTGGGGCAAGGTGCAGGAATCTGCATTTGCAATAAGCTCCCCGGGTTATTTGGTGCACAAGGAGGTCCTAGGAACCTGTGATCCTACAGATCAAAGTCTCACCTCTGACTTCCCTGCACTGTGGACTGTCAGGACCTTAGAGGATAAAATCCAGCTCAGCAGGTCCCAGGCCCGTCTGTCTTTATCTTCAGAGGACTGGAGAAGCTCTTTCAGGTTGGGTAACTTGCTGGCATCTGCAAGCTGAATTGAGGAAAACCTCCATTAGCAAGGATCCTAGACAAAATGAGAAGCAGGAGCCCTCTAGTGGTGAGACAGCAACCTGCACTTCTTCAGGTCATGAATTTCCTAAGAGAGACATGTACAGATCTATGATCCCCTTTCCAAAGAACATCCAACTCCAAGTGCTCCAAACACTGCAAGGTTTTGTAACTCATTTGGTACAAAACCTGACCTCAACTGATATGAGGATCGTTCAATCTTTATTTATCCCACTTCATGTTACATTTTGCTGTAGGAATATTAATTCTGATCATGAGATGCCACCTCAGCTGGAGGTGTTTTATCAAATACATGATATATACGCGGGTGGGTGAAGGGTTAGCAAAGCATGAGAAAATGGCCTGCAGTTAATTTCCTGTCAGCCTGTTTCCCTGGAGGCTGGATAAAGGAAGTATGGCAACTGCATACATAACCAGGCAAGGCTGCTTATGGTAAAAATGACCCAGAATAGTAAGCGGCACCTACACTGGGAGAAGCTACAAGTGGGGAACCCATGGTTTGAGGTTTCCCTGAAAGTGGTGACTTTTTGTGAGGCCCTGGCAGCTATGTCTATGGCGTGCTTACAAGAGAGACCGGTCTCTGTAAAACATGGGGCTTCATTCGGCCAAAGCAGTTCCTACACCCACCCGACATGAACCTCTTTTTACACGAGCTGTCACCCTAAGGACAAAGCCTGGATCCTGGAACTCTGTGTGGACTGCTCCAAGAACTTCAGTACAAACAGAACCCCTGCTGTAAGTTGCAACCCGTCCTAGGGCCTTCCGATTTAGGCTGGTGCCCGTGTGGCCCGCTATAGATGCCAGTTTAGTTGTATCGTTACACCACATTATTGCCTTTGTAAAATTGGGTAGCATCTGAATTCTGAAACTCATTTGGTGCCAGGTTTTCTGTTAAGGGACTGGGGATCTGGATGGACAGATAGCTACAAGGTAACTGTAGCTTTTGCTCAGAAATGATGACTAGAAAGCAAATCTCCCTAGCATGGTTTTTTAAAACATCACCGTACACAGGTGCCATCTGTGAACATTCCTTGGGTTGTACCACCTCCAAAGTTTGCTCACTCGGTCCCCTGGAATGCCCCTTCCCCTACTTCTACCAACCCAGGCACCCCTTTCTCTAAACCCCTACAGCATTCATCCCCTTTCCTCTCTCTCCCCAGTATAGCCAGGATTCCTAGAGGCCAGGGACAATCATGTATTTTTCTAATCCTCCACTTTCCTGGACATAGGGGGGAAAGCAGACAGATCTGGGTTTGAATCTCTGCTCCCCTACCTTTTTATTTTTATTTTTAGAATAGTTTACTGATTTTTTTTTTTTTAGTTTACTGATTTTTAGAGAGGAAGGGAGAAGAGAGATACATCAATGTGAGAGTGTAACATCCATCGGCTGCCTCCTTCATCCCACTTCCCCACCCCGCAGCCCCCTTCCCCAGGGTGTCTTTAAACAAAGCACCGGACCTGTCTGACCTCAATCTCCTCTCTAACATGGGAAGCCCACTATCTCCATATCAGGTTGACAAGAAGATTAAAGAAAGTAGCAGAATATCAGAGCCTGGTTTATATATGTTCATTTCTTTTCTTTTCTTTTTTCTTATATTTCAACCTGAAAACACTCCCAAACACACTTTTACTGGGGATGTAGCTGGTGCTTCATGAATATCAGTGTGGTTTTTCCATTTACAACCACTGATGATTTTTTTTAACTCTGTACTTGAAAATGAGAAACATTTCAGGGCTGCTTTATTCCTCTCTCTTCCAAAGATTCAATCAATAGCTTCAGACTTCTAATAAAGCTACCTGTACATGTCTCGTGAGCATTAGTTTTTAACAAGCACATGAGCCCTAGCTGGTCTGGCTCAGTGGATAGAGTGTCAGCCTGCAGACTGAAGGGTCCCGGGTTCAATTCCGGGTTCAAG
>NW_006295825.1:1732650-1738325 GCF_000327345.1 Myotis davidii | reverse complement strand
TATTAAAAATCAGGAACTTGTATATATATTGTAATTCAATATTCATTTCATTAAGAAAAGTGCTGATGCACATTCAGATATCCAGAGTTGGGCAGGCTTCAAAGTTTTCTAATCTAGTGACTAGCCAGTGGTTCTCAACCTTCTGGCCCTTTAAATACAGATCCTCATGTTGTGACCCAACCATAAAATTATTTTCGTTGCTACTTCATAACTGTAATGTTGCTACTGTTATGAATCGTAATGTAAATATCTGATATGCAGGATGGTCTTAGGCGACCCCTGTGAAAGGGTCGTTCGACCACCAAGGGGTCGCGACCCAAAGGTTGAGAACCGCTGGCTTAGAGCAAAGGGAGGCATTAGGTACTCTAATGTTAGTGGGACCGCCACGGTGGTTGTCATAATTAACTGCAGGTGGTTGTGTGGCGAGAGCCTAGAGTGTGGGGAAAGAAGAGGAGAGAGGACAGGAGTCAGAAGGTGAGGTCAGCCTTCGAAGGCCTTGAACACCCCCACCCCCCTGGAGGTCTCTGGGCTTTGTTCTATAGGCAATACAGAGCCACTAAGGGTACCCGATGCTGTGTTCCAAATGGTGCTGCTGCCTGCCCAGTCCACAGGACACCTCCCAGCATCCTGTGACCTCACCTGTCCTGTTTTTCTACTCCTGGTCCACACTGGTTATCCCAAAGCCAGAGCTGAGTCTGCTCTCCCACAATCACCGTTCCCATCACTCCTGTTCTCAAATTCCACCTGTGAGCCGCAGCCCTTGCCAACAGTCCAGACCTGGGTACAGGAGCCCTACAAAACGACGGTCAGCTAAGCCAGGTCAGTCTGGGGAAGAGGAAGAGACTGCTCCCAGCTCTGAGATCAACGCAGCCTCACCTGAGCGCCCTTAGGAACAGCCCTCTTCCCTGTTGCCCTCCCTGTGGGTCCTGCTGGGCTCCTCTCTTTGCCACTATTTAACCCTCAACTGGCCTTCCTCAAGTCCTATTTCACTTTTCAGGCTACTCTGAAAAATACATCTGCTCCAACAAGTTAACAGGATTCTTTTTCTTCTTGTGACCAAAACCTGTCTGCATGTTAGCAGTGCCTTTTGGGGACCAGGAACACAAATAGGGCAGTCTCATAAAATACTGCCTGCCCAGTTGAATTTGAATTTCAGATAAATAACAAAATAAAGCGTTTACTGTAAGTATAACCCGTGCAATAATTACAGTATACTTCACACTTTAAAAATTACGTGTTGCTCCTCTGAAATTCAAATTTAAATAGGTGGCCTATATTTCTTTTTGCTAGTCTAGCAACTCTGTCCTTCACAAGGCCCTTGGGAATCTGTTCTGGCTTCTCTGCCTAACAGTACCTCCTGAAACATGCTTCCCACCTGCTCCCTCTACACCATCCCTCAAGTGCCCTATGTCTTTCCTTCTCTTGCTTCTGCAGCTGCCCAGCATGAGAGTCTAGTCAGTCTTCAAGGCCAGTCTAAAGTCACTGACCCTGACCCTGACCACTCCCAACCTCTAGGCTCCCCTGTGCTCTATGCTAGGTCAGAGGTCACTGTTCAACACAGCCCTCAAGTTGGTACTTGACTCTCTCCACACTTGTTATCCCAAATGCTTCCTGAGGGCCAACTCCATCGTATGTACTCTGGAGCCCCAGCAGTCAGCTAGACCTGGCACAGATATCAGAGCAAGATGGTAAAAGCTAATATTTATTGAGACCTTATCACATGCCAGGCACTGGGCTGTGCACACGTCATCTCATTTTATTCTCACAACAACCTATTAGAAAGGGGAGGAACCTGGGGCTTGGAGAGGTCAAGCACCTTGCCTAGGGTCCTGCAGCTCTTCAGTGGCAGGGCCATGAAGCCAGGCAGCCTGACTCTAAGGTCTGTTCTCTGTGATTCCACTTATAATGGACTAAATACCTTAACCCAAAGGAGCAATTCCCACAGAGCTTTAAGAAGCTGCCTGGGGAGCCAATCACCTATGTTTCTGGAGTCTCCCACCCCCACATAATAAAGCAAAACAGCTACCAGCTGTGCCTAGGCCCTGTCGGTAAGGAGGAAGATGTATGTTCGGTGAAGTACGAGACAAGCATTACAAACCACTGTTCATGGCAGTGGAAGGCATTTACAGATAACGGATTGAGGAGAATAAATGTCTGGGAAGAAGGCAGGCATTTCTGGGGGGTGGGGAAGAAGGCAGAGGGAAGGGTATATGGGTCAAGCAGGATAGAATTGGGACCTGGTGTAAAGGGGAGGATTTTGAGAAGCGGAGAGAGAGCACTCCCAGTGGAAAGAGCTTAGCAGAGAGGCAGTGACGTGAACAGCGCCTTAGTCCCAAAATACGGCCCAGGCTCAAATGCCCCAGAGCCAGAGGGGTGGTGAAAATGAGTAAGGGGAGAGTCTAAGAAAGCAGTAAGAGCTGTGTTGAACAGTGACCCCTGGCCTACCACAGGGCCCAGCCACTAAACTCCAGTTCCAGCTGGTGTCTGCCCAAGAGTGACCTCCACCCAGGCAGTGGAGTCTCAGATATTTTTTTTATTTTTAAAAGAAATGAGCAAGCTGCATTTTGTTATCTTCCCAATTTCTAAAAGGCTAGAAAACAACCTGTCATCCCACAGAACATATGTCTGTCTGCAGCCTCTACTTCGGGGAACAAGGAAGGATTCCGGTGAGGAAGTGGCTCAGGGAACCCGAGTGCTGGGCAGTGCTGGGCAGTGCTGGGCAGTCCAAGGTTTAAGAAAGGAAGTCTCTCAAGAAAGAGGTGGTTTGCATGACAGAGACCAAGGGCAGGAACCAGCAGGGGAAGCAGAGAAGAGAGAGGACTGATGACCCTGGAAGGAGACAATTCAACCTCCTGGTTTTGAGTTGGGCGGTGACAGTCCATCCCAGTGGACACTTTGCAACCACCCAGATCACATTCTCCAGGGGAAGAGGCCCAGGAATCTGTGTACAGAAGCTGCCACAGGTGCTACTTATCACCAGGCTTGGCTGATAAGCACTGCTGTCCTGGAAGGGCTGGCAGCAGGAAAGAGAGAACATCTGCAAAAAATCCTTGTGGTTCAGTTGGTTGAGCACTGTCCTGTGCCCCGAAAGGCTGCTGGTTTGACTCCCGGTCAGAACACATACCTGGGTTGTGGGTTCAGTCCCCGGTCCGAGCACATACAGAAGGCAACCGATATCTTGCTCTCCCTCTCATGTCCTCAGGTGAGGATTAAAAAAAAAAAAATCCTGTCTAGGAAGATGCCGGAGGTCATAATTACTAGATGTGGGTGGAGGTGCTGGTAGGAAATGAACCAAAGGTAAAGCCAAGGTCACCAGCCTCAGGACCAAAGTGGCACCTGTAACAGTGGGTGGGAGGGACGGATGGAGCCGACAGAATGCCAAGATGAGGCTGGAAAGGCAGACACTGCAGTTGCATACAGGTGCACCTGGCTTTGCCCAAAGCTAAGGTATGACAATCCAGAGTCACTAAAACAGCCTGGGGTGAGAGTCTACTTTACAGAACTCTTCACAAAAGAGGTCATCATGGGGATCCTTTAGAGGAGTCCCCACCCTGGCTACATGCTAGCAACACCTGGGAGCTGGAGAGTGGTCTGCTCCCAGCACATGTACTGATAACCTGATAGGAAGATCAAATGAGTTCCACATAGAAACCGTTCAGAACAGTGCCCAGCGAGTGGTAGGGGCTATCAGCATTGAATAAGTGTTAGGGTCTATACTATTATTATTAATCAAATGTGCCTTTCTACTGCTCACCAAACTGTAGAGGAACGGCATACACTTCTGAGATGGTTGGGAAGGGAGGAGGTGGTTTCTACTGGAAAGATAAATCCCACCCCTGGATCCTCCACATCACCATCCCATAGGCTGAGGAATCCTTCTAGCCACACACTCACCGCCAGTCACATCACATCATATCTATGTCTGTATCCATATCTTGTCATATCTGTATATTCCACTTCCCTCTTCAGATATCATCTTTGAGAACAGGGAAGTAACAAGGTAACCTGAGAGACTGAGAACTTTAACTTGAAATACCAAGTATGAACCTAAATTGATACTTATTGATTGGACTAAATCTAATTGTTATCATTTCCTCACTACCAGTAGGTGGGTGCTCATGAAAATGATCAAATCAATTAATAGAAAAAATTTTAAACTAGACATTTTCTGCAAATATAAACAAACAAGTCCCACTGCCCAGGCTCCACCTCAGATCAATTAAAACAGAATCTCTAAGGGTAGGGCCCAGACAGCAGTGATTGTTAAAGCTTTCCAGGTGATTCCAATGTGAGCCACGATTGAGAGCCTTGTACAGAATAATCTCCCGACTGCTCAAGTCTCTGCCTCAAGAAGCATCCACCGTCTTCACCTGGGACCCCACCTGCTCCCCAAACCGGAGATGTTCAAGGAGGAACACGAGGTGTCTGTGCTGGGGGCTCCCCAGAACCCAGGGCCCGTGATGTCCACCGTGGTCAACATCCAGACTAACACAGCAGTGCCTGACCACATCATCTGGTCCCTGTTCACCATCTTCTTCAACACATGCTGCCTGGGCTTCGTGGCGTTCGCCTACTCCGTGAAGTTTAGGGACCAGAAGATGGTGGGAGACATGATTGGGGCCCAGAACTATGCGTCCACCGCCAAGTGCCTGAACATCTGGGCCGTGGTCCTGGGCATCGTTATCACCATCAGACTCACTGTTCTCCTGGTCCTTGTGTTCCCGGGAGTCATTCATGCCGTGATGCAAAACGGAGGCTTCTAGTAGCCACCATAGCAGAAGACTGAGTCCTCCCCACCCCCTGCTGGCCCTGCCCGGGTGCCCACCCCTTTACCCTGCACCTGTACACACACCTGCCTGCAACTGAGCTCAATAAAGTGCACCTGTGCGTGATAAAAAAAAAAAAAAGAATAATCTCCCTCAGTCAATGTCAATTCCATTTCTAACCTGGAAATAAGCATCAAAAGCCTTCCTTAGAAAGTTCTGTTAGCCTTTGAGGCAGTGATTTCACCTTTCAGAATTTACCTGAAGAAAATAACTAGATATATAAAGAAGAAAAAGGAAATAGCTAGAGATATAAACAATGATTATGTGGAAAGATGTTTATCATAGTATTATTTATTAAAGTAAATGTATAATATTGTGAAGGAACCAGAGGAAGAACTCCTAACTGCTGGGGGTAAAGGCACAGAGTAAGATGAGGTTCCAGCTGTGTCTTAAAGAACAAGGGAGAGTTTGACTTGGACAACGTAGGGGGTGGCACGGACGGGAGAGGGGGCAGGCCTGCCCTGAGGTTAGGACAGAGCGGAGTTGATTCATGTCTTTAACCCAGACATTGGAGAGTCAGCTTCTCCAGAGAGAGCAAGCCAGAGATCAAAACCAGGAGAGCCAGTAGAGCCTTCCACCCCCACCCCCAAATGGTGGATGGGAATAGGGAAGGCTAGATGCAAATGCTTCTCAGACTTGTTAAAACTGCAGATCCTGCCATGGCCAGGTAGCCCAGTTGGTTAGAGTGTCACCCCCTTATGCCAAGGTTGTGGGTTCAATCCCCAGTCAGGGCATATATAAAAAGCAACCAGTGAATGAATAAATAAATGGAACAACAAAGCGATGGTCCTCTCTCGCCTGCTTTCTCTTCCTCTCTCTCTTTCTAAAATCAATTAGAGAAATTGATTT
>NW_006295825.1:1726985-1731601 GCF_000327345.1 Myotis davidii | reverse complement strand
AAGACAAAGAGAGATTCTTCAAAGCAGCAAGAGAAAAATAGTTACCTACAAGGGAATACCCATATGACTGTCAGCTGATTTCTCAACAGAAACTATGCATGAAATGCTGAAAGGTATTCTTTAGGAAGAGAAAGAAGAAGAAAAAGGTAAAGATAAAAATTATGAACAACAAAGTAACAACAAATACACATCTATCAACAAGTGAATCTAAAAATCAAGTGAATAAATAATCTGATGAACAGAATAAACTGGTGATTATAATAGAATCAGGGACATAGAAAGGGAGTGGACTGACTATTCTTGGGGTGGGGAAAGGGGTGTGTGAGATGCGGGAAGAGACTGGACAAAAATTGCAAACCTATGGATGAGGACAGTGTGGGGTGGGGTAAGGGCAGAGGGTGGGTTGGGAACCAGGTGGAGTGGAGCTATGGGGGAAAAAAAGAGGAACAACTGTAATAATCTGAACAATAAAGATTGAATTTTAAAAAAAAAATCAGATCCTAATTGGGTAGGTCTGAGAGGAGGACCTGGCATTCTGCATTTCTAACAAGCTCCCAGATGATGCTGCTACTGGTCCTCAACCCCACTTTCAAGTAGAAAGGACCTGGAATTAATATAAAGGAGCCGCCCTAGCCAGTTTGGCTCAGTGGATAAAGCATCAGCTTGTGGACCAAAAGGTCCCGGGTTCGATTCTGGCCAAGGGCATGTACCTTGCTTGCAGGCTCCTCCCTGGCTCAGGCCCTGGTCAGGGCACGTACAGAAGGTAACCAATCGATGTATTTCTCTCACATCCTTTATATATATAAAGGAGCCATTACCACCCACCTCCCACCCCCAGAAGGGATCTGCAGGCTAATGGAAAACCAGGGCATGGAGTTCCTAGGGGAAAAAAACAAACATGAAGTTTGAGGGTCAATGGTCAGGGCTACAGGGAATCCCAAGAATGCTACCGATTCTCTGACCAATAAGGGCTCAGACAACCCTTGTTCAAGGAACAAGAGCAGAAACCCTCCACCTGGGCAATCACGCATACCCAATTTGATTCCTCAAACATCTGATAAGCACCTCCCAGGCCAGGCACTGGGAATAGAAAGACCTCCCGGTGTAAAACTGAAGTGCTGCTTCAGAATAAAAATATCCTCAAAACAAGCCACCTGAGAGATGATTTGGGGCTTTAGGGAGTGTGAGAGATACGGCCAGAGCCATGCAAGTTTGGTTTAGCAGCGAGCATTCTCAGGAAAGCAATAATCAATAAAGTAATTCAAGCCAGAGCTCTAATTTTTTGAAACTGCAACATGTGCTATAGGTGTGCAATGACACCTTGTAGTATGGAGAAAATTAATTTAAAATGGTTAAATATGATAAACTGTTTCACATTACTTCCAAGTGCTTTTAGTTAAATAAATAAAAGTTACAGACTTTTAAAAAATACGGAGATGCTTTGTTGTTGTTCTTAATCCTCCAATGGATATTTTTCCATTGATTTTTTTCTTTTTTTTTAGAGAGAGGGTGGAAGGGAGGGGGAGAGCAGAGAGAAAGAAACATTGATGTCATTCACATCGATTAATTGCCTCCCACACATGCCCTGATCAGAGGGTCTGGGATGGAGCCTTAACCGGAGATAAGTGCCCTTGACCAGAATCAAACCCTGGACCTTAAGCTCACAGGCTGATGCTCCATCTACTGAGCCAAACCCACTACAGCAAAATACAAGATTTTTTAACAGCCCACACCTTCCTTCTTCAGGTAACCACAAAATGACCCAGAAGAACAAATCCAGACCTCATTCCCTTTTCTTTCAAAGTTAATCACTGACTCAGATACAGGTCCAGATGCCAAATTCTCCACATTTTCTTCTGTAACTCATGTAAACTGTGGCAAAAGGAAACCTGAAGTGTGTTTATCTAAGAACATGTGCATGCTCTCAGAGGTCATACCAGGTCCTGCCTGGGGAGCGGCCTTCTCTTGGGTAACTGCTCCTTAAAGCCATGCCTACAGACAGCCAAGACTCTGTCTGGCCTGGACCAGTTTCCTTAACAATGGTGCGCAATAAGGAATATGGCAACAGAATGGGCTGGTAAGAACCTGCCTGTGTTTCTTCAGTGGCACAATGGGCCCCATGAGAGGGACAGTCTGTCCCTCCAGAGGTGACTATTTGGGGCTCTCTGAAGCTCTCCTAAGGAATTATGGGTATGGAAGCAAGGGTGTGCCCCAAACTGAGAGCACTGATAACCTATCAGGAGGGACATGAGATAGTGTGAGCTCTATCAAGGGCACTTTTACTTGATTGATAGCATTTGAATTTTTTATAACAAGAATATATTACTTGCATAATTAAAAAAATTTAAAGCATAAACAAATCGAAACACTTCCAAAGCTCCCTTTGCATTTATCCCGTATTCATCAAACAAATCTGATTCTGTTTGCCAGTAAGCCCTTCCAGCAGGAAGAGAAGGTGCTGAGCATGCTAATCAACTTGGATGTTTCTTGGTAAAAGTTAATGAAGTGCACTGTGGGGCACCATCTCGGTGGGTGCGGTCCCTCAGACTCCTATCTCTTCTCCTGAACAGATCCCTCTCTCACCCTACCACCACAAGGCTCTTTCAGAAATGCATCCTGGCCCAGCTGGTGTGGCTCAGTGGTTGAGTGTCGACCCAGGAACCAAGAGGTCTTGGGTTCGATTCCTGGTCAGGGCACATGTCCGTTTTGCAGGCTCAATCCCCAGTAGGGGTGTCCAGGAGGCAGCCAGTTGATGATGTTCCTCTCTCTCATCAATGTTTCTATCTGTCTTTGTCCCGTCCTCTCTCTAAAAATCAATAAAAAAGATAAAATCTATACATCTTGGCAGGACATGCCAAGCCCTGCATGCTCTGGCTGGCCTCACCTTTTCCTGCTCCCCACAACGGCCACACTAAAATGCAGACTTGTTCTTCCCGGTGAGCTCCTGGATTCTGCCCGTCCTGCTACTCCTCCTAGAACAGCACTTTCTTCCTCTCTGCTCCCTGAAATCTTCCATGTCCCCTAGGGATCCAGCATGGTCTCAGCTACTGCTCTTTGTTGGTGTCCTCTGACCCCAGCTCAGTGCCAAGGACTAGGGTCCCTGCTCTGGGCTTCCTCACTTTATTACAGTGCTCTGGAACTGAACCTGCAAAATCTCCGAGGTCTGCCTGCATAGGGCTTACCCCACAGTCCAGCTGAGCACACTGTTAACCTGCATCCTAGGCACCTGGCCCACAGCAAGGGCTCCGTTAAAATCTATCGACAAAATAAAGGTATGTCATCCCCAAGGCTCTGATATCACAAACTCACAAAACTGAACATCTCAATTTACAGAACAAACTCTGGGGAAAGTCAGTTGGCTTATCTTTCTCTGACCTCCCTGAACCTGAAACATCGTATACGATGGCCTAGGCCTGCGATGCCCTCAACACATCCCTGGCCTAGGTTTCAATGGACCATGTGGGAGGCAGGAGACTGGGCCTTTGTCCTATTACATCCCGAAAGTGAAAGCAAAGAGGGAACGCAACCCTGACCACCTCATCAGACATAATTCTAAACACCTCCCTAAATCTGTTAATGTGGTTCATAACATTAATTGATGTTCAAATGTTGAACTTATTTTGCATCCCTGGAATAAACCTAACCTGTTAATGAGGAATTGTTTTGTATACATTGCTAGATTCAGGATCCTAATATTTTATAGAGGATTTCTACATTTATACTCATGAGTATACTGGCTTATAATGTTCTTTTCTTGTATCATTCTTATCAGATGTAGGATCAAGGTTATACTAGCCTCTTTTTCAATATTCTGGAAGAATTTGTACACAACTGGAATTACTTATTACCTCAGTGATTGGTAGAACTCACCAAGGAAACCTGGTAGGCCTGGAATTTTCTTTGAGTGAATTTACTAACTCCGTGTCTTTAATGACTTATATACCGTTTCAATTTTCTATTTCTTATACAATCACTTTTGGAAAATTATATTTTTCTAGGCAATTCCAAGCATTTGAATGACAAAAACAACTGGTATCTGGAATGCTGGCCCTAAAGTGAACTCTGCAAGAAATTAAGTGCCTTGTGAATCATCAAAGAAACAACAGCTCACATGTGTACTGTATGTTCCACTTTATAAGAGCGCTGCCCATATGTTACCTCACCTGAAGATCAAGGTATAGGGGTGGCTCTGGTTACTTTGGGGTGTGTGTGTGTGTGTGTGTGTGTATTTGCAAAGGGATGAGTAACTTCCTATCTGGCTGAGCCCGGTGGTTCAGATCAATACCCATTTGCTGGCCACACCAGGAAATCGTGCGGAGGCCTCCCTGTTGAATCCCTCTTCACTCCTGGAAGTCACTTGTCATTCACAAGGGACAGCCCCAAAGTGCCTGGGGAGTGTCCACATGAGGCCTTGGGAGTGTTCTGAGCTCACTGAAACCCTCCGCGGGCCGGGCTGGAGATGAAGTCTAGGGGCTGTCGTGTTTCCTCACCGGGTCCACAGGGCACGTGGCCTGGGAAACAGCGGGCAGCGCCGGGGGCTGGAGGGAAGCACACTCACCAGGGCCTCGAAGTCCTTGCAGTCGTGGCGGGCGTAGGACGCGGGGAAAGGCCGCAGC
>NW_006295825.1:1719368-1726338 GCF_000327345.1 Myotis davidii | reverse complement strand
GTCGGCCCCGCGGACACCCCCAAGCTGCTGCGTGGCATTCTCACAGAATCCAGGACCAGCTACCGACCCAGGCGCCCTTTGGACCCGCCCTTGGCCTTGCCTTTGTCCCGGCTCCGTGGGCTGTGACTAGTCTCTCCTGGGGAATTGCTACTACCTACTGCCTCCCTGTTGAATGATTTCCCTCCAAACCTGGTTACGCAAAAGGAGCCATTTATCACCCAGGGAAAAGGAGTCCCCGAGTGCTGCAGCGCTTGCCCAAGGTCCCACAGCCGGACCAGTGTATCTGGGATTCACACCCAGACCTGAAAACCAAACGACCCTCCCTCTGCCTTTCCGCCTCCAGAAATTTTGGCGTTGCTTAAGCTTCTGGGCTTTCAGACGAGGCGGGCCAAGTTCCTCCTTTGGAACCCTCTCTTGAAAGGGAGCCTGGGGAGACTGACCCAACTGCAGGGGGGAAGGGACTTGAGCCCCATCCCCTCTCCCAGCTTACAACCCTGTTAGAGAGAAAACCCCAAAGTTTGGCCTCGTGGTCGCATGGAAATCTAATCACAGGCCATTGCTAATTCCTGGATCAAAAAGTCCCTCAATAACCTGCCCACATCCCCACACCCCAGCATCTTCTGAGGGAGGAACTTCCCCTCCTTCTGCATCCAGGCTGAGCTGGGCCCTGGTCTCTGAGGAAAGGTGGTCTAGGCCAGTGGTCAGCAAACTGCGGCTCACGAGCCACATGCAGCTCTTTGGCCCCTTGAGTGTGGCTCTTCCACAAAATACCATGTGCGGGCACACGTACAGTGCGATTGAAACTTCGTGGCCTATGTGCAGAAGTTGGTTTTTGGCCTGAGCGAGTCTATTTTGAAGAAGTGGCGTTAGAAGAAGTGGGGGTATGTTCGCTGAGGTCAACCCCTCATATTGAGGACGTTTTTAGCAAAGGGCAGCTTAGGAGTACCCTAATTAAGTTAATAACAATGTACCTTAACTATATAGTTTAAGTTTAAAAAATCTGGCTCTCAAAAGAAATTTCAATCATTGTACTGTTGATATTTGGCTCTGTTGACTAATGAGTTTGCTGACCACGGGTCTAGGCCATTGCATTGTATGACTTTGGGAGGAAGAGCAAGACTGGATCCCCAGACACTACAAGGCTTCCCAGGCCAGGCATTGAGTGCTGGCTGCTCCAGGAGTGCTAGTCAGACCTCTGGTTGCTCTGAAGCCTGGACTGGTCCAGCGCTCTAAAAAGTGTCCTAATGTACCCAAAGAGCTGCAGGTCACACCCAGAAAGGCAGAGCCTACAGCAATGGGGCAGGAGGCCTGGGAACTGATACTGTTACAATAACATGATTATTAACTAACAGGAAAGGAATAAAAGGGAGTCTAGATCATGTAAGCATGCCATTTATACAGCTTTGCCAGAAAGCTACAGATAACTGTTAGTTCTGATCAAATAATCCAATCAATGTCCCCTCCCTGGGAAAGTGATCTTTAGATCATTTCACAACCAACATTCCCTTTTGCTTAGACCACATTCCATTTGCTAAGACCAGTAACTTTCCCCTCCAGACTTGCCCAGGATCCGGACTCACCCAGAGAATTCTCTGTAGAAAAAAGCCAGCCTGGAGTCCTTTAAAATCTCTGATTCCCATAGCTGGATGCTGATGCCATTTTGGGGCTCAGCCCATCTGGTTTCCAGATGACTAATAAATTCATAATTCTTTACCCCTTTCAGCCTTCTGTGTACCTCCTTCGGCGACCCTAACATTAACATTTTCCAAGTCTGTTCCCAATAGATCGCTGGAGGAAGGGACTGGACAATAGAGGCATGCCCAGTAAGGTCTGGGTGATGTGGGAAGGTGATTATTTTTCAGTCACACCTGGGAACAGGGCATTGGCCAAAGGAGATGTGTAGGTGTGGCCACTGCAAGTGCCAGAAGATTTCATATTTAAACTCTTGAACAAAGACAACCTCTATCATTGCTCCGGCCTGACTCCTGGCTCCTGGCCACACAGTGGACTGATGGACCTGTTGTAGGTGCGGTCAGACCAACCCTGGGTTCAACAACCTCGGTACTTGGGTTCTGGCTAGGAAAGAATTCAGAGCCAAGATCCAAACTGTAAGAGAACATTTACATACTTGGTAACTTCTAGAGGTTGAAAAAGTAATTCCTAAAAGAAATGGGAGACTGGCCTGGGAAGAGGGGCAAGATGGTGGACACTGAAGAGAGTGTTTTGCAGCTGGCGGGACTCTCTCCTGACCCAATTTTGTTTAGCCTCAGTAGTAAGGCCGCCCAAAAACAGCTGGCCAACCAGGGAGACAACCCTGGTGCAGCTCCGGAAGAGAAGGATTGCTTGAAGACCATGGAAGGGAGGAAGTTGCGGAGTGTGAATACCTCAGAAGCCCCCAGGTACTTGCCACCCCTTTGATCCAGAGTGACCATCAAAGGCAGCCACCAACCCAGGCCCCTGGCCCATCCATAGATATTGCGGCCACTGGGGATGGGATGCTGTCCCAGGCTATGAAGGAGTTCACTGAGGAATCTAAGAAGTCTCTGGAAGAAAGAGAGAATGCGGGTGTTGACCCCATGATCCAGAAAAGATGCACCCACCAGAAAGGGGCCGGCAGCGAACCCTGGGCCGAGACAGAGCCCAAGGCGCCAATTACGAGGCAGTCCCTGTGAAGACCTACGGCAGTGATGGCGAACCTATGGCACGTGTGTCAGAGATGACATGTGAACTCATTTTTTTGGTTGATTTTTCTTTGTTAAATGGCATTTATATATATAAAATAAATATCAAAAATATGTCTTTTACTATGGTTGCAAATATCAAAAAATTTCTATATGTGACACGACACAGAGTTAAGTTAGGGTTTTTCAAAATGCTGACACGCCGAGCTCAAAAGGTTCGCCATCACTGGCCTACGGGCTGGCCATGTTGCGGGGCATGGGTTGCAAACCTGGCTGGGGCATCGGCCACACCTTCAATCAAATGGTGAAGCCCCATGTAAATTCACTGAGGCCTAAAGGGTTACGGCTGGGCATCAACTTAGCTGAGGTCCAGGCCCTGACCCCCACCACTCACCGAGCCCAGGTGAGAAGCAAGAGAAGGATAAGGAAGATCAGCCTCAAGGACTGGTACCTGGAAGAGCTGTGGTGGTTCTTTCTGGCCCTTGCCGGTCCATCCTTGCTGTTTCAAGGGACCTGGCATATATGGCATACTGTTCTTAATATGTTTGCTCACCTTCTTGGTGCTGTGTTTTAACCAAGGTCACCTCTCCAAGAAAGGTTGTTTCCCCAGGTAGGGATTTTCCCCTGAAGTTAGGGAGGGAATAAAACCTCTTAATTAAGTGCCAGTCGGATAAGACAGAACCTAGAGACAGAACATGGCAAAAGATCCTGGACAGAACCTGGCTACAGAACCTGGCTACAGAACCTGGATAGAACATGGCAAGAGAACCTGACTAGATCCTGGTGACTGACCTTGGCTGGAGAACCTGGACAGAACCTGGCTGGAGAACCTAGTGAGGGAACATGGCTACAGAACTTCGCTGGAGATCCTGACCAGAACTTGGCTAGAGATCCTGGCTAGGCTGCTGATCAACTGAATGCCGTCTCCGTGTCATTCCTTCTTCGCTGACTCCGTCCACGCCTGGTTGGACCCCAGCAGGCCCTTACAGAAGATTATGGATGGGAAGGTGGAAGGCTTGGACCCTGACAATGTCTGGCCATGATTCATTTGGCCATGGGGAGCCGAGTGGTGACTGTTAGTGAGTACTGCCTATGGTCTGTCTCCAGCACGAATTTGACAAGCACTTCTTGGAGCCCAGCCAGGTGAGCAAAACTCCCTCATCAGGGCAACTAAACAGAACAGCCTTGTTGCAGAAGGCCTTCCAGGGTCCGGACCCTCCCACCTGGCGGAGCTGAAGAGAGGAAGCTGAAACACCTTCCAGAGTCTGGACCCACAAGAGGAGCCTCCATCCAAGAGTAAGAAAGCAGCCTCCAGGGGTCAGCACTGGTTGCACAGGGACCTGCGTGTGCAGCTTGTGGACAAACTGTACTAGCGCGGTCAGTATTACAGCACCAAGATGATAACTGATGTCCTCAGCCCAGATACTTGTGTGTGTTGGACAGATGAAGGCCAGGTCCTGGAAGGCGTCAGGGGGGACATGCTGGAGACCCTCATCCCCAAGGTCCAGGGAAAGGGGTGATGGTGGTGCTGGGGCCACAGGCTGGAAGGAGGGGCCCCCTGCTGGGCTGGGACAGAGCAGAGCCAGGCTGTGGTTCAGCTGCGGAGAGAGAATCGGCTGGTGGAGCTTTGCTATGATGCTGTTTTCGAATCCAAGGGCCCCACTGACTCACACGAAGACTGACACAGCGGCCCATTCCCTTCCCCGGGCAGTTACCAGTCTGTACAGTGTGAGAAGCCTGCCTCTGTGAAGGGGGAGGTCACTGTTCCGTCCTGTCCTTGCGGTGCAGCCCTGGGACGGGCAGGCATGCAATGGGTAGACCAGAAGGGAGGCTGGACACACAGCTAGCGTTTGCCAGCAGTTAGTGGAAAATAAAAACCATGTCAAATAAAAGGGATAAATAAGTACAAAAGAAATGGGCTTAGGAAACAAGCCCTTCCTCTCTGTAAAGGAAGCCACTTGGAGCTTGGAGTGAGGAAGCTAATGGTCACTGCCTGGGCGGGGAAGGCAGGGGGAAGGGGGAAGGGAACGCAGGGGCGCGCTCCCAGGAGGGAGCCAAGGGGAGACTTTCACCTGGAAGCTACAGCTTCACACCCCAGGGAACCCCAAAGGGATTAGCTTCCCGCCCTTCCCCTGCGATACTGGATGGGGGGGAGGGGAGGCAGGGAAAGGGGGAGGACATGCGCAATAAAGTAAAAATGGCGCCGGGGGCGGTGCTGAGCAGGAGAGGCCTGTCAATCCAACGAGGGGCGGGGAAGATGGGGGCGGGGGAGGTGTGGAGCCAATGCAAGCCCGGGAAATTTGGGAAACTGATTAGGAGTTATTTAGAATAAACTTCTGGTGCCTCCCAATCCTATAAATCTAGGTGAACAAATTCTCTTGCTGTCGACCTGCACGACCTGCATGTTCTCTCTCCGTTGCCTTAGTAGCCACATGGCTGATGGCGGTGCAGACTCCACACTCCAGGCGGGACAGCAGCAAAGCCACAGACCGCAGCAGGAGCACAAGCTAAGCTCACCAAATGCACGGGACCTCTGCACACTTCGGGCCCTGCTTTTCCATGGTGAGACGGACAGAGATGGGACATTGGGGAACTTATTTTACTTCGCGAATACATTTTGTTACCAAGCCTCATCCCCTCTGGTGGGTCTCTGGAAATTTGTTTTTCCTCACAACACGGCAAGAACACCACGTCCACTGGCAATAAGACCATGACTCCGAGGGATGCACCTGCAGAAGCTGATGAATATTCTCCTGAGGTCCTTCCCTAAGACGCCCCTACACTCCCGGCCTTTAAAGCCCTGACTCAGGCAGCCCTGGCCTGTAGTGTCGTCCAGATTTGCCAAGGTTGCGGGTTCCATCCCTTGTCAGGTCACCTGCAAGAAGCAACCAATGGCCGAAACCGGTCTGGCTCAGTGGATAGAGCGTCGGCCTGCAGACTGAAAGGTCCCAGGTCCGATTCCGGTCAGGGGCATGTACCTGGGTTGCGGGCACATCCCCAGTAGATGTGCAGGAGGCAGCTGATTGATGTTTCTCTCTCATCGATGTTTCTAACTATCTCTCTCCCTTCCTCTCTGTAAAAAATCAATAAAAAATATTTTTAAAAAAATTAAAAAAAAAAAAGAAGAAGCAACCAATGAATGCATAAAGAATCAGTGTTTTGCCCTAGTGGCCTAGCCCCATGGTCGGCAAACTGCGGCTCGGGAGCCACATGCGGCTCTTTGGCCCCTTGAGTGTGGCTCTTCCTAAGCCTTAGGAGTACCCTAATTAAGTTAATAACAATGTACCTACCTATATAGTTTCAGTCTAAAAAATTTGGCTCTCAAAAGAAATTTCAATCGTTGTACTGTTGATATTTGGCTCTGTTGACTAATGAGTTTGCTGACCACTGCCCTGGACCAAACCCCTGAACCTGTACCCTGGCCTTTGCTCTGACTCTCCAGTACGCTGACCGCAGCCCTGCTGACAGCAGTCCCACCTGGCTCACTCCTTTCCCAGAAGCGGCTGGAGAGCCAAAGCAGCCCACCAGTCTCTCTCCTTGCTTCTTTGGTGCTAGGCCCTGCCATGTGTCACTGTCTCCAGCTTGTGAGAATAAACAATCTTTTTTGTCAAAGAAGGGAGTTTAGGCAGCGCCATTTTGACTTGCAGCTCCCCTGGGGGCCACCATGGCGAAGGTCAACCCGTTCCTTTAAATTAGTCAGTCACGCAAGACTGGGAGCCTAAGCTCTTCCAATCAAGGGTGAGGAACAGATCACCTGCCTGACACAGACATCAAAGCCCCAGCGGGCCAGACCCTGTGCATGTGCACCTCCTGCAGGAGTAAAGGTATTTGCTTTTTGGCTTGCTGTCTGGCTCCTGAATATGCTTTGTGTCCTACCAGGGCCCCTGATTTGGGGAGCTCGCCTTACTTCTTACAAGCTTTAATAAACATACTCTCAAAACCACCTGGACTCCGGCTGTGGCATCTCACCTGCAGGCTGACCCCAGACAGACCCACTCCAGCCCAGTCCCTGTCCGGTCACAACTGTGGGCCCTTAGACTGAGCCTCATTCTTAGCCTCAAGGATTGTTTGCTGGATAAATACATGAAAGTCGCTTTTTCTCTGAAGCATACCGTATTTGCCGGCGTATAAGACGACTGGGCGTATAAGACGACCCCCTAACATTTCCACTCAAAATACAGAGTTTGTTATATACTCGCCGTATAAGACTACCCCCTCTTCCGCACACCTTCCACACACCAAATAAAAGGTAAAACAATATCAGATTTGATTTTAACATTTTAATTTAT
>NW_006295825.1:1704682-1718743 GCF_000327345.1 Myotis davidii | reverse complement strand
GCCTTCTTTAAAATTCAATGCATATGTAAAGAAATATACGGTAACCCGAATTTACCACACTCGCAAAATCGCACACAGCCAACCATACACCCAGTATGGTATCGCGATTCGTGATTTTGCGCTATCATACTGGGTGTATGGTCGGCTGTGTGCGATTTTGCGAGTGTGGTAAAATCGCATAACAGCAAAATCGCATAACAGCCGAGCATACACCCAGCAGCGCTGCTGATGCCTGAACGGTATGTGGAATGAAGTGGGTGGGCATCGGGAGGCCACTATGGCACGGGGCAAGCACTATGGGCAGTCTATCTGAAGTGTACCTGGCGTATAAGACGACCCCCCACTTGGAGGCATATTTTTCAGGGCCAAAAAATTGTCTTATACGCCAGCAAATACGGTAATAATAGCATGTTCATGATAGGGGCAACTGGTTGTGGGGTATAGAGGAACTCTGTACCAGCTTCACAATTATTTTTATAAATTTAAAACTTTTCTAAAAAATAAAATATGTTTTCAATACATTATTGCCAAGTTGAGTTTAGGCTAAAAATACAGGGATGGATATTCTCCTGAGACCCTTCCCTAAGACGCCCCTGCGCTCACCGCCTTTAACGCTGCAGGCAGCCCTGGCCTGCAGTGTCGTCCAGATTTGCCAAGGTTGCGGGTTCCATCCCTTGTCAGGTCACCTGCAAGAAGCAACCAATGAAAATATGTCCGCTGAAGAGGGCCTTTTGCAGGACGATGACTACTTCAACCTCACCAAGCCTTGTGCGGAAGGAGATGGCAGACAAGTTCGCCAAAGCAGGTATCAAAGCTGTGTTCTCGGGCCACTACCACAGGAATGCTGGGGGGACCTACCAGAACCTTGATGTCGTGGTGTCATCTGCCATCGGATGCCAGCTGGGCAAAGATACCACGGGGTCCGAGTCGTGGTGGTCACCGCCGAGAAGATCGTTCATCGGTACTACAGTTTGGACCAGCTGAGTGAGAGGGGAATAGAAGGTGACCTGATGGACTTAATGAAGGAAAAATGATTGCCGTTATGATCCAGTCACTTCCACTTCCACTGTCTTTTAATTTTGCCAGAAACAGCAGCTTCTGAATAAAGAAGTATCCAGGCAGATTTATGAATTTATGACCTTTGCATCAATCAGAAAGCTGGGTCCTATTCTGAAATACATTTGAAGTAGAACTGCCTTCCCTTTAAGAAAGAGAAGGGGCTGATGAGGGTTGGAGCCTGGGAATAGGAGAATAAATGATGCTGGATATCTCTGCGTGAGTGTTTGAATAACCTTTCCTAATGATGTGTTTCTCAACCATCTCAAATTCTCTGTTTTTAAATCACATTGTTTTCTCGCAGCGTATGGTGAGTGTCTACCTTATGGACCTCAATCCCAACTGGTATCCCAGTGTAATCTTGGGTAATTCCTCGAACAAACTGCATCTCGTCAGTTAAATTGTAGTCATGGCTCCGACGCTTGGCAACAGGAAGCTCATCTCCTCTCCCTCCTACCAAAGCAGACAACTCTCCTCCTACCAGGGCTGTGCAGGCTCATTTCCACACGGAGCTGTCAGATGCCAAGGCCTGTGCTGGTGATGCAGTTGGTACAAGTCAGCGCTGGGTTTGCCTTCTTGGTGACTAGAACAGTCACCTTTGCACCTACATTAGCCATCTACAAAAGTCTCATCCAACAGGCCAGGACCAGAGCCCTAAGGTTGCCCGGCGCACGTTCTGAGTTTATTCGGTTCACACCAGATGCTGCAGGAACTCCACAGGTTGCTGTCCTCATGCGATCAGAATGACTCTCCATTCCTGAGACTCTTCGCCGTGTTAACTTTGACAGGAAAAGTGGGAATTGAGACGAGTCCTCAAAAGAATCAAAGCAGAAATTTCGGCAGGGCAAAACTGCTGTCAGCCGCTTTAATGGAGTTGGCGCCACCTTTGATTCACTGCCCCAGTGCAGGGGAGTGAGGATGGTGAAAATCGGCACTGTTTCCATGCCGCCTGCTTTGCTGCGTCTTCGCCGCAGCTCCTGACACTGTGCTGTTTCATCACGTGGTCTGCTTCTGCAGATGTCCTGATGGGCAGGGAACATGGGTACCCCCAGTCCTGCCAGGAACACCTCGCAGCGTCACACAGTAGCACTCCCTCACCCCGAAATGCCTTCAACAACCGGCTGCTTACAAATGAACTGCAAAACCCATTAAGACTTTCTCGTTAAAAAGTGTTAGTCAACGTAGCAAAACCATGAGAAAGTAAATGGAAAGATAATTGGATATGTAAATTCATAAGGAGCAAAAGACAAGAAGTTAATTATACTATAGATTGATGACACACTATAGCTCATTGTTATGTGGCACAGGAAAATTAAAAATGTTCAAAATTTTTTAAAAAAGGAAAGAAATTTGATGGGAAATTTTCCCTTTTCAGCATCATCCATTGAATCGCTGGAATCATCACTCAAATAGGTGTGAAAATCTCCATCAAGTATATCCAAAATTTCTTCATTTAATTTTTGAACATGCTCATTTTTAGGACAAAGAATCGCACATTTAGATATGTTTTTAATATTATCTATAGATATACGATTTCCAATGGTAGCTTCAATAATAGATCCGTTACAAATCATTTCATGGGGGATTTCAATAATATCCATTCCTAAATGAAAATTGCTATCAAGTTTGCCATCTCCAAGTTTTACTAACCATTCGCTATAAGCAGAATCCTCTGATCTCATATTTGTTTTAAGAGACAACCGTATGAAACATCCCCAAACACTGCAGTACTTTAAACTCGTTTGTATTATGGCCGATCGCATAGCATGCAGTACAATACTGAGACATTGTCGAAAATCCCCTCCGAGAAGGAGAACTTTCCCACCAAATGCAGTATCCACAACATTTATTTTTAAATTGCCAGTACGCATCATATGTACCGGCCAATTGGTCAGTTGGACTGTTGGTCACTTAGATAGATAGATAGATAGATAGATAGATAGATAGATAGATAGATAGATAAGTTCTGCATTGTTGAAAGTATTGTATATGGCTCCCTTTTTCCCCCAGCCATGAGGTAAATTTCATCTTTTGGCTCCCTCCTGCACACCTCCCACTAGGAATTTATCCCGCAACATGGCCATGTGCCCTGACCTGGAATTGAACATGGGCCAGTGCTCAACCACTGAGCCACACCAGCTGGGCCTAAGTGCTGTTTTTGTGGAGAGCGGCTACAGTGTTTGGACAGACCCAAGCCTCGGACTAATGAGACGGCACGGTCCTCTCGTGGCAAAGCCGCGTGCAAGTTCCAGCTTGGAGGGCAAAGCCCTCCCAGCACAATTATAGCCAACAGCTATAGTTGTAAGCTTGACCTTATGGTCCAAACCTGTGGTCCCACATGGCTGAGTGATGTGGGCTTGATAGAGTTCAGGTGCATGTAATTGAATAGATTCGAAACCCACGAGAACGTTACAACCACACCCTTACTTTGCCTCATAGAATCTGGCTGTAAAATAAAGACTCGGCTTGCAGGCCGTGGTACTGTCGCTAGCTCTCCATCAGAGAGGGCAGCGTCCCACCCAGACGCAGCTTTCTTTTTTTGTCTGCCTTTTCTCAATCCTGCACTGCCCCCTCCAGGCTCACCGAACCTGGCTGGGCTGGCTCGCCACAGTTTTAACAAGATTATGTTGTCTGAAAAAAAAAAGTATTTCAAGTTAGTACTTTTTACAGCTTGTGTTTAATTTAGTTTGTGAATTTACTTGGGCTACCTTAAAGCAATAAAGGACATAATTTTGTTTTGATTTCTGATAGACATACCCATTCCAGTTACCTTCTACTTATTGGTTTTTATAGAGAGAAGTTAAAGGAGATCAGATAGGCATCAGTTGTTCTTCCACTTATTTATGCGTTCTTTGTTTGATTCTTTTTTTCTCTCTAAGAGTTTATTTAAGCCACACTGACAGCATACGCTGGGGAGCAAGATCTCAAATGCTCTTTGGTTGATTCTTATATGTACCCTAACCGAATCCTCCAGGTGGATCCACTCTTCATCTGAGCTACCTGGTCAAGGCCCTTTTTACTGTTTTCTTAATAGAAGTATCCTCCAGAGTTTCTTTTTGCCATTGTTTCATATTTATTATAATTAATATTATTATTATTAGCACTGTACAGTTTTATTAACCATTCAAGTACAGTAGCATCTGGTAAGATCAGGACAGAGTTGGGATTTAAAAGTGAACAGATATTCAGCATCTAACAATTTAAAAGAAGCCACTACATACTCTTTTCACGAACATGTTTTCACAGAGCCAATACAGTGCTAACCATTGACCCAGCCCACCAAGTGTACTGAAGTAGAAAAGGTACAACAAGAAAAATAGCTGCATTAGAAAGACCTCAACACTTCAGAAAAAGAATAAAACACTTTCAGTTTCTCCCCTTTATCCCCTAAACAGCCTCATACAGTCTGGATTTACCTATCGTCCTCCATCAGCTTCTAGACTATTTGTCAGGAGGGCAAAAATACAATGACACTGGCCAGTCAGTCTTTGCATATCTAGGAAGGGGAGGGGGAGAAAGTCAGTTCTTAAAACAAATGCGTGAGCTTCAGTCTCATCAGCAGGATCTCTGGAATCTTTGTTCTTTCACACTTCAATGTGCTTGTCCTCTCGCAAACACTCCAGTTTGGCAGCCATCTGTGCCTCTCGGTTCTCTTTGTTGGCTTCCATGTTGTGGGTCAGTTTCTCCTCTGCCATTTTACTGAAGTTGTTTTCTTCAATTGCTTTCTGAAGCCATTCTTTTAATAGACGCTTTTACCACTCTCCTTGTTCCCAGCCCGGCTTACCCTCTCCAGCTCACCCTTCTTTTGCTCTGGTTCTTTTCTTTTCTTTTTTTCATAGCACTCACTGTACAATAAAAATATAATTTGAGATACAGATAGAGTTTTTAAACTTTATTTTTTCAACTATATTTTTATTGATTTCAGAAAGGAAGGAAGAGGGAGAGAGAGAAACATCAATGATGAGAGAGAATCGTTATCGGCTGCCTCCTGCCCATTCCACACTGGGGATCAAGCCCACAAAACGGGCATGTGCCCTTGACCAGAATCAAACCTGAGACCCTTCAGTCCGCAGGTTGACACTCTATCCACTGAGCCAAACCAGTTTTTAACTTTATAAAAGTCCCATTGAATAAACACAGGTGAAATTGATTTTAATAATATAGTTTATTTAATTCAATAGGTCCAAAATGTTGTGATTTCTGTATGTAACTAATATAAATAATTATTGAGATGTTTCACATAATTTTTCTCCATACTTTAGACTTTGTTTTGGCAGAGCTAATCTTATTTAAATAAAATACTTAATGTACTTTCTTATCAGCTTTTTCTGTTCTATGAGCTATTATTTGTTGGAGTTGGTGCTCTGTTCTAATTTATTTTCTTTCTTTTTTAATGATTTGTGTTTTATTTTATTTTTTAAAATATATTTTTATTGATTTCAGAGAGGACCATTGATCAGCTGCCTCCTGCACATACCCTATCGGGGATCAAGCCTGCAACTCGGGCATGTATCCTGACCAGGAATGGAACTGTGACTTCCCAGGTTCATGGACTAATGCTCAACCACCAAGCCACACCTGCCCAGGCTCATTAGTTGATTCTCTTTTTCCACAAAGCCAAACCAGCTAGGGCCATTAGTTGATTCTTGAATGTGCCCTGACAGCAGGATCAAAGCAGCAACCTAGCCTCCTGGGACTATGCTCTAACCACCTGAGCTACCGGGCCAGGGGTAGAAAGATTTATAATGAGGGATTGGCTCATACAATTATGGAGGCTGAGAGGTCCCATGATCTGCTATCTTCAAGCTGGAGGCCTGGGAAAGCAGGTGGTGTAGTTCCAGTCCACACTAAAAACCTGAGCTCAAGTGGAGCCAGTGGGTTAAGTCTGGTTCCAAGGCCAAGGTTCAAGAGGAAGGCAATTTTTTTGGAATGCCAAAGTCCTAGGACAGAAGATAAATGTCCCAGCTTACTCAGAGAAAGTAAATTTACCCTTTCTCCACCTTTCTGTTCTTTCTGGACCTTCTAAGGATTGGATGATGCCCACTGCATTGGTGAGGGTGAGCTTCACTCACTCTATGGGTTCAAATGAGAATCTCTGCCAGAAACACTCCCACAGACATAACCAGAAACAATGTTTTACCAGCTGTCTGAGCACCACTTAGTCTGCCAGGTTGACACATATAATTAACCATCACAGACTCCTTCATCTCTGAGTTTCATCCTCATAACCACCCCATGTGGGAAGCCACGCTGTGCTCTCCTTACCATTCACAGACCCAGAGCGCCCTGGACCGCTTTTGTCCAGACCTGCAGGCAGTTTGCTTATTTCTCCTGAGGCAATAAATCCTGCCCAGGGTCTCCTTCTTGGGTGTTTTCTTCCAAGACTGACAGCCGGACCAAAAGGATTCATGAAAACCCTGGGAAATGGATGCTCAGAGTGGTGCAGGTCACAGGAGAGCGTGGATCTGGATTGCCCCCATTTCTGCCTTCCCGCCCCAGGAATTCTTCACGTTGCTTTAAGATTTTGCTCTCAGATGCCTCAGGATTTTCCTTTGGGTCCTCTGTAATGGGATGCGGATTGGGGATTAGGCGTGAGGAAATACTTTGACCTAACTTCAGAAAAGACTAGAGTCCCATCTCCTCTTCCCCTTGAGAGAAAACCCAACAGTCCTGTCCCTTGGTCAAGTGGAAAACCCAGTCCAGGACATTACTGAGATTCCCTTGCTCTGCACTGTCCAATATGGTAGCCACTCGCCATGTTGGCTATTTATATTTAATTATTTAAAATTAAATAAAATTAAAAATTTAGTTCCTCAGATGTACTAGTCACATTTCAAGTGCCCAATCAATTGTCCCGTGAGAGTGGTGGCTGCCATTTTGGACGGCTCAGAACACAATCATTTCTATCACTGCTACCCTAGACCCAGAAGCTCCCAACACCCCCACCCCCCCACCCATGGCAGGAACCATTGAACAACCTCACTCCACAGGGAGGCTGGGTTTGGCCTGGCCATAAAGGAGAGGTGGCTGGATCAGTGTTTGACTTTGGGAGATCTATGAAGGATTCCATTCCTGCCTCCCTTTCACAGAATAAAGGGTCTTTTGTCATCCATCCTAAACCTTTCACATGTACAATGCTAGAGGATCTAAAAATGCTCAGGGTTCCCAATAAGTGTCAATTTAAAATCTTTGCAGTCATTTGAGAAAGGGAATGAGTCTGGACAACAAATTCTTTTGTAATTTAAAAGATGTCCTAATCTTTTCTTTCAACAGAATTTAAGGAGGACTTAATCCAGTTGTCATTGTTGAAACTCTATTTATTGATTTATAGAAACAAGATTTTTCAGGTTAGCTATAAAAATGGGGGAAGCCCTAGTCGGTTTGGCTCAGTGGAGAGAGCATCAGTCTGTGGACTGAAGGGTCCCGGGTTTGATTCCAGTCAAGGGCACATGCCCGGGTTGTGGGCTCAATCCCCAGTAGGGGGCATGCAGGAGGCAGCCAATCAATAATTCTCTCTCATTGATGTGTCTCTCATCTCTCTCTTCCTCTCCCTTCCTCTCTGAAATCAATAAAATATATATATATTTAAAAAACTCAAATGGCTCAAATACAAAATGCAGAGCACCTCTATTTCACAGCAGCACTATTTACAATAGGTAAGGCCTGGAAGCAGCCCAACTGCCCATCAGGAGGTGAGTGGATAAAAATGCTGTGGTACATTTTTAAAAAGGCAGCAGGGGACTGTCTAGGTCGGGGAAAAAAAAATGGACACATATGTAATACCCTTTGTAATAAAAAATAAAATTTGAAAAAAACCCGTTTGAAATGAATAAAACTAAAAAAAATAATAATAAAAAATAAAAATAAAAATATCTTTTTTAAAAATGGGGAGGGGGCAATAGCATTGGGACTAAACCCAGACTCCTCCAGCAATAAGTAATATGTATCCATCTAATTAAAAAATGCAGTTCCAATAAAATGACACATTTATCTACACTAATAAAAGATAAACATGCAAATTGACCATACTTTCACTATGCCTCAAGCCATGCCCACCAGCCAATCAGAGTGACTATATGCAAATTAACCCAACCAAGATGGCGGCCGGCAGCCACAAAGCTAGAGCAAGCAGGAGGCTTGGTTGCCCCAATGATGGAGGAAGTGAGGCTTCCCGTCTGCTGCGGCGGCTCTGAGCTCCACTCAAAACAACAAAGTTTCAATTATAAAAGGTAAATAAACCCCAGAATAAAAAAGAAAAAAAGGAGAGGCTGGGAGCATCCATCGCCAGAGGGCTTGGCCAGCCTGAAAACGGCCCTCAGCCCCTCACCCAGACTGGCCAAACCTCCATAGGTTGAGGGTCCCCATGGGGGGAGGCTGGACCAGCCTGCAAACAGCCATCAGCCCCTCACCCAGGCTGGCCAGGCACCCCAGTGGGATGCCCACTCTGATCTGGGACACCCTTCAGGGCAAACAAGCTGGCCCCCAACCATGCACCAGGCCTCTATCCTATATAATAAAAGGGTAATATGCAAACTGACCCTAACAGCAGAAAGACTGGGAGTGACTGGTCCCTATGACACACACTGACCACCAGGGGGAAGACGCTCAATGCAGGAGCTGCCCCCTGGTGGTCAGTGTGCTCCCACAGGGGGAGCTCTGCTCAGCCACAAGCCAGGTTGACGGCTGTCAGTAGAGCGGTGGTGGTGGAGCCTCTCCCGCCTCCTCAGCAGCACTAAGGATGTCCAACTGCAGCTTAGGCCTGCTACCTGCTGGCAAGCGGACATCCCCCAAAGGCTGCTAGGCTGCCAGAGGGATGTCTGACTGCCAGCTTAAGCCTGATCTCCCATGGAGCGTGCCTAAGCCAGCAGGTGGTCATACCCCAAGGTGTCCCAAACTGAGAGGGCACAGGAGCTGGCAGCTGGAAGGCCCTGATCAACCCTGATCGCTGGCCAGGCCTAGGGACCCTACCCATGCACAATTTTTGTGCACCAGGCCTCTAGTGTTTAATAATTATCAAAATGTGAAATGTATTTATATTAATAGAGCATGTACTACAAATAATTGTAATGATAAGTTAGTCCAGAAGAAAAACATTAACACATAGAAATTTAAGGTCAAAGAATGTGGGACAAGTTTTAAAATTCAACTAATGTACTTATTTTGTCATCAAAAATATGATTGAGTGCCCTGGTCAGTATGGCTCAGTTGGTTGGGTGTCATACCCTGCCAGTTTGATTCCAGGTCAGGGCACATGCCCAGATTTTTTACTCAATCCCTGGAAGGGTAGGTGGGGGTGCAGAAGGCAGCTGATTCATGTTTCACCCTCACATTGATGTTTCTCTCTCTCTCTCTTTCTCTCCCTATCTAAAAATAAATATATGTATTTTTTACAAGTATGATTGAATAATCAATAAAGCACTTGCAGGTATAAAAATATATTTGCATTCAATTCTTGGATAAACAGAAGTGGCAAACAAGTTCAAGAACAAAAAACAGTTATATGAAAAATTAAAATTAAGTTATGGTGGTGGTCCTTTTGTGGGTGGTGGCGAGCGGGGGGAGAACTCTCAGGCACACTTCGAGAGTACAAGGTGGTGGGGCGCTCCCTGCCCACCCCCAAGTGCCACGCCATCCCTCCACCGCATGCGCATCTTTGCACCTAACCATGTTGTTGCCAAGTCCCGCTTCTGGTACTTTGTGTCTCAACTAAAGAAGATGAAGAAGTCTTCAGGGGAAATCGTCTACTGTGGGCAGGTGTTTGAAAAATCCCCCCTTCGGGTAAAGAACTTCGGCATCTGGCTGCGCTATGATTCCCGCAGTGGCACCCACAACATGTACCGGGAGTACCGGGACCTGGCCACCGCCGGCGCCGTCACCCAGTGCTACCGAGATATGGGGGCCCGGCACCGTGTCCGCTCCCACTCAATCCAGATCATGAAGGTGGAGGAGATTGCAGCCAGCAAGTGCCGCCGACCAGCAGTCAAGCAGTTCCACGACTCCAAGATCAAGTTCCTGTTGCCGCACCGGGTCCTTCGTCGCCAGCACAAGCCACGCTTCACCACCAAGAGGCCCAACACCTTCTTTTAGATGCAGGGTCTCTCCGTCCCTTGGTCTGCCCAAATAAACTCTTTGGGAAAATTAAAAAATTAAAAAGTTATGGTGGTAAGTATCAGCTTTCTTGGATATTTACCTACCATTGTTTACCATTAAAAGTGATCTAATTAGCTTAAATATCAATATTTACAATGCACAAAATATTAACCCTTCGTATCTACTTAAATGTATGATATCAGTGCCTTTGCCCTTGGCAAGTCCTATGAGGTGTAGCTATTATCATAGGGCAGGAACTTTGCTCCTCCACGGGTCTCTAACTTTCCATTACCTTGTGAGATGGAGCAGGCATGTAATAGAATATCAAAACAAATGTTTGTGTAGGTGAACCTCACAAACATTACACTAAGCAAAAGAGACCAGTTACAAAAGGTCTGCTTTAATTTAAATTGGCCAACTAACTGCCGATGGAAAATATTTGGAAAAAATGTCACATTGTTGCTGATGTGTGCAATGTAGTTAGGCCTCCATCAGTTGCATCTATACTGAGTATGTACTGTACAGACTTTTTTCCTTGTCATTATTCCCTAAACAATCAGTATAACAATTTTTAATATATTTTTATTGATTTCAGAGAGGAAGAGAGAGGGAGAGAGAGATAGAAACATCAATGATGAGAGAGAATCATTGATTGGCTGCCTCCTGCATGCTCCCTACTGGGGATCGAGCCTGAAACCCAGGCATGTGTCCTTAATGGGAATCGAACTCGACACCCTTCAGTCCACAGGCCGATGCTCTAACCACTGAGCCAAACTGGCTAGGGGTGCATAGCATTTACATTGTATTAGGTATTATAAGTAATCTAGATTTGATTTAGGGTATATAGGAAGATGTTATAGGTTACATGCAAAGCCATGCTATTTTCTTTAAGGGGCTTGAGCATCCGTAGACTTTGCTATGGCTGGGAGACCTGGAACCAATCTTCTGGGCGTACAGACAAATGCCTGGACTGTATATGATATGTCCAGAATAGACACTTTAGAGACAAAAAGTACCTTAGTGGTTGCCAGAGTCTGGGGTATGTGTGGAGAGTAACTTGCTAATGAGCTCTGAGTTTCTTTTTGAGGTGACAAAAATGTTCTAAAATTAGATTGTGGTAATGATTACACAACTCTATGAATATACTACAAACCCTACACTTTAAATGGGTAATTTGTATGGCAAGTGAATCAGACTGCAGAAAGATGTACAGTATTAGAAAAATTTAAATCAATTCTATGTCAAATATGTTCGACTTGTTAGCAAAAGAATCAACAAAATGAAAACAAATGTGCCAGCTCAGAGAGGTGTCAAACTTGGGAAGTGGCCCTGGCCCGTGTGGCTCAAGTGGTTAAGCGTGGTCCTGTGCATCCAAAGGCTGCCAGTTCATTCCCCGTCAGGGCACGTACCCAGGTTGTGGATTACCCAAGTCGGGGTGTGTACCAGAGGCAAATGATTGATGATTATCTCTCCCTCCCTCCATTTCCCTATAAAATACATAAAATAAAATAAATTAAATTAAAGCATTTAAAAAATACTTTTCTTTTTTTAATATATTTTATTGGTTTTTTACAGAGAGGAAGGGAGAGAGGGATAGAGAGTTAGAAACATCGATCCCACTGGGGATATGCCTGCACATGCCCTTGACTGGAATCGAACCTGGGATCCTTCAGTCTGCAGGACGGCGCTCTATCCACTGAGCCAAACCGGTCAGCGCAATAAAAGCGTTTTTTTAAATATATTTTTATGGATTTCAGAGAGGGAGAGACATCGAAACATCAATGATGAGAATCATTGATTGGCTGCCTCCTGCATGCCCCCTACTGGCGATCGAGCCTGCAACCGGGCAGCTGCCCTTGACAGGGATCGAACCTGGGACCCTGCGCAATCAGCCAAGGCTAAAGACTTCTTCTTTCTTTTTTTTTTTTTAATGTTGGGAAGCAGAATGCTTTCACGAGTAGGTAGAAAGAAAAAAGAAAAGAAAAAAGAGCTGCAGTTTCCTTTCCCAAGGTTGTTCTGTTACCACGATGGATCTGAATCAATGGACCGTTAGGGAGGAGTGCGTGTAGGCTGGTCGGATCTGGCAGCTGAGCGCCCCAGAGCAGGGAACAACTCACTTAAAAAGCAGATGGGATAAGAAGATGGGCGGGAGGTCTCAGACTCGAATACAAGATTTCATCCGCAGCAGTGGCGTCAGGTGGATAAGAAACCTGAAACACCATGCAAGCTCCCATTTTAAACAGGACACTGTCCGGAATTTTTGTCAAACAGCAAAAATGCAAAATATTCAAGAATGTATTCCCTGAAAGGACCTATGTAATACTTCCAACAATAAAGATTTTTTTAAAGTGGGGAGGGGGTGAGAAAAGAATGTATTCCCCGTGCGCCCACCGTGCAGCTTAAGGAAAAGGAAATTGACAAATTTTAAAACCCCTTGTGTTCCCGTGGCCAGTCACACACCTCTAACTCCCCACCGAAGAACGGAACCACCATCCTGAATTTTTTGTCAGTCACTTATTTGCTAATATTTTCATGTTCATTTTAACAGCAATCTCTTTATTTAACAGGAATCAAACTCAGATGTATAAACACAGAAAACAGAGCTCAGGTCTGATCGAGATGGCGTTTAGGTCGCAGTCAGCCAGTCCTCCGCTTCGCCCCCTAATGGTGACGCAAGGCACACCCAGTAAGCACTAAGATATTTCCGGAATCGATTCACCTTATTTACATACCCACAATGCATTGCACAAAGTGTAAGTTTAAAACGGAAAATCTTAAAATTTCCTTCAATCTGCATTTCCAAAAATTAGACTCTTATTTACACAGTAACTGAAAATCTTCATAAAGCACTAACTCTTGGAATTACATAGCCACTATTAGTGTAATAGAAGTTACTTTTACCCGAGGTGTGCATTAACACAAATTTAGCCATACTCTCTCTCTCCCATTTTTTTTGGGGAGGCAACCTAATTTTTGGAGGCCTTGCTTCGGTGAGGCTGGGCTATAGAGTTTGAAAGAAAGGCGTGTTGGGAGGGGGGCTCCCATACTTAGTTCTAATGCAAACAATCAAGGGGTTGTCAATTTATTGGGGATTGCACATATATATAGATCGTGTGGCATAGCATGTATGGAAATCCAGTTTTTCTTCCTAGGTTTTGTCTTTTGCACTTAGAGCTATTTAGGATATTTGCCTCTTATTAGCTGTACTTACAGTTTGTTTCTTTCATTGTCTCACGTAAGTCAAATAGAAACACTCTTAATTAAATTTTTAGAAAGCAAATTAAGTGAGCAAAAGAAAAAAAACGCATGCAGTTGATTTTATTACATTTTATTGAGTCTAACAGACCCAAAGTATTACTTCAACATGTAATCAACATAAAAGATTTGAAAGTGTTCTACGTTCTGTTTTCGTCCTAAATCTTCCAAATCCAGGGTATGTTTTGCACTTAGCACATTTCAGGCACTCAGCAGGCACTTGTGACTAATGACAGCATCGGACAGCACACTCTGTAATATTACACTGTATAAACAGACTACAGTTTATAGATCCATTCTCCCTTTATGGAGGATTCACCCCACCCGACCACCTCCCAGATTATGGTTATTAGAATGATGTGCCCTGGCCGGTCTGGCTCAGTTTGTTGGGCATTGTCCTGTGCACTGAAAGGTTGCCTGTTTGATTCTGGTCAGGGCAGGTGCCCGGATTTCGGGCTTGATCCATGATGTTTTTGCTCTATAGATGTTTCTCTCTCTCCCTCTCCTTTCCTCTCTTTATAAAAATCAATTTAAAATCTAAAAGAAGAAGAAGAAGAAAGCCCTGGCTTGTTCGTCTCAGTGGACAGAGTATCAGGTTCTTGGGTTGAATCCTGGTCAAGGGCACATCCATGTTTCTTTCTCCCTTCCCTCTTCCCTTCC
>NW_006295825.1:1700604-1704657 GCF_000327345.1 Myotis davidii | reverse complement strand
TTCCCTTCCCTGCCCTTCCCTTCCCTTCCCTTCCCTTCCCTTCCCCTCTCCTTAAAAATCAATGGAAGAATGTCCTTGGCTGAGGATTAACAACAACAAAAAGAATGATGTTACTCATGGTGAACAAATGCAGGATATTCTTTCTCTAAAGTGTGGAATGGAATCACGGCATCTAGGGCAGATAGTTGTAATCATTTTTCCCGAAAGTGAGTGTACCCATTTACACTTCCACCAATGGCCTCCGTATTCCCATTGTCTCTATGCTGACTTTAACCAGTATCCACCTGGTAGTCATAAAATATCTTATAGTGATTTTAATGTACATTTTCCTCATTATTAACAAGGTTCACCTTTTTAAAGCTTTTTGGCCATTCCTGGTTTCTCTTTTGTGAAATACCTGTATGTGTCTTTTGCCTATTTTTTTCTTAGATTGTAAATCTTTTTTTAGTGATTATAAGAATTTCTTACACAGCCTCTACACTCTACTTTAAATATTAGTTTTTTTATTGGTTATATGTTCCTTCTTCCAGTTTGGGGGAAAACATTCAATATATATTTATATATACATATTTATAGGACTTGGTATTATTCACAGATGGCAGCAGCTTCTTAGATGAAGGAAAAAGACAAGCCAGATATGCAGTGGTATCAAACTTTGAGACAATTGAAGCACAGGCTCTGCCTGAAGGATGGTCAGCACAGAGGGCAGAACTTTGGGCCCTAGTAAGAGCCCTAGAACTCAGTAAGAATAAGCGTGCCAACATCTATACTAACTTGTGCTATGCCTTTGCTACCCTACATGTCCATGGAACCATATATAAGGAAAGGGGGCTCTTGACAGAAGGAGGAAAAGGAATCAAAAATCAGAATGAGATTTTAAAGTTACTAGAAGCAGTCTGGGAGCCTAAGGAAATAACTGTCATCCATTGCAAAGGTCACCAGAAAGGGAAAGACTCAGTATCAGAAGGAAACCAGCGTGCTGATGCCGAAGCCAAGCTGGCTGCTAAAGAACAAGCAGCACCAGCACAGATCATGTTGGCCCCCGAATTACCTGAGCCTCCAAAATACACTCCTCAGGAGGAGGAATGGGCCCAGCAAGAAGTGGGCAAGAGAACAATGGAAGGCTGGTGGGTATTCCCAGATCATAGGGTCTATGTCCCAGAACAGTTAGCCCATAAGGTAGTCCTCCAGCAGCATGAACTCACTCATTTAGGAAAGGCTTCCCTAGCTTTGTTAGGCAGGTACTACATAATTGCCCGTCTACCCTCCTTGTGTGCTTCAGTCCCTCAGCATTGCCTCCTCTGTGCTCAGAACAATGCTAAACAGAGTCCTGTGGGATCGATAGGAGTCCAGCGCTGTGAGCAAGCTTCTTTTGAGGACTTAGAAGTAGATTTTACAGAAATAGGGCTTAACGGGGAATAAATACCTGCTAGTCTTTGTTTGCACCTTTTCAGGTTGGGTCAAGACATATCCCACTCGCACTGAAAAGGCGAGAGAAGTCACTAAGGCATTGCTGAAGGATATGTAATGTCTCTGACCATAGGGTCTGATAATGGCCCAGCCTTTATAGCAGAAATAGTACAACAGGTAGCCAAGGCTTTAGGAATTAAATGGAACCTACATACAGCCTATAGGCCTCAGAGTTCAGGGAAAGTAGAACGCGTGAATCGGACCATAAAGCAGGCTATGGCTAAGCTATGCCAAGAGACAACCTTACCCTGGACAGATATCTTGCCACTTGTACTCCTGCGGGTACGCTGTGCCCCAAGGGCCAGGGTAGGTTTCTCTCCCTTTGAAATTCTATACGGTAGACCCCCTCCCTTAATTCGGCCAAAGGGAGATTTGGGGGAAATAGGGAACTTAGAAATCCAGAAACAACTACAAGGACTTGGACAAACTGTCTTTGTGGCCCACAGGTGGGTTATTGACCAACTACCCATCTCTCTATGAACAGCTGTACATCCTTACAAACCTGGAGATCAGGTTTGGGTAAAGGATTGGAAAAAGGAGCCCCTCAAGCCTACGAAGGGACCCTATCCAGTCATATTAACCACCACCACAGCTCTTAAGGTTGCAGGACTAAACACCTGGATCCACACTCCCGGGTGAAGGCAGCCCACCAGCTGAGTGACGCCCAGCCTAAGTGGAAGGTGATCTCTGACCAGAAACACCCTCTACGGATCACCTTCAAGAAGACAGCAGACCTGGCCAAGCAACCTGCTCCAAGGAATTCAGATAACACCCTGCTGAATTCTCCCTAACACTAATCTTTCTTTCTTATCTCCTCCTAACGTAACACGCTCTAGTATTTCTGGATAATCACTGGTTTTATCTAATAATTCTTATTTTGTCTTTTTTTAAAAAGTATATTTTATTGATTTTTTACAGAGAGGAAGAGGGAGGGATAGAGAGGTAGAAACATTGATGAAGAGAAACATCAATTCAGCTGCCTCCTGCACACTCCCTACTGGGGGTGTGCCCGCAACCAAGGTATATGCCCTTGACCGGAATCGAACCTGGAACCCTTTTTTTTTTTTTAATATATTTTATTGATTTTTTACAGAGAGGAAGGGAGAGGGATAGAGAGCCAGAAACACCGATGAGAGAGAAACATCGGCCAGCTGCCTCCCGCACATCCCCCACTGGGGAAGTGCCCGCAACCCAGGTACATGCCCTTGACCGGAATCGAACTCGGGACCCTTCAGTCCGCAGGCCGACGCTCTATCCACTGAGCCAAACCGGTTTCGGCGAACCCGGGACCCTTAAGTCCGCAGGCCAATACTCTATCCACTGAGCCAAACCAGTTAGGGCTTATTTTGTGGGGTTTTTTTTTTTATGAGTGCCAGCAGAATCTGAGACTAGTACCAGGAAGAGAATTTATCTGCTCTTGCTGGGACACAGAAGCACCATAAAATTACTGCTCCCCACACAGCAAGGAAACAAAGGCCTTATCATAAATTGTTGGATTATACCTTGTCATGCCATCTTTTGCTCCTTGCTTAGAAACTCGCTACCCAAATATGCTACACCGGGTAGTCCACAAGAAAACCCAATCAAGCCAGATTTTTGTTAGCTATACTTATCAGCCTGCGGCATGTTACAACTCTACTACCAAATGCACGTGTGTGTGTGGGGGGGGATTATATTGGACAAAAATAATAATAATAGGACCTGTCACGGCCAATGTGCAGCTAACTAATGTCTCTCCTATTTCTTTCAGCAGTACGCATGGCCAACATCCAACAGGTCACCTCCCAGATGAACTATGCAACTCTACCCCCAAGGCTGAAAACACCACCTACCCCTGGTGCCCCCTGCAGGAACATTCTACACGTGTGGGACCACTGCTTACCTCTGCCTACCTGAAACCAGAACTTCCTACAAACCCTCTGAGAGGAAGAAGCGGGATGCTAACCCCTTGGTCACCGTCCCTTTCCAGCAGGAAGTAGCTAAGAGCGGTCGTCACCCCTGTTCACCATAATATCCCATGAAAAAAGAGAAGCCCTCTGCATGTTACTCACTCTGATTTGGAAATTATTCCCAGAGTCCACTAGTGTTCATAAACGGGGTCCTTCCCTTTCTCTAGGAAGCATGCTTGGTATTTCTTTGGTCTTCTGCAACAGCGTGATGGAGGCAGGACGAAAAGGGGCTCTTGTGGATAACTGGGGTGCGGGGAGAGTGGGATTGAGAAAAGTGTATGAGTAGACAGCAGGCAGGCAGTAGCTGCTGACTCGCAGCCCGCCCAGAATAGAAAAAAAAAGGAGAAAAAGAAACATCAATATGTCCCTGTACAATGGGCATCCACGCTCACGAGTGCTATTAAAATCTCATTTTCACCATGCCTGTTTCCTAGTCCGTCATTTGAAATTTGGACAGGTGAGCCTTTTCTCAAAGCCCCCAGGGTGACTTTCCCTCCCCTAGAGTATCTGCTGGTCAATCAGTTTAGACCGCTGGCCTTTCCTCCCTAGAGACAACATCTAGGCTTCAAGTTGGATTTCAGCTTCAGGCCCAGAAGTAACAAATCCAGCCACTGGCTGCATGGAATAATCAAAC
>NW_006295825.1:1697953-1700588 GCF_000327345.1 Myotis davidii | reverse complement strand
ACCCCACCCCCCCCACCCACACCCACACCCCGCCCCGGCACCCCCCACCCGCCCCCTGTTGCCCTGGTGCCAGCCAATCAATCAGTGGAGACCACAACCCTGAATGGACACTCCAGGAAAACTACGTTAACGTAAAAAAAAAAAAAAACATTGAAACCTGCAAAGAATTTTTGTGATTTTATTTGAACCAATCTGTTGACATTTGCTAGGACGCAGAACCTCAATGAATTGAGATAATGCTCTGGAAAATTTCAGATTACATCAATATTTATATATTGCAATCAAAGGAGGGACTACGGTGGTTTACATGAAATCCTGAAATCCACTGGTTATAGACTAGAGAAGCGGGAGAAAGTGGGGAAACCCCTTGGATTGGATAAAAAGTAAAATGATAGACACATACTTAGGTGGGTACAGGAATAATTAACATGATAATGAAGGAATCTGTGGTATCTGTCCTGGCACCCAGGCACATTAGATTATGCCCCAAGGGGTCTAGAAAAAGTGAAGTTACAAGTTACCTAGACATTTCAAGGGTATGTTATTATGGATAACATACAAAAAGACAGAGAGGCTCAGGTAAGGTCAAGGTTGACCTTGTCAGTGAAGATACCAGCGTAGGATATAACTACCCACTATAACTGCTTTTAGTTAAAATTTAATTTCAGGCCATCCTTTGTGGTTACTTTAGGTCTCTTAGTTTGCAAGACCGCCATGCAGGCCTCCCCTGAGCTTGTTCAGGTTAGCTTGTGGTCCCTTCTGTCCACAGCTACTGAATATTCTATTGAGATCTTCCCCTGGGACCTCCCCTAAAATCTCCACTCTTAGAACCCTTAGGACCAAGACCCCAGCGTGCTCTCCCACTAGGGAGCTAGCCCATGCCTTTCCCCTTTCCCTTCCCCCACCCTCCTCTCCCTGCCCCAGGCAGGTTAGCATTAGCTTCCTCACTCCCAAGCTCCAAGGGCCCTTCATTTACCTCCATAACTCCTTTCCTAAGCCCATTTCTTCCAGGAATTACTTTTTCTACCCCTGTAATTTATCCAATAAATGTTCTCTTACATTTTGGGTCTTGCCCTGACTTCTTTCCTAGCCAGAACCCAAGTTCCGAGGTGCTGAACCCAGATTTGGACTGACTTTGTTGGTCAGACAACTGGTGCCATTTCCGCCGCCTACAACATATTGACACTGTAGAGTCTGGGCATTAAATTGTGGGGCATTTCTTTTCCTTCCTCTTTCCTCTTGAGATGAAACCTGTGCCTGTTATGCTGTAATCCTGGGTGATCTCTCTCTGAGCCTTAGTTTTCTCATCTCTAAGTTGGGCCTTCCTCTCCCACAAAGAGTCATTGAAAGATTCAGGTGAAATAACAGAATAAGAATAGTGCTTTGGAAAACAAATACATGTGCCTAATGATGAGAGTGATATGTCAATATTAAAGCTTGAAAGGCAGTGTGGTACAGTGCCTGGAGCCACATGGCCTGGCTTTTAATCCCAGTTTTTCCACTTCCTAGCTGTGTGACCTCGAGCAAGTTACCCAACTTCTCTATGCCTCAGTTACTCAATTTGTGAAGCAGATATGATGATAACAGCATCTACCTCATAGATTTAGTACTAAGTATGCTTGGCCCCTAGTCTGTGCTAAGGGAAACTATTAAATCATTTCTAAATCAGCTAAGATTGTTGGGATTGAACTAGCTACTTGCCGATGGGCAAAGCTCCTGGATTCTCTCTTTGGCTCTCAGAGCAGCCTTGGGAAAAACAGAAGCTGCTCGAGCAAGACAGTCCTGGTCCTCTCGAAGGCTGCCAGAGAGAATAAGGCTGCACAGTCCAGTAAGGGATCATTTGGTGGCTGGTTAGATTCACAACGCACATGCCCAGTGTGGACAAAAGGGGCCACGTGCTAACCTGACAAGCTCAGGGAGGGCCTGCATGGCAGTCTTGCAAACTCAAAGACCTAAAGTATCCACAAAGGAGGGTCTGAAATTAAACTTTAACTAAAAGCAGTTACGGTGGATAGTCACGTCCTAGGCTGCTATCTTCCCTGACAAGGTCAATTTTACCTTAACTGAGCCTATGCCTTTTTGCATCTACGAAGAATGGAGGCTTTATACCCCCCAAAGGCCCCCACATTTGTTCTTGTCAGGCCCCCATCAGGGGACTTGGGCGGTGCTCCTGTTATCTGCTCAAGATCCCAAGACTGTAAAAGTACTTGTTCACTGAAAGGGTGTAGGTGCAGATGTTTGTTTGATGCTTGTTTTTCTGCCTAGGTGTAATTATTTGTTCATGTAAGTGTGGAAGTCTGTGAGAAAAAAAAACACACGCTTGATTTCATTAAGGCTGAATGCTCTGACTGATAGCAAAACGCCCCGAGCGGCCACTGGGTTTTCTTCCCAAAGGGTGCTTGCTCTCTGTCAGAGGTGGAATCGGCCTGCCTAACTAGTAAAACTTTCTGTCTATGTTTGTGTACTAGGGACTTTGATTTGCTCTGTGATTTTGCTGTGTTAGGTTGAAATTTTGGAATTCTGGGGCAGATTTAAAGGTATTTGTGGCTTTTCTTGTCTGACTGGGACATTCAGGGGCGGGCTCACAGCTCCTCAGGGCAGAGAGATTTTATGGGCCCCGCCCCCTGCCCGTGCT
>NW_006295825.1:1691787-1695912 GCF_000327345.1 Myotis davidii | reverse complement strand
CCTCTGCCTTCTTTTCCAGGCAGACTGAGTCATTTTCCTCCACAGGAACTGTCTTCCTCTAACTCACAATAGGAAATAATACAGGCCAGTGTCATCTGGCTTGCTGGTTAAAGGAAGACAATGGGCCCTGAATCTGTAAAAGTGGCTGGGAATGCAGCTGGTCAAAGGCACTGAAAGGGTTCGGTACCTGTTGCTGCTAGCAGAGGAGGGGCTGATATCCCCTTCCAGTGCATGCCCTTGGGAGAGGCCTGATTGCTGCTCTGTCACAGGGGATGGGTACGATGGCAGGGGCCTGGTACCCAACCCACTGCCACAGGAGCGCTTTGTAATATGCAGGGCATGTTTCCCCTTGGCCAGCGTAAGGGCTGCTGGCCCCCACCATGCCACCCGTCGCTGGCTGGAGGCAAGGTGGCGAGAGCACCTCTACTAGTCTCCTGGGGACTCTGCACTGAGCTCCCGCCTCTGCCTATCCGGCTCCTCCCATCCCCCCATGCCCTCTGCTCACCGGAGTTGTAATTGCCTCTCATCCTCCGAGGCGTTATTGTGAATAGGTGGCTGCTGCTGCTACAGCGGCAAGGAGGGAAATTTCCTTGTGCCTCCCTGCGCCCCAATAAGACCAAAGAACCCCCGGGACAAGGCCTCCTTGGACACTTTCACCGTGTTCTGTTCGGGGGGGGGTGGGGGGGTCGGGGGGGAGGCTTAAAAGGCAGCAGCTAGAAAAAGAAACTCCAAAAATTAGAAGGATTTGAAGGAATGAATTGGTCACAGCTGGTAGAGGTGCCCAGACAGTCTTTAACAATAGGGACACCATGGAGGAGAAATAGGGCTAAAGGAAAGAAAAGGCCGGCAGCAAACTAGGAAGGCATTAGTATGCCTATGGTAGGAAGTAGGGGCACTGGAAGGGAGAATATCCTGGTAGGGTAACAAAAGAAAACAGAAGGCTGAGGGAAAACGCAGGCTCTGAAGGATTTACACTCAGGAAAGGGGACTAATAGGGCCAGGACTCCCTTTCCTAGAACCCCTTGGAGCCCAGAATAATAATATTTATAAATAGGACCCCCCGTTAGTTTCCTGGTGTATTCTGGGGCAGCCTATTCAGTCTTGACAGAGCCAATGGGACCCGTAACATCTAAGAAGACATCAATCCAGGGAGCCACCGGACAAACTGCCTTTTTCCTTGGACATCAAAGAGGACTGTGGACCTCGGAAAGAACACGGTAACTCATTCGGTTCTAGTCATGCCAGAATGCCTGTACCCCTTACTGGGACGTGATCTCTTACAGAAACTACCAGCCGCTGAGGGCCTGTTAGGCACCGTACAAGCATTAGGCTGCCGGGTGTCAGCCAAGAAGGCACAGTGTGCTCCTCTGACGTCACATACCTGGGGTACAACATTAGCAAAGGCAGGTGGACCCTCTCAGTCAAATAGAGGCAATCTTACGGATCCCCATGCCCACAGCCAAGAAGCAGGTTCGGGAATTCTTAGGGGCAGTTGGATACTGCCGCCTGTGGATACTGGGGTTCGCGGAGATTGCTAAACTGGACCAAAGTGGAACAACGGGCCTTTGAGGAGCTAAAGAAGGCTCTCGTCTCAGCACCTGCCCAGCCTTGCCAGACGTCAGGAAGCCCTTCCCCCTCTACGTGAGTGAGGTAAGGGGCATTGCCAAAGGGGTTCTCACCCAGACTCTAGGTCCCTGGAAGAGACCTGTGGCCTATCTGTCTAAAAGACTAGATCCCGTGGCTGCAGGGTGGCCAGCGTGCCTCCGGGCAGTGACGGCCACAGCATTGCTGGTAAAGGAGGGAGATAAGCTGACTTTGGGCCAGGAACTAGCCCTGACAACACCCCATGCTGTGGAAGCCCTCCTTCGAGATGCTCTGGAGAGATGGATGTCAAACACCAGGGTCACCCAGTACCAAGCTCTTCTCCTGGACCAGCCCACATCCAGTTCCATTAGACACTGGCCATCAACCCTGCCAGCCTGCTCCCAGATGATGATCCGGGAGAGCCATCCATGACTGCATAGGGGTAACAGACGCAGTACAAATGGGTTGGCCAGACTTGACAGATGTCCCGCTATCATCACCAGACAAGGTTCTGTTATGTACAAGATGGGAGCAGTTCCGTTCAGGATGGAAGCTGGTATACAGTGGGCGGTGGTAGTCACCCTAGACTGCCCAAGGAAACCGAGCTGCAGACCAAGCTGCCAAGGAAGCTGCCCAAAAACCAGTGGGGCCTTTACAAGAGGAGGAATTGGCAGAACAGAAGCAAGCTACCGGAGGACCAAATGGTTGGTGGACTCTACCAGATGGCAGACTGTTGGTCCTAGAGGCTCTAGGTTGGACATTAGTTGCCCAGTTACACCAGGCTACCCACATAGGCGTCACCAGGACTTCTGAACTTTTGTGAGGCAGGTCACAGGTAAATGCAAGGTATGGGGATCCCCCTGGGAATTCGGGCCCAGGGAAACTCCCTAGCTCACTATTAAATCCTTATTATCCCTGAAGATAACCAAAATTTCCTATGAGAGTCAATGTTCAACATATATTTAATTACCCAAATTTATAAAATTCAAACAATTTTTAGGAGAATCACAGAAGACAAGAGATAATATTGTCAGAGTGATATTTTAATAGAGTTCACTATTTTGATTTATATTTTCCAATTTTTAACTGTAAATTGAAAAAATAAATTACCAATGTTAATAAAGCATTAAGCTGTCCCCAAATTATTCCCTGCCCTGACATTATCATTTGATCTGCCAACAGGAATTATTACTGCCCTAAGTGGTCTCTCTCTTTTAGTCTCCTTCTCCCCTTCTTTCCCCCTCCCCCACTGCCATTCAGGAAGGAAGCCAGAGGCCCTACCTCTAGAGATAAGAGGAAAAAGCAATCATTCTGCAGAAAGTATCTGTCTTTAGCAGAAGTGTCATCCTTTGGAGAAGAGTGTAGTTAAGAAGAGATTAATATAGATGAAGATACAGAGTTTTTCATTCTTAATTAATTTAGAATTTGGTTTTTTATAGCTGGATATTGTTGTCGTTAAGAAAAAAGAGGTCTACTTTATTTAGGTGTTAGCAAAGTCAAATCCAGTCCTTCACCACTTTCTCTCTTTACTTAGCTTCGGTTAAATCTTTTATACTGTTTCTAAAGGCGCTTGCCAGTGATTTTCCTAATATTGAAGAACAGAGAGTGTTCTGAACGAAAGCAATGGACAGTTAGGCAATTTTAACATTTCTAAACACTTACTGATATTTGCAGTATTTACCTAAATTTCCAAAGAAGGTATATATGAAATGTTTTACTCTACATCATTTGTCATCTCTATAAAGATGTTTGTGCCTGGCCTATATTGCTCAGTGGTTGAGCATCGACCTATGAACCAGGAGGTCACCGTTGGATTCCCAGTCAGGGCACATGCCCAGGTTTCGGGCTCAATCCCCAATAGGGGGCATTTCTCTCTCCCTTCCTCTCTGTGAAAAGTAAAACTATTATTTAGTATACAATGTGTTTGACTTAGGTGCACACGGAAGTCTATAATTACATTAAAAAAAGGCCTGCCTGGCCGGTATTGCTCAGTGGTTGAGCATCGACCTATGAACCAGGAGGTCACCGTTGGATTCCCAGTCAGGGCACATGCCCAGGTTTCGGGCTCAATCCCCAATAGGGGGCATTTCTCTCTCCCTTACTCTCTGTGAAATAAGTAAAACTATATTTAAAAAGAAAGAAAAGAAAAAGGCCTGGAAGAACATCTAATGCTGATAACAGTTACCCTGAGAAGGGACTGGGCTTGGAGTGGTTGAGTGGGGAAGTAACATAACACTTTATTACTTCTTTTTTTAGCAAGAGGAGTGTGTTTGTGTATTGCCTGTTTAACTTAAATCAATAAAAGAAAATTTTAGGACACAGAGCTACTTGAAGAAGAACCAAATTCATCCAGAGGGAAGAGGGATTTGGGCAAGACTGAGAGAAAATCAACAACAGACTGGAACTGGGGAAAGAGGTTTGGAGGTGAAGGAAGAGCCGTGAGTCTACAGGGAGAAAGACGGGGAAAGGGAATACTCAGGCCTCTTTGGTGAATGGTCTTTAATGTAATCCGTTCTCCTTCCAGGACGGTCAGCAAAGACC
>NW_006295825.1:1686897-1691744 GCF_000327345.1 Myotis davidii | reverse complement strand
GCCGGTAGTGCTCAGTGGTTGAGCATCGACCTATGAACCAGGAGGTCACCGTTGGATTCCCAGTCAGGGCACATGCCCAGGTTTCGGGCTCAATCCCCAATAGGGGGCATTTCTCTCTCCCTTACTCTCTGTGAAATAAGTAAAACTATATTTAAAAAGAAAGAAAAGAAAAAGGCCTGGAAGAACATCTAATGCTGATAACAGTTACCCTGAGAAGGGACTGGGCTTGGAGTGGTTGAGTGGGGAAGTAACATAACACTTTATTACTTCTTTTTTTAGCAAGAGGAGTGTGTTTCTGTATTGCCTGTTTAACTTAAATCAATAAAAGAAAATTTTAGGACACAGAGCTACTTGAAGAAGAACCAAATTCATCCAGAGGGAAGAGGGATTTGGGCAAGACTGAGAGAAAATCAACAACAGACTGGAACTGGGGAAAGAGGTTTGGAGGTGAAGGAAGAGCCGTGAGTCTACAGGGAGAAAGACGGGGAAAGGGAATACTCAGGCCTCTTTGGTGAATGGTCTCTAATGTAATCCTTTCTCCTACCAGGATGGTCAGCAAAGACCTAAACAGCTTTTCAGTTTGACTTTGGATGTTGCATTTTCTTTCAAAGGTAAAACTAAGGTCAATCACAAGGCAGACTGGTTTTCTTTGGGTTACAACTCCTTTTGGCAAATATTTATGGAGAACCTTCTGTAGTGGGACTGGGCTGGGCCCTGAACGTACAGGGGCAGTAAGAGCTCCACAGCAACCTCCAGATTGAGACAAACCATGCAACAAGGCAGCAACTAAGGGTTATGGGAGCAGAAGGGGGGAACTAAAGGGCATTGATTCTGCCCGAGAGTCACACAGTCATGGAGGCAGAGGTGGGTATTGCCCGGACACAAACATAGTGAGAAGAAACCGAAAGTGTATCTTGGGCTGTGTCGGGTGGATTTCCTCCCCGGTTCTACGTTGCAACCTGTAAAGTTGGAAGAGCCCCAGAGAGCCTGCTCCCCCAGGGGCTCATGTCAATGGCACCCCCATGCAGAACCATTCACATCCCTTCCCTCCGCACTGAGAGCCTCCAGGGGGCCAGAGAACAAGCATTGGCTTTGACCTGAAAATCCTGGGTCCCTCATCAAAAACAGCTGGCTTCCAGATGCCCTAAAATGTAAACTGTTGCCCTGGTCAGCGTTGCTCAGTAGTTAGAGCATAGGCCTATGAACCTGGAAGGTCACAGTTTCGATTCCCGATCAAGGGCGAGTAGCTGGATTGCAGGTTCAATCCCCAGCCCCAGTCAGGGTACAGCCCTGGTCAGGGTACATGCAGGAGCCAACCAATAGATGTGTCTCTCACACATCAATGTTTCTTTCTCTCTCCCCTCCCCGCACCACTTTCACCCCTCTCTTCCATTCTCTCTAAAAATCAATAGAAAAAATATCCTCGGCTGAGATTAACAACAACAAACGCAAATGTGAACTGTTTATAACAAAAATATATATCTGCTGTCTGGTCAGGAAGAAACATGAGACAAATCCACACTGCAGGTCAACTCTGCAGGACGACTGGCCTTGTCCGTTTAGAAATGTCAATGACAGGAAAAACAGGGAAGGCCGGAGCTGTTCAGTAACAGGGGGGAGTAAAGAGCCATGACAACGGAGAGAGAGGGTGGGTCCTGGGCTGGGAAAACAAAGCCAAGGAGAACATTGTTGGGATGGTTGGGGACATTGGATTAGGGACTATATATTGATAATAGTTTTGAATCTTTTATTTTTTTCTTTTGATGATGGAAATAAAAAACCTTTACGATGTTGTCTCCCTGGGGTGAAAGGAGGCCGGGAAGAGGATCCATTGTGTAACAGGAGAACAGAAGCTTAGGTTCCAGACCTGGCTCCCCGCCTCCGACCTGGGGTAACTGGAACCATTCTGTGACCGCTCAGAGCCTGCCTCATCATCTGGGAAAGTGGGATGACAATAGGTGGCCCTCGCGTGCTGTGGGGGCTGACTGAGCACCCACAGGAGACGCTGTGGCCAGTGGGATAGCTCACTTCGCCAGCAAGGAAGTCTTAACAAAAGGCTGTCAGTCCCTCTGGGGGCCTGCGCCCCAGGGGGGAAGCAGACCTGGGGGGCATCGCATTCCTTTCTTCCCTCGACACCCCCCTCCCTTCCATTTCCCAGCCAGCCCCATAGTAGGTGCTCCCAGCAAGGTTTCTCAGCGGCAGGGTGCAGCCTGGAAGCCTGGCTTAGATCCCCTTTGTTGCTTTCCAGCAAATTAAAATTTATCTCTCAGGGAGGAAATGAGGGGTCGGGTGTTTTTCGGTTTTTTTTTTTTTTTTTGCTTCTTCTTCTTAATGGGCCCTGATGAAGGAAATGAATTCCGGGAAGGGATCAGAAATACGATCTACTGCTAGTCTGTTCGGGAAGGTCTGGGGGCTCCCTATGCACTCAGAGGGGGCAGCTGGGCACAGTGTGTTTTATTATATAATTAACCTTGACCCTTCTGGGTTCAAAGAGAGAGGTAGTTGGAAATAAATCAATAGTCTGGTCTGGTCACTTCAAAGGCTTCAGAACCCACTGGAAAATTCCATGTTGGTTCAGTGTGTAAATTGGAATAGGGTGTTCAATTCTTTTTGAAAGGTGGGTAGGGGGTGAGTCTCAGATTGAAATTAATTGTGTATCCGCTTCCTGTAATCAAGCAATCAGAAGTCTTTATTGTGTATCTTGTGGGGTTGGGGGGATGGGAAGGCCTAGGAGAAAACAAGGGGTGACCTCTCGGTGGCCACTGGGCCGGGCACTAGGACAATAGGCATCTCTCCAAGCCTAGGAGGCACCTCTCCTCCTGGGCAGTGTCCAGCCCTTTGTTCAAACACGTCTGGAATTCTTGGAATCATCAAACTATCACCATCATGACACAGCACTTACTGAGTTCTTCCTATGGAGCAGGTACCAAGGGTTTTCCAGTTATTTTCTCAATTTGAGCCTCATAACAACAACCCAATTAGATAAGTACTATCATTATCTCTATTACAGATGAGGAAACTGGGCTCCAGAGCAAGTCCAGAGCCACTGTGCGGTTTTCAAAGCCGCGTTCAATGCAAAGCCGCAGGTCAAGGAATAAGAATAGGACCCCTGAACACTTGCAGTGACTCATCTCCAGTCTGCATGTTCTTCTCCCCGAAGTTGTTTGAAGGGCAACAGAAGTGGGAGCTGGTTTCTCTTTAAGTCTCTCTTGCCATCATCTCTAATTCACTTTCATCTCTCTCTCCTTTCTCTTCACCTTTCTTACTCACACCTCCTCCCCTCCCTCTTTGCTTTCCTTTTTTCTTGCTTTCTTTCCACAAGCACTTTTTTGTGTCGAGTGCTGCTCTGTGACAGTGTTGGTGGGTAATAAAGAGATAAGACATGGTGCCAGTCCTTAGGAAACTCACAGCCAATGTTCTCAGAGCAGGGACGACGGACATACATCTTGTGTGTACTATGCTGCAAGAGGAAATGAGGGTTAGGCCAGGTGTAGAGGAGAGGTGGTTCTAGCTGGAGAGGACCAGGAAGGACTGGGAAGACGTGATGTGTGGAAGGATCCGGAAAGCAGGGATGGTGGAGCGATATCATTCCAGGCTGAAGGAACATCTTGCAGAAAGGCCTGGAGGCAACACTATGCATAGCTTGTTCCAGAGAAGCCACGATCTCAACTTGGAGGATCAGAGTCAATGATAGGAGCCAAAAATATGGATTTGTTACTACTACTACTACTACTACTACTAATAATAATAATAATAGCAAGCATGATCCTGAGTTCTTTCTTCCCCCTACTAATTACTGTGATTTATTTAGTGAAATTCTAGAAGATAAAAATTTAGTTCAAGCCCTAACCGGTTTGGCTTTATCCATAAGCACATATATCTTGTATCACTATAAAATTACAAAATGTAAGACATTTAGGTAGGGTATCACACTTGTTTTTCTATTACCTGTCTTAATACATGTGTTAACTGAAAAACTCCTTATATAATTTGTTTCCATAACTATTTCTCTCTGTCTGTTCTTTATAGGCTGCGTTCCCTCTTCCCCCAAAGCCATTCTAAACACCTGTCTTTTTAGGGCTCGATAAAATGATGGTGGATAAAGATGGTGATGTGACTGTAACTAACGATGGTGCCACCATTTTGAGTATGATGGCTGTTGATCACCAGATTGCCAAGTTGATGGTTGTACTGGCCAAATCACAGGATGATGAAATTGGAGTCGGAACCACGGGAGCGGTTGTCCTGGCTGGTGCCTGCTGGAAGAAGCCGAGCAGCTGCTGGACCGTGGCATACACCCCATCAGGGTCGCCGATGGCTATGAGCAAGCCGCCCGCATTGCTATCGACTACCTGGACGAGATCAGCGATAGCATCCTTGTTGACGTGCAGTGCACTGAGCCCCTGACTCAGACTGCAAAAACCAAGCTGGGTTCCAAAGTGGTTAACAGCTGTCACTTGGTGCCTGCTGGGAGAAGCCGAGCAGCTGCTGGACCGTGGCATACACCCCATCAGGGTCGCTGATGGCTATGAGCAAGCCGCCCGCATCGTTATCGACTACCTGGACGAGATCAGCGATAGCGTCCTTGTTGACGTGCAGTGCGCTGAGCCCCTGACTCAGACTGCGAAAACCAAGCTGGGTTCCGAAGTGGTTAACAGCTGTCACCGACAAATGGCTGAGATTGCCGTGGATGCTATTCTCACTGTGGCCGATATGCAGCGCAGAGACGTTGACTTTGAGCTCACCAAAGTAGAAGGCAGAGTGGGCGGGAGACTGGAGGACACTAAACTTAGTAAGGGCGTGATTGTGGACAAGGATTTCAGTCACCACAGATGCCAAAAGAAGTA
>NW_006295825.1:1683812-1686870 GCF_000327345.1 Myotis davidii | reverse complement strand
ATGCTCAGATTGCAATGCTCACATGTCCATTTGAACCACCAAAACCAAAGATGAAGCATCAGCTGGATGTGACCTCTGTGGAAGACTATAAAGCCCTTCAGAAATACGAAAAGGAGAAGTTTGAAGAGATGATAAAGCAAATTAAAGAAACTGGCGCTCACCTAGCTATGTGCCAGTGGGGCTTTGATGATGAAGCGGATCATTTACTTCTTCAGAACGACTTGCCTGCGGTTCGTTGGGTTGGAGGACCTGAAATCGAGTTGATTGCCGTTGCAACAGGAGGGCGGATGGTTCCCCGCTTCTCAGAGCTCACAGCTGAGAAGCTGGGCTTTGCTGGGATTGTAAAAGAGATCTCATTTGGGACAACTAAAGACAAGATGCTGGTCATTGAGCAGTGTAAGAACTCCAGAGCTGTAACCATTTTCATCAGAGGAGGAAATAAGATGATCATCGAGGAAGCAAAGCGATCCCTTCACGATGCCTTGTGTGTCATCCGGAACCTCATCCGTGATAATCGTGTGGTGTATGGTGGAGGCGCTGCTGAAGTCGCTTGTGCTTTAGCAGTTAGCCAAGCAGCAGACAAGTGCCCAACCTTGGAGCAGTATGCCATGCGAGCATTCGCCGATGCCCTGGAAGTCATCCCCATGGCCCTCGCTGAGAACAGTGGCATGAATCCCATCCAGACGATGTCTGAGGTCCGAGCCAGACAAGAGAAGGATAAGAACCCTGCTCTTGGGACTGACTGTATGCACAAGGGAACAAACGATGTGAAGCAACAACATGTCATAGAAACTTTGATTGGCAAAAAGCAACAGATCTCTCTTGCAACACAAATGGTTAGAATGATTTTGAAGATTGATGATACCCGTAAGCCTGGAGAATCTGAAGAATAAAAAAATTTAAAATAAAATGTAGTAACAACCACCACTGCTACGATTAAATAAAAGGGTGTCTTATGTAAAAAAAAACAACAAAAAAACCCACCGATTTTAAATATAATAATGTTACATGCAACAAACATTAATATCTCAAGAAAACGATCTTAAGTATAATATTACATACAATAAACACCAATTATTCAAGAAAAATGATCTAAAAAAAGAGAAATGATCTTACATATAATAATATTACATGCAATAAACATTAATAGTTCAAGAATAAAAGGATTTTAAGTATATTACCAAAACTGTACTAACATAGTATATCACAAAAGTTGTAGGAAATATTAAAAATCTGCAAATATCAGGATTCCTTCTATTATATTCTAGAATATTTTTTCCTTCTGGTTCTTTTTTATCCATCAGTTTATGTTGTTTACTAGAGGCCTGGTGCACGAATTTGTGCATGGGTGGGGCCCATCCGGCCTGCCCCCATGGGGGCCAATCGGGGGCGGGGCCAGCCATGGGGTCTAACATTGGAAGCTATAGCTTTCCTCCAGCTGGATCTAATTATACTTTAAGGATGGCCAAAAGAAAACCCACAACAGAACTGTTTTGCATTTCACGTGCCATGAAATGAAGTTGTTTAGGTGTTGTTTGCAAACGTATATCAAGATGGTTGATGGCCCTTTAATGATTTTTGTGTTCTTTCCGGGGCTCTGCCCTCAGTTTCCCAATATGATCTTCATGTCTGTTTATTTAAAAGTTTTTCTGTTGTTGAATGTTCCTACCCTTTGATGTTGCTCCTGGCAGCCTGCAGGTCCTCTTTGCTGCCCCATTTAAAGAGAAATTGAAAGCTCACCTAATCTGCAAGGCACCACAATTTCACAAAATACCCACCCAGCCTCTCTACATTCCTCAGCAAAGGGCCACCATCCCCTTAATGCTTAGGTCGCCTTTTTGGCTAACTTGGAAGGTCTCCTGGGCTGTGGGCCATGGAGGGAGAATTCCAGACCTTGGCTGCAGTATCAGCAGAGCCCCCTGGAGACTCTGGTTGGGGTCAGAAGGGACTGATAATTATTTTCTTGTGCTTGCACTAAATGTACACGCACCAGGGAGTGAGGCAATGATTTAGGGGTGTTGGGGGCTGATCGGGGGTTGGGCCGGCCAGGAGGAAGCACTGATCACCGCCCGCATCAGGCTGGTTGGCTGCCACAGTGCACATCACAGCCACCAGTTCATTCTGGTCGTTCTGGTCATTCTGGTTGTTCTGCCATAACGGTTGCTGGGCTTTTATATAGAGAGATTATATTCCACAAATGAGTGAGATCATATGATATTTATTTTCCTCTGACTGGCTTATTTCGATTAGAATGATGCTTTTAAAGCCTATTTTGTCGGATATGAGTATTTCTCTTCCAGCTTTTTTTTTCTTTTCCATTTGCATGGAAATTTTTTTCCCATCCCTTCACTCTCATCCTGTGTGTGTCTTTTGCTTTGAGGTGGGTCTCTTGTAGACAGCATACAGTTGGGCCATGTTTTTGCATCCATTCAGCTACCATATGCCTTTTGATTGGAGCATTTAATCCATTTACATTTAGGTTTATTATTGAGAGGTACTTATTTATAGCCATTTAAATTCTGTATGGCTAGGTTTCTCTCTCTGTTTCTTCTCAGCAATCCCTTTAGCATTTCTTGTAATGCTGGCTTGGTGGTGCTGAACTCCTTTAGCCTTCTTTTGTCTGGGAATTCTTTATTTGACCGTCTATTTTGAATACTGTAATAGGATTTCAACTTGAATTGCCTCCCAGGCAATTGTCCTCAGGTGTGGCGAGAGTTTTATCAAAAGGATGGGGCAGTTGCTTCTGCTTGGAGCAGTGGTTCTCAACCTTGGCTGCACATTAGAATCACCTGGGACTCTTCTTTGTGTGTGTGTGTGGGGGGGATCTTTTTAAAATCTTGATTTCTGGGCCTCATCCTCCGGAAATTCTGTTTCTTTGTTAGGGGGTGGGGCCACAACATTAGGACTTGTTTATTGCTCACAGTAACCTGTGAAGTGGGTGTTATCTTTTTTAAAAATATATTTTTCAGAGAGTATTGATTAAGGTATTACATATGTGTCCCTGTCCCCACATCACCCCCCAACCACACCACCCCCCCCCCTCACCCCCCGCCCCTCC
>NW_006295825.1:1682332-1683304 GCF_000327345.1 Myotis davidii | reverse complement strand
AAGAGATTCATGCAATAGGCCTTCCTTCCCCTCACTAGCAGCACCGGTTTTCTTCTGGCACCCGGGACCAGGCCTTTGGTCCAGCCGCAGTGGAGAAGCCAAACCTCTTCAGTCTTCAGTCTTCAGCCTTCAGTTTTCAGTTGGGCCAGAGCCTTCAGTCTTCACTCCGTGCCTGCGTATGCAAATTAACTGCCATCTTTGTTGGGTTAATTTGCATAGCCGCTCTGATTGGCTGGTGGGTGTAGCGGAGTGACACCAATTTGCGTTTCTCTTTTATTAGTGTAGACTTTTTAAAGAAGATGGGTGCACTGCCCTCTCCCTCCTCCACTGCTGCCGCCTCCTTCTTCTGCCACTGCTGGTGCTGCTCATGTGCTCGCTTGGTGCAGACCCGGTACCTCTATTGTGAAGTGGCAGCTGAGGAGACTCTGACACTCGCCATGGCTGACGAAAAGCCCAAGGAAGGAGTCAAGACTGAGAACAACGATCATATTAATTTGAAGGTGGTGGGGCAGGATGGTTCTGTGGTGCAGTTCAAGATGAAGAGGCACACACCACTGAGTAAACTAAGGAAAGCCTATTGTGAACGACAGGTGTTGTCAATGCGGCAGATCAGATTCTGACTTGAGGGCAGCCAATCAATGAAACAGACACACCTGCACAGTTGGAACTGGAGGAGGAAGATACAATTGACGCGTTCCAGCAGCGGACAGGAGATGTCTACCAAAAGGGGAACCTGCTACTTTACTCCAGAACTCTGTTTCTCCAGACCAAGAAGACATTCTCAGTTAGAAAACTGCAATTGGGTTTCAACACCTCTGACTGCTACAGTATAGTTTTCTCTATTCTTTCATTTTCCCCAATTACCCATTCCTTTATTGTATATAAAGTAACTGATGTATGTGCACAGGCATTTGCATTTTTTTTTTTTTTTTACTAAATGGCCAATGGTATGTTTGATCTACATCAAGGGGG
>NW_006295825.1:1675334-1682094 GCF_000327345.1 Myotis davidii | reverse complement strand
AGACAGAAACATCAATGATGAGAATCATTGATTGGCTGCCTCCTGAATGCCCCACACTGGGGATAAAGCCTGCAACCTAGGCATGTGCCCTAACCAGGAACTGAACCCTGACCTCCTGGTTCACAGGTCGATGCTCAACCACTGAGCAATGCTGGCTGGGCCATCCAAAGTTATAGAGAAGGAAATGGCACCAGAGGTTAAGGGTTGTCCACTGGGTCACATAGCTGGACAGTGGTGGCATAGAGATTACATACCCAAGCTGGTGCTTTTTTAAAATTTAAATTTATTGATCTGAGAGAGAGAGAGAGAGAGAGTTTTTGTTCCACTTATTTATTCATTAATTGATTGATTCTTGTATGTCCCCTGACTGGGTACTGAACCCTTGGCTTTTTGGGAGGACATTTCTACCAGTTGAGCTGCTCAGCATGGGGTCAGGCCAGTGATCTGAATCACTGAGTGAGCTACTGCTACTCGTGAAGGGACCTTGGATACCAGGCTGCTCTGGGAGCAGTGGGGAGCTATGGCAGACTCCTAACCCAATCTGCATTTTAGAACATGCCCAAACCTCCTACTCCAGGGTCTGGCATGCCTGAGTCTCTCCTCAATATTCAAAAAGAAAATCTCTATCTCAGCCAAGTTGGACCATACCTTTTCCCCTTCCCCTGCCCCAAGTTCCTCTGCTCCTTCTCATCAGTACACGGATAAGTCATCAGAGAGCATGGGCTTAGAACAAGGAGGCCCAGGTTTAAACCCCAGCTCTACTGCCTCTCTGTGCCTCAGTTTCCTAATCTATTCAATGGGCCGGGAGAAGACTCAGATGAGGCAGTGTGCAGGCACCTGTCAAACACCACAAGAAGTAATAACAGAGCTGTCATCAGTATCATTGGGGCACTAAGGACTCTCTCCCTCTATAGGAGCTCCAGGCTATTTGACCCTCTTGCTAGGTTCCCTTTCTGCCTGGTAAGCAAGCCACCTAAAGCTTTCCTCAGATACATCAATTGTGCGAAAAGCATACGCTCTGCAAACCTAGCTATCATGCATTTATATATTTACTCAGCATCTACTGAGTGCCAGGCCCCATGCAGCAAGTGACAGCCTCCTGGCTGCTCAGGGATGTCGCCACCATGCACTTCACACCTCCAGGCCTTTGCTTGTGCTGTGTCTTCAGCCTTGAATGCCCTTTCTCCCTTCTCTGCTCCTCTTTGGAGCCTTCCTTAATTCCAGACCTCAGTGATTCACGTTTTCTTCTGTTTCTACAGCTTGTTGCTGGTACCAATGCAAGTAAGTATATAGATAGATTGCAGTTATTTTTTTTTCAAGCCTATCCTATCAGCTGGCTGGGCCTGTCTCTTGTATGGGGCACAGCACCTACTAACCGTTAGCTTCAATCAGATACGGTAGCGATCAGGCCTTGGTCCCCATAGATGTAATCTTAAAGAATTCCACAGGGTGGCAGCAAACCCCTCCAGACACAGTCCTCCCAGGACCACAGAGCTCCCAGGCTCCCAAAGCTCTAGAAAGGCCCCTTCACGCTTACTTTCTACTTTACCTCATCCCCACCCTCCACTTGGGTGACTTTGCCCTGCCCGCCCCCCCGCCCCCCCAGTTTCTTCTCCACCTGTAACAATGGATTGTTTGAACACTTAAACTGCATACTTCACTTACTATGAATTTATAGCTTTTATCAAGATGTAATTTACATACCATACAATTCATGCATTTAATTGTGCAATTCAATGGTTTTTAGTCTATTCGCATAGTTGTGCAAACATCACCAAAATTTTACTTTTTTATATATTTTTTTGTTAATTCTCACCCAAGGATTTTTTCCATTGTTTTGTTTGTTTGTTTTAGAGAGTGTGGAAAGGAGGGAGAGAGACAGAAACATTGATGTGAGAGAGACACACCGATTGGTTGCCTCCTGCTGCAACCTGTATGTGTCCTTGACCAGAATTGAACCTGGGACCTTCAGTCCATGGGCCAATGCTCTGTCCACTGAGCCAAACTGGCAAGGGTCCATCACCACAATTTTAGAACATTTTAACCACTCCCCAAAGAAACTCTGTACCCATTAGCAGTCACTCCTCATTTCCCCCAATCCTCAGCCCCCCAGATCTAGGCAACCACTAATCTCCTTTGATGTTCTAGACATTTCATATAAATGGAATCACACATCATACAGTCCTTTGGGACTGCCTTCTTTCACTTAGCATAATGTTTTCAAGGTTCACCCATTTTACTATTTAAAAATACCTGTTTTATGGATATACCACATTTCATTTTTTCATCAGCTGATGGGCATTTAAGTTGTTTACACATTTTATCCAGTAGGGATAATGCAATGAAGAATATCGGCGTATGAGTTTTTGTGTCAACATGTTTTTAGTGAGTTCCAGGTTATGCTGAGTGGGCTAATGGGTATCTGGGCCCACGAGGGGGGTGAACTTGCTGTCCCAAGGCTGGCAGATGATGGCTCTTTCCTCATGATGGTCTGTGGATGCCACTGTGGGCAGCGCCGATCACGCCAATGGCTTAGCTGATGCTGGGAGGAGCACAGAGCCTTACAGAGCTTTGCCTCTCTAGGCGTCTGGCTGGAAGTACCAGCGAGTCACGGACACTCAGGAGGAGAAGAGGAAGGAGAAGGCCAAGACCCATGACCTGAAGAAAAGGCAGCTCATGAGGCTACAGAAACAGGCCGACAGAAAACTGAGACACAGGGATCCTCAAGACTCATGGACTCCTGGTCTGAACCCAATAAAAACAGACTGTTAATTACTAAGAAACAAGGAAACATGTTTTAATTTTTCTTGAATATACACCCAGGAATGGAACTGCTGGGTCAGGTATGACTACATGTTCAGCCTTTTGAAGAACAGACAGTTGATCACAGCAGCTGCACCGTTTTTCATTCCCACCAGCAGTGTGTGAGGATCTGGTTTCTCCACAGCCTCGTCAGCACTTGTATGATCTGACTTTTTCATTCTAGCCATCCTAGAGGGAGGGAGCCGATATCTCACTGTGGTTTTACTTTTCCTTTCTTCATGTGCTTATTGGCCATTTGTGTATATTCTTTAGTGAAATGTCTATTCAGATCCTTTGACCATTTTTAAATTGGGTTACTTGTATTTTTTTAAAAATATATTTTCTTGATTTTTTACAGAGGGGAAGGGAGAGGGATAGAGAGCTAGAAACATCGATGAGAGAGAAAATCGATCAGCTTCCTCTTGCACACTCCCCACCGGGGACGTGCCCACAACCAAGGCACACGCCCCCGACCGGAATCGAACCTGGGACCCTTCCGTCCACAGGCCAATGCTCTATCCACTGAGCCAAACCGGTTAGGGCGGGTTACTTGTATTTTTATTATTGAATTGTTATTATCATCAAATTATAAGTGTTCTTTATATTTTCTAGATAAAAGTTCCTTATCAGAGACATGATTGGCAATTGTTTTATCCCATTCTATGGTTGTCGTTGCATTTTCTTTTTCTTTAAAATATTTTTTGTATTGTTTTCAGAGAAAGGAGAGGAATTGAAATGGAAACATCAATGATGAAAGAGAATCATTAATTGGCTGCTTCCTGCATGCCACGCATTGGGGATCGAGCCCACAACCCGGGCATATGCCCTTGACCGGAATCGAACCTGGGACTCTTCAGTCCGCAGGCCAACACTCTATCCACCAAGCCAAACTGGCTAGGGCTCATTGCATTTTCTTGATCATTTAAGCACAAAAATTTAAAATGTGGGTGGTGTTCAAAGTATCTATTTTTTTTCCTTTTTTGATCGTGCTTTTGGCTTTTTATCAAAGAACTATTGCCTAATCTGAGTCAGGCCAGGCTGTAGGCATTTTGGAGTGAGGACCAGGCCAGTGGGCACGTGGCACAGGGTGGCCAGCAGGCTGTTTGTGTGCTCAGGAGCCTGGCTCCTCACTCAGTCCTCTTCTCAGCCTCTGTTCTCCCCCTCCCTGCCTCCCTGCCTCCCTGCTCTAGGGGGCTCCGTGAGGATCCAGGGGAGCAGAACTCCCCATAATCAGTCCTTGTGGGAGGGGCATGGGTTCAGGTGGTCCCCCTCCCTGACGCTGGCCTGAATCCGGAGTTCAGGGCAGACTCTCTCATCCTTGTTTGCTCCCACTCCTCCATGTCCTGTTTCCAACCAGACTTCCCCTCCTGAGCAGAGTTGCGAGCAAATAAATGTTAGGATGAACCAGGAACCTGTGGGGTGGCTTGTTACAGAGCAGTGACGAATTGCAGCTGACGAATTGCAGCAGGGCGCTGCTGCTGCTTTCTGCCCAGTGTGCATGTATGCGTGTGCACCTATGTGCGTGCGTTAGGGAGTGTCTTCAGCCGGAGGCCTCTAGGCTATTTGAGATCTTAGGGCCCAGATTCCAGATGAGCCGCTCAGCTTCAACATCTATTTCTGCTGAACTCCTCACTGGAACCCTGCTTCTCCCGCTACCATAGTCCAGTTCAGGGCCTTTTTAGAACAGACCCTACCTGTATTTGATGTACAGTGGGGCCTTGACTTAGGATTGTCCCGACTAACGAGTTTTTTGAGATACCAGCGGTCTCTCAGCTGATTTTTTTGCATTGAGTTGATAGAGTAATTTGAGTTAACGAGCTCCCTAACGAGCTTGGTCTCGGAAGGAATTAAACTCGTAAGTCAAGGCCCCACTGTAATTGGTGTGCAATTTGCATACATGAGTCATGTTAGGTGGTCTCTAAATGTTTACCTGATGCCTCTGTGGGGGAGGTATTAGCATCTTGGACTCTTGGAGGGGACAGGGGCACTGGAGTTACCTGGTCTGTTCTCCCACCCGTGCAGGGTCTGCTTGATCGAATGACAAGCCCACCTCCTTCCCAGGCAGCTCTTGGATGGCTGGAGTGTTGAAGAGGTCCTGTGCTTGCCAAGTTTTGTATAGAAAAAGGTGAGGTAGTCTGTGTACATTTAGTTTGGGTTTAGTTCTTTGCTCTCGGAAAGTCAGGGCAAGTCAACTCTCCACCCCCAACGCAGGACAGGTACTCCGGTGGCCTTAGGCATCCACAGCACCATCATTGTCTCTGGCCTGACCTCTGCCCCAACCACCCCAGCAGGCTGCTTCTGGAAATGCCGGACCAGCGGCTTTCAAGCGTTCTTTCAGGAGCAGGGCCCTGTTTGTAAATGAAATCTCACGTAGAGCCCAATGTGTAAGGCAGATGAAGTGGACCTGCTCTGGATGAGGGTGAGCAGGAAGAGCAGAGGCCCCTGGAGAAGTCCCCCCCACACCCCTGGCCACAGCCAGGCCGCCCAGCTTGCAAACCACTGTCCTGGTGTGTTCCTCTCAAAAGCTCCTCGGGGTCCTCTGGGTATGGGACCCGCCCTGCAGACCTGCAGAGCCTCCCAGCAGCGAGCCCTGGCTTTCCATTTCGGCAGCAGAGGGGACACGAACAGGCTAAGCCGTTACATCACAACACTGCCTCTCAGGAAGCTCGGGGCCTGCTGAGCCCTCGGGGTCTCCTGGCCTGGCCTAAGCCTCAGCAGCCTCAGACGCCTGCCTCAGGAGCCTGCACTGAGGAGAGGACAGGGAGGAAGGGAGAGGCCTGCCCAGGGGCTCTGACTGTGCCCTGGAAAGAGTCCTTCCGTCAGAGCCCCAGCTTCCTTAACTCTGGAGAAGGAAAATAGTCCTTCCTTGTAGATGATGCATGAAGAGCACACAGATAGCCCTGCACGGCACCTGCCTCAGTGCTGATGGGCTGTCCCTATGGAGCCGAGGGAGGCATGGAGCAGTGGGTGGAGTGCAGACCCTGCGGTAACTGGCTTATCCTTTCTGTAAAACTGAGATGGTAACTAGAATATCTACCTCCCAGTGAGGTGCCGAGGACCCAGGGAGCCTTGCACCCAGGCATGGTGCCGGTACGTGGTGCAGGGCAGTCTGCTGTTATCATCCTAGGGCCTGGCCCACACTCTCACCCACCCCTCCAAGACCTGACACAGCCATCAAAACACTCGAGGTTTACTTTGGCAACAGGACTTTTATTCAGTCAAAATGAGCAGAGTGTGACAAAAGTCAGTCCCATTCAGGCCAGGTGGCCCCCCTCCACCTCCTCCCCTAGACCCACCCTTCCCACAGGAGAGGGGGTTACTGGATGAAGGGGGTACGGAGAAGCCACTGCGAGGACCAAGGCCTGTCTGGGAGCTTGGAGAAGCCCTCAGCACGGGCCCAGCATTTGGGAGACGGGCGGACTGCCCTTCTGAGTCCACGCGGATATGACTCCAGTCTTCTAGGGAAACATCACAAAGTCTACCTGCTTCAGCTAATTCAAGTTCAGGGTGAGGGGCCCTAGGGGGTTGGGGCTCAGGGACTTTAGAGTCTAATCTCACACTTAAGGAATACACTTATCTTTTCTCCCTTTAAAAAAAAGTTTCTTTCTGCTATTTAAAAAAATGTTTCTGAGTGTCATAAAAAATAGGTATTTGTTTCCTTGGTTTTCTTTTTCCTTCTTTAACTAAGTATTTCAAAGGACAACAACAACAGAAAAGAGGAACAAGCAGTCACAACATCAACACCCTGAAACACACCTTGTATAAAAATAGCTTCCGGCCACACTTGCTGACAGCGGTCTCTCCGCTGTCCAGGGGGTGGGTCAAGCTGGCTGTGTCCCATGGACAGAGGTCTGGAGGCCTCCGCTGGGTTCCCTCCCCACGCACACACACACACACCCATCACGCACACAGTACATTCCAGGGGCCAGCCTGCTCCGGCTCTGTGTCTGGGCGGGAC
>NW_006295825.1:1668498-1675301 GCF_000327345.1 Myotis davidii | reverse complement strand
GGGGCGGCAGGCTTCAGAGTGACCTCCCACCCTCCCGAGGCCCAGGGAATCCCAGTCCAGGATGAGTTGGCTGAGAGGGTCAAATGGGAGTGGCTAGAGCAGACGAGACAACCAGCACTGGCTTCGTTTGGAGCAACAATCTCCATGTCAAGGAACAAACTTTCCTCTCATTTTTGGCTTTTTTCCCATTATTTGACCAATTCCATCTTCGTTTCTGTAGGCTCCGAGAGGCCTACCCTCGGTGGCTTAGCCTCTGGCCTCCTCTGGGGAGAGCCAGGGCCGTGGGCAGGAGGAGGAGCCAGGGAGAGGGTCCAGTGATAAGAACACAGGCCGAGGGCCAGTGGGCCTTGAGGTAGACGGTTTCTTTCACACCTGGTAATAGGGAAGCTCCTTTTTTTTTTTTTGCTTTTTTTTTTTAAGCTCTAAACTACAATGTGGGGACGAGGAGGGGGTGCCCATAAAGGGGCTTGAGGTAGGAGTGCATTCGGGGCTCTGGGGGAAGAGGGGCGGAGGCCACGGCCACGCCCCCACGGACATTCATTCCGGCTGAGGTAGGTGCTGAGAACCAAAACAGCAAAAATCCATCCTGAGAAAACAAGGTGGGTGGAGAGTGGCAGTGCCAGGGGCCCGGCCACAGCAGGGCATATTTTTGGAGTCTGATTCACCATCCTCTCTCTCTCTCTCTTCTCTCTCTTTTTTTTCATGTTAAGTTTTTGTGTGTTTTTTTTTAAAGGAAAATAGTTCATTCCAAATCATATGGGTAACAGGCAGAGGTGAGGGGGCACTAGCCCAAGGGAGGGGCTCCTGCAGAGGCCCCTCCAGGTCCTGGGGGGCTCCCTGCCGAGGCTTCTGGAGGCCTGGACAACCGGGGGGCAGTCAGAAATGCTGGGAAGCCCCCATCTGAATCCCACACGACTGGAGAAACCTTGCCTTTGACCTGAGAATGGGGGGTTGTCCCCCTCCAGAGCTGTCCAGACGCTGGCTACTGTCCCGAGAGAGCTGGCTGGGCAGCCGGTACTGAGGAAGGCCGGGCAGCTGGTCCTTCACTGAGGAGGCCGGAGCCTGCGTCCTGAGGTGGGGGGGCAGCTGTGAGGCCTGCGCAGGGAGCCTTGGCCTCCGACGTCCTCTCCTCCCGAAGGCCGACCCCCTGAAGTGGCAGCAGGGAGAGCGGGGTCTCCTCACACAGGGCAGGGGCCGCAGGATCCTGCTGGGGAGTGGGCCAGTCACACCGGCGTCAACACGAGGCCAGAGGCCCACATGCCCTCTGGCCAGAGGACCCACTCCCACTCAGGGCTCAGGGGCTGCAGGCCTCCCTGCTGATGGGCACAGAGACGCACGGGCCATATTTTGTGTCAAGAGAAGACCTGGAGCTTGGTGGAGGCCGATGGCCAGCGTGCAGGGAGGGCAGGAAGGGAGGTGGGAGGGACACTCACCGTGGAGCTGGGGCTGGGGCTGCAGTCTGGCTGGCCCGCTGGCCTGGCCGGGGGGAACAGCTGCTCCAGTTCCTTCATGTCCGCACATTTCTCGTCTCGGCCCAGTTGGTCCCGATCTGCCAGTCTGGCCCCGTTCAGTGCCAGGATACCAGGGTCCCTCTGGCTCCGGGGGCCCTGAGGAGGGGACAGCTGGTTTTCTACATCCTTACACAGGAGGACCCTATGGGATGAACCAGAGGTTAGGGAGAAGGACCCATGGGGGGGCGGGGAGGGGGGAGAACACAAGAATAGAGACAGCCAGCCCAAATGCTCCTCCCCCCGCGGCTCCTCCTCCTCCTCCCACCTCGTGTCAGTCCAGCCCCCTCTTCCTGCCCCAGGACCACCTGCCCCTTTGGCCGAACAGGAGGAAGAGGACACAGAAGATGATGCAGGTGACCCCGATGTGGATGCCGATGACGATGCCCGTGGTGGACATCTGGTCGGTGGCCTCCCCCTTCCGGCAGTCACACGGTGGGCTCAGGGCTGTTGGGAGGGGCGGGTTGGGGGCTGTGGCTCCTCTGGTCTGAAGCAGTCCCAGACACCCAGTCTCTGGGGGCTCCTTATCCAGGAGCCACGCCCGCCCCAAGTCCATAGAGCCTTGGTCTTTGCCTCTGGGACTCCAGCCCAGACTTTTCAGCTCTTTTTACCAGTTACTGAGTGCTATGTGCCAGAGACTGAGAATAACACTGTAAACCTCGACACAACTCCATAAAGTGCCCCTGTAATCCGAACAGGTATTATTATCCCTCTTTTATAGAGGAGGAAACTGGGGCTCAGAGAGGTTAAGTCACTTGCCCAAGGTCACACAGCTAAACTCTGAGCTCAAACCTAATCCTATGTTCTCAAGGGCTGCATGCGACTCTTCTACCCTCTTACTTTCTTCTCCGGGTCCCTGCTCCCCTCTGCCCACAGCCCCTGGCTTCCATTCCTGTGTGCCAGCCTTCAGCCTCACATTCCAAACACAACCCTCACCTGTCCTCTCAGATGCTCCCCTCAAAGACACAAAGCGGACTGTGGCATTGCCATCCCCATGCTGGTTGTAGGCGAGCAGCTTCACCTCGTACACGGCGGTGGGGTCTGGGGGAAAGGCAGGGAAGGCTGCTGAGAGACCAGCCAGCCACCAGTGGGGGGCTCGATCCCAGCAGGGAACAGAGGTGACTCCTGTGCCCCACCGCCTGGTCCCAGGCACTGCACCCCGGCCAGACTCCCCGAGGCCAGGCTGTGTCCGCCTCACCGAGCTGGCTGAGGTTGTAGGAGGAGACAGTTCCAGGCAGCACGATGGGGCCGGTGAAGGAAGCCTTGCTTGCTGGGCGGTAAAACAGCTTGAAACCGCCCCGATGCAGGGCGAGCCGGGGCCAGGGCTCCCACAGCAGCTGCAGGGTGGAGCTGCCCAGGACGCGCACTGACAGGGGGGGTGGGGCGGGTGCTGCAGGCGGAGAAGGAGGCCAAGATGTGAGGACTTTCCATGTTCCACCTGTGACCCAGACCCCCGAGAGCCTGACAGCTCTCTGGCTTCTGATTCTAGCTTGTTCAAAGAGTACCTTTACATGAATTAGAAAAAGACACCCCTTCCTCCAGACAGAACCAGCCCCCACTCAGCCTCGGAGCCGAGCACCCTGTGCTGTGCACAGCCTGAACAAGTGTGCGTGGGGGTTCTGCTCTAACAGCTGGGTGTCTGCAGTTTTTTAAAAAATATATATTTTATTGATTTTTTTACAGAGAGGAAGGGAGAGAGATAGAGAATTAGAAACATCAATGAGAGAGAAACATCGATCAGCTGCCTCCTGCACAACCGCCTGGGGATATGCCTGCAACCAAGGTACACGCCCTTGACCAGAATCCAACCTGGGACCCTTGAGCCCGCAGGCCGACGCTCTATCCACTGAGCCGAAGCGGTCAGGGCGGTGTCTGCGGTTTTGTACACCACGACCAGGACTCACCTTCGCCCAGGGTGCTGGCCAGGGTCGGGGGAGAGGCTGAGCTGGCCCCCCGGGGGGTGTAGGCCTTGATGTAGAAGCTGTAGGCTGTGGAGGGCTCGAGGTCGCTCACCAGGTGCTGAAAGGTGCCTTTGCTTACTGCTTCCTGATACTCCAGCTCCGGTGGGTCTGGGGAGGCGAAGGGCAGGGCAGGAGAGAGTAAGGGCATGAGGGTGCCCTCCCAGCACTGGTGAAGGGAGGGCAGCCGGGGTGCAGGGGGGAGAAAGAACGGAAGGTGTTGGGTAGGGACACGCAGACGCAAAGGAAGAGAAACAGCGAGTCCGAGGACAGGGCTGCAGAGCCAGCCCGGCCCACTCGGCCCACACACCAGCAGCCTTCCGGATGTGCAGGACGTAGCCGATGATCTCCTTGGTGTTGAGCAGGGGCTCATTCCAGGACACTCGGACCACGGTGGGTGATATGGAGACCGCCCGCACGTTGATGGGGGGCCCGGGCAGCCCCTCAGCCCAGAGCACGGTCAGCCTGGCACTGGCCTGTGAGGAGCCAGCACTGTTCTCGGCCACACACTGGTAGATGGCCTCATCTTCAGGGCCGACTCCAGAAATGGTCAGGGTGCTGTGGGGGAGGGAGAGCCTCAGGGCCCGTCCTCCGCCCAGAGTCCCCCCCGCAGGCGGCCAATCTCCCCATGTGGGAGGTGAAGAGCCGGAGCTCCTCCCAAAAACAAGCTGGGCTTGGCTGGGGTCTCCCAGCAGGTGAGACCGGAGACTCAAACCCAGGTCTCCAACTCCCAGCCTAGTCCTTCCCCAGGGGGAGGCGCACGGCCTGCCCAGGCCACTGACCGTGGCCTCACCCCAGCACACCCCACACACGTGCCTGTTGTTATTCTTGAGCCTGACGTGGCCTCCTGGCCCCAGCACCTGTCCGTTCTTCAACCACGTGACGTGAGGGGGCGGCTCACCCTGGGCTTGGCAGGTGAACATGGCTGTGGTCCCGGCTGGTCTGGAGATGGACTGGGGGTGCTGGACAAACTCTGCTGGGGCTGGAAGGGGCGCACAGAGAGGCATAAGAGCAGTGAGGGGCAGGTGGCGAGGGACGAGACAGCTGTGAGGGAAGGGACGGGGACAGGGGAGAGGGACAGGGCTGGCAAGCCTCCAGGGGGGGCCTGGGCTTCAGGAGGTGGTGGCAGGTCCCACCTCCATCCACCAGAGGCAGACCCCAGAGAGGGCTCCATTTTAATGACTATTTAAAAGACTGACATTTGTATCCGAAAGCAATCAAGCTGAGCTGCCTGTTCAGGAAATTGTTAAATAAATAAATGTGCTAATAGGTTTGGCTGCACCTCGAAGGCGGCAATGACTGGGAGATGGATGAGCCCTCGGTGCCAGCCCCCCTCGCCCCTACATTCAATTCCACTCTCCTCCAATCCCAGGCCTCAAGCCTCCATTAACACCCGAGAAATGAAATGCTCCATCACTTTCATTTGGACAGATTAACGGCACATGCAACGTTAAACAAACGGGGATTTAAGTCCCTAAGACCCCACTCTGCCACCCCTTCCCCAGCTCTCGAGGCGGGCACAACACAGACAACCCCTGAGAAGGAAATCCAAGCCCAGACCACGGGACAGTTGACCACAGGGTAGGAGGATGGACAAAATGACCTGGTCGGCTGCAGAGGCCCTGAACACTGCGGCGTGGAAGCGAGGTGGGAGCTGGGGTGTGAGTGTGAAAATGACAAACACGCTGAGAGTGCTCAGGCAGGTGTGAGTGTGGAAGTATCGCACGTGTGAATGAAAACAGCATGTGGTGTGAGGGACACGTGTGAGCGACACGGAGAGGGCGGGGGGAGGGGAACCAGCTGAGATTATAAAATAGAAATGACTGGGGGAGCTTGCTGGCACCTCGAAGGGGCACACAGGGGCCCATGACTAAGAATGTCCTCCCATTCCCAACACCCGCATTCCTGGGGGAGAGAGGAGAGCCGCCCTGCTGGCCTGGCCTGGGCGTCTGGGGAAGGGCAGGGAGAGGGTTAGAGCAAGTATAGGGGAGTGGCAGACCCTGGGTGTCTAGGGTCCTGGGCTGGGGCCAGGGACGTTGATGAGGCAAGGAAAGGGCAGGAGGAGGGCAGGGGTGGGGAGGGAGGTACCTTGCACCACCAGCCGGCCCTGTGCTGTTCTTCTCACCCGGGTGCCAGGCCTGTTGGCCGCACAGACGTAGACGCCTGAGTGCTGCACGGACACATCTGAGATGATGAGGTTCCCTGTCCCCAGAACCTGGATGCCCTCCACCCCAATGGGTCGGCCATCTGGGGAGGAAGGGGGTTGGAGGTGAGGGAGGGTCGGGAGATGGGTGTGGACGAGGGGACATTCCAGACTGTGCGGATTCACCAACCCTCCAGGGCCCGTCCCTGACTCGGCACCTTCCCTCCTGAGCATCACGTGCGGCACCACGGAGGCGGAGGGAGCAACACAGAAAACTCGTCTAGCAGCAGAGACCCGGGTCCTATTGCGCATTCTCTCTCACTCAGTGGTGACCTTCAAGTCCCTTCCTCTCAGCTTTTCAAGTAGGAAATCAAGGGTTTGAATGAACTGGACCTTTCCCTGCCTGGTTTCTCTCTCTCTCTCTCTCTCTCTCTCTCTCTCCATCTATCTATTTTTTATGGATTTCAGAGAGGAAGGGAGAGGGAGAGATAAAAACATCAATGATGAGAGAGAATCACCAATCTGCTGCCTCCTGCACGCCCCACACTGGGGATGACGCCCACAATCTGGGCATGGGCCCTGACCAGCAATCGAACCGTGACCTCCTGGTTCATGGGTCGATGCTCAACCACTGAACCACGCCGGCGGGGCCTGGTTTGTCTCTCTTGAAAAAAGTTCCCAGGTCAAATATCCATTCTATTCCTGGACTGTCCCAATGCCCACTCATATAAAGGCTCTGAGAAGTCCTGCAGCAGAAGGACCTGGTTAACTCTGTCTCCTAAACTTGTTAGACCACCAAGCTATTCTTTCCCTCTGCAGATCATGCCTTGGGAAATGTTGGACCAGATGGTCACTGCGGTGCCTATGGGCTCCTCCTAATGGTGAGGCCACTCTTTCTAGTCTCTCCCAGGGACCAAGCCCTCCCCCTACCCCAGGATCAGATTAGCACAGTCAGAATGCAAGGAGACAGCTCTCCATTCAGACCCTGAAGTGGTGAAATCTACTCCATTATCCCGCCTGCTGCCCCCTCCTTCCCCGATCACTCAGCTGCTACAATGTGGGCAGTCTCCTGGTGAATGCCCACCCAACCCTGGCCCTCCAGACTCTCCTTCCCCCATGACCTTTCTGCTCAGACAATGTGGGCCCATCTGCACCCTTTCATTTCTCTGCTTCAGCTGCCTAGGGAATTAGGCT
>NW_006295825.1:1658200-1668487 GCF_000327345.1 Myotis davidii | reverse complement strand
GGGCAGTGAGGGTGTGACAACTGGCTGAGATTGTGAGGGTGTGGGAGTGCCTAGCTGGGGTGTACGGCCAGGGTGCAGAGGGCAGAGGTGAGCAGGAGGGGAAAGAGACCAGGGTGCTGAGAGCTGTGGAGGGCTCTGGAGGGCCCGGTGCTGAGGGTGATGGGAGCAGGAGGAGGGACTGGCGTGGGATGGGACGAGGTAACCCGGGGAGCTAAGCCATCCGTGCGGAGGGGGAGGGAGAATGCGGCGGGCAGGCGGACCTCCCTGGTACTGCCAAGAAGAGGGAACTAACCCCCTCCCGGGCCTCGCAGAGACCGGACCCCCACGGAGAACAAACAGGATTCGAAGTCCCCCAGGAGCTGGGTGAGGAGACTGGCCCTCCCAGGGGGTGGGACGGGGTGGGAGAGGCAGGGGCTTTGGAGGAGGCTCACCCAGGCGGCTCCAGGACACAATGGGGCGCGGGTTGCCCGTGGCGACACACTCCAGCACCGCAGTCTGGTGCACGGTCAGGGTGAGGTTCTCAGGCCCCACGAGGATCGTCGGCTCCTTGTAGACCCCGGAGCCCGCGCCTGCGAGGAAGCGGCCTCGTCTCTTCACTTTAGTCGGGACCCTTCCTGCCTCCTCACCCCACCCGCCGCCCCGGACATGGGGATAGAAACATTCCAGCCCGGAATCAGTCCTGCGGGCAGAGAGGCGACGCCAGGGGCCCCAGGATGTTGCTCACACCCATCTCTCTGCTCCTGGCCCTGCAGGCCTTTAGCAAGGGGAGGGCGCCCCCGACAGGCAGAGCTGGGCGTCCCCAGGTAGAGCTGGGCCAGGGAGCGGGCCTTCGATTCCTTCCGAGCTCTCACCCGAGGCGCACAGAACGTGGGGCGTGGAAGGACCCTGTAGGCGCTTGTCTGACAAGTCTCCGGGGGCGGCTGAAAGGGGACTGATTGGGAGTGAGAAGTGAGGCGCTGGTTGAGAGAAGAAGCAGACAGGGCAAAGGACCCTCACCCGACACAGTGAGCCTGGCCCCGTGGCTGACCCGGACGCTGGCCATGTTCGAGGCCACGCAATGGAAGACACCGCTGTCCTCAGCCCGAAGTCCTGTAATCTGCAGGACGCCCTTGGGCAGCAATGTGTACCTGGTGGGGAGGGGGACACAGCTGACCGCCACTGGCACCGCCGGCCACAGGGACCCTGAGCAGCACAGACGCAGCCCAGAGCCCAGGACCTGCCCCAAGGTCACCGTCATCATCATCATCACAGACTCACACAGGCCGATGCATCTGCGATTCCAGTCCTGACAACCATCGCACACAGCCCGTCTCATGGATACATCAGCGAGCACCCAGTCTGGGCCCGCAAGCCACGGGGATACTCAGTCTCAACGCAGTTGCTGAAACCCACCCCTGGAGCAGGCGGGCAGGCCGGGCCCCCCTGTCTGTCCTCCCTCCAGCCTTCCCCACGTGAGGCTCACCTCTCGTTGTCCGTATCGATGGGGACTCTGTTCTTCTCCCACATGATCAGGGGTTTGGGAAGCCCGTGGATTTGGCACTGGAAGCGGGCCACGCCGCCCTCCTCGCCTGCGACAGCCTGGGGGTGCACGTGGAAGTCCGACATGGCTGGTGAGAGAAAGGGAGCCGTGTGTGGGAGAGGCACGCTGCTGGGGAGCAGAGGGAAGGAGGGGAGCGGTCACAGGCCGGTGTCCCGGAACCCTGAGCTCACCCCACCCAGGGCAGGGGTGCTCCTGGAACTGGCAGACACGGGGCATCAGCAGCTTGGGGACACAGCCGCACTTACCCTGCCTCCCGCCGTGGGAAACACCTTCCCTAAGGGGTCGTACAGGCCGGGCTGGCACACTTAGAGAAAGGTCTGGACAAATGCTTGGATGACAAGCCTCTAACCAGGAAGTCTTGGGCTGCTGACCCTCAGAGCCCTGCTCTGTCCTGCTGCCTACGTTTCCCTTGCTTTCTGATTTAGTTTCATAACCCCCACCCCTTCCCTTAGCAAGGTCTAAAGGTTGTGCTGCGTGTTTTACAGAACAGGAAACTGAGGCCCAGAGAGGGGAAGCAGGCGGTTCAGTGTTGCCCAGCAGGGCCACCTGTCATTAAACCCTGGTTACAGACACCAGCGGCATTCTTTGCCCTTCCTTATCACCCCATCCCTGTTCTTCTGTGGCTTCTAGATGTACCCCAAGGGGGTGGTATATCCATCCAAGGTGACAAGCCTCCCAGAAGACTGTCAGACCTACCAATCTACATTTCAATGCGTCATACATATTCAGGGACCCCTTCCCCACCTTTTGAGAATCTGAACTAACTGCTTGGACCCTGGTCTGCAGCGGCTGGTACAGCGGGGGCTGTGGCATACCCCCACCCCGCTTTCGGCTGGTTAAGTGTTCCCACCCACCCTCATTCCCATCCAGCCCCAAACTTCACCCGATAAAGCCCAGAAAAGGGGCCCCTCCCTCTCGGGCTCCCAGCTTCAGCACCAGGGCTGTGATTTCATTAAAATCCACTTTGCTTCAAGTGCGGGAAGGCAGCTCACCATCTGTCCAGGCAGGCAGCACCTCCCCTCCGGCACTCCATCAACGGGGACAGTCGTGCCCTCCCCGAAGGACCCCTCCCCCCACAGCAGCAGGGGTGCTGGAGCTGGTCCTGGCTCCGGGGTGTGGGTGGGCACACCCTGCTCAGGCCCCCTCCACCACAAGCCTGTTCTGGACTCCGAGGCAGCCCAGAAAGGCGTAGCCTTTGTGCCCTTCTTCCCAGAGCCTCTGGGGGCTGATTCTTTTGTGGCGTGTTCTCCATCTCATTTGCATGTGGTTCATTAAATATAAACATGCATAAAAATTCCCTGCCCTGCCTCCTCCTTTTCCAGGGCCTCCAGAGAACACGGCTGATGGGTGTGAGTGCCTCCCCCCCACACATGTGTGCAGATCTATGTTTGCCAGGAGGGCGTGGCTACTCCCGCCATGTATGTGGACCGAGTGTCCACAGCTGGATGTGAATGGCAGTTTGTAGCCCCTGGCTCCCGTGGCCAGTGTGTGATTCTGGTAATCAATCACATGTGTCCCCTTGAAGGTAAAGCTCATACAAACAGCACCTTGGGGCCCTCAGAGCAGGAGGTGGGGGCAAGTGCCCCAGCTGGTGTCCCCATTAGGCTTTCGAGAGAATTCCCTAGCGACCACCTGAGGTCAGCCTGCTCTGTCTCAGGCCAAAGGCTGTGCTTGGCCAAGGGCCTTGGGCAAAGCACTGCTGGGGCCCCTCTGCTGCCTCCTGCTTCTCTGCCTCTCAACCTCCATGCAGGAGGGCATGGCTGGAAACAGGCCTGGGGAGTGGAGAGGGCCCCCAGGCGCCTGGGTCTGGGGCCTCTGCCCCCTGAGCCCTGCTCATTTGGGAGCTGGGGAGCTGCCTGCCCCCTCCTCACTCCAGCTGGAGAGGAGCTCACAGACCCCCAGGGTCCAGGGGCGGAGACTAATGGCTCTGCTGACTACAGATGCCTCCTCATTAAGGAACTGAATCCTTTTGTGTTTCTAGCCCTGATTCTGGGCTCCCTGGAGGTGCCTAGAGCTTGGAACTGGCCTGAGGAGAGATACAAAGGGTAGGGCTGCTTCTTTATCAGGGCGCTGGGGATGGAGAAAGTCTAGCCTCTACCTAGCCCCTCCTTCTCCCCCAAAACTAAACAATGACTGTAGCATGGGCTGCAGGTGATGCTGGAGAGGACACAGGGCAGTTGTAGGCATGGGGCCTGTGCTCCTCTTCACGCAGGTACAGCAGGACTCCCAAAGGTCCCCTTGGGCGCAGCTGCGCCCCCTCCCCGCCCAGAGCCCCACCTTTCCCTTCCATCAGACAGCAGCACCTTGCCGTGCCTCTCTATCCACTTTACTCAATTGCAGTTCCGCCAAACATTTCATTTGAAGGGTAGCTTTCCTTGAAAAATGCTTCGGCTCAGTGGATAGAGCATCGGTCTGTGGACTGGAGGGTCCCGGGTTCAATTCCGGTCAGAGGGCACGTACCCCGGTTGCAGGGTCAACCTGGCCCTGGTTGGGGCATGTGTGGGGGCAACCCATTGATGTCTCTCTCTCACATCGATGTTTCTCTCTGTTCTCCTCTTCCTTCCACTTTCTCTGAAAAATCCATGGAAAAGTATCTTCAGGTGAGGATTAACAACAGTAAAGTCAACCCCTTCATTTTACAAAGGGGAAACTGAGGCCCAGACCCAGTTGGTGCCTCTACCAGACCAGAATCAGAAGTGCCAGGCCTTGAGCCTTTAGTTCTCCAGGTGGTTTTTCACTCTCCAAGAGCAGGTAACTCTAGAGCGGACTGCAGGTTGGACCAGCCTCCTCTCACTGGTTGGGAGTTGGCACCGTGTTACAAGGTGCAGGGAGGATTAAGAGCCCCAGAGATGGTCCCTCGGTCCCATCCCTTGGAGCCCAGCTGGCTACACAGATGTGGGTGCAATGGCAGGTGTGGGCCTCTACATCCCCTTCCTCATCCCCTCCCCAAACCCTTGATCAGCCCTGCATATCCCTTGGGTGTCCGGGGATTGCAGTGAGCGCATGCACAGGCCACGTCAGAGTGCCAGTCCTCTCCTCTGCAAATGAAGAGGTGAACAGGCACCCTGTAGGGCCCTTCCAGCTCTGACTCCTGCCGCCTTCATAAACAGGCCTCGGTAGCCCTGGTCGGCGTGGCTCAATTGGTTGGGCATCATCCTGTGCACTGAAAGGTTGCTGGTTCAATTCCCAGTCAGGGCACATGTCAGGGTTTCAAACTAGATCGCTGGTAGGGGGCATGTAGGAGGCAGCTGATCGATATTTCTCTTACGCTCTCCCTCTCCCTTCCTGTCTCTCTAAAAATCAATATAAAAAATATCTTAACATAAATAAATAAATAAGTAAATAAACAAACAAACAAGCAGTCCTTGGTCTATACTGCTGGAATCTTCTACTCACTCCTAATTCAGAGGTAACAGCATTTTTATCTTTAGGAAGTAAGAGAAGAGAATTTCTTGGGGCCATTTAGGCCTTCTCCAGTCTCTCGGAGTGGGATATGTTTGGTCTACAAATCCCACCCCCAAACCCACCCCCGACTTGTAGCAGCAGGACCGAACCGGGGGAAGCTGTGCCTCGTGTCTCTCAGGGGAGAGGGTCCTTGGGCGAGCATGGGTATGTGAGGCTAAGGGTCAGGCCTCTGAGCACCCTGAGCCCTGGACAAGTCACCCTGGAGGCCACTGTGCGGCACACACAGTTACAGATGCTATTTGTGGCGGCGTTGGTGGTATTGTGTTTGTGGCTGGTGGACATGAAGGTGGTACTGTGGCTTGTGGCTGTTGACGTATTCTCCTCCTGCTGACATCTTAGCCAGGGAGGCACAGTCCTCAGTCCCTCACTCAAGCTGGGTGATGGGAGGAAGCAGTGCGCAGTGGCTGGGAGGCCCTTCCAGTGTGAGGGCCAGAGAGAGCGAAGGGGTAAGCAGAGGCCTGCCCGGGAGCAGGTGTGGAGAAAGAAAGAAGAAACACGTTGTCCCCATGCAGTCTGGGAAGGAATCCCCTAGCCCCTCTCTACCCTGACCTTGGGTACAGCCAGGCCACTGGGAAAGCAAGGACAGAGAGTGAGCCCAGCAACCCACCGAGCTGGACAAGAGCAGAAACAGGCAGGAAACGACTCCTGGACACCTCCATAAATCACCCCAAGGGGAGGGGTCTCCTGAGAGCCAGATCGAGAGCAGCTCAGAGAGGGGAGGGGAGGCTTTCCTCCTGGCCCAGGACCTCTGGAGAGGTCAGGCCTGGATCTGATTAGACAGGCTCCAGGGGGACGCTGTGGGGCAGCGAAGGGTCGAGGCAGAGTGCTGGGAAGGAAGCTGGCAGCTCCCTCAAGTCCAACTTCCCACCCTTTGGCTACAGCCAGGCTCTTATCCGGTGTGTGATGACAAAAAGATCAATGGGCATGCTGGGATGGAGAGTTCAAAACAGCTTTTACAAAAGCCGATGCCACTGGGGGTCTGAGGCACAGACGGCCTCCACTCATACGGTCATTCAAGAGGAGCAACCCGGACTACAGACTCTTCCAAAGGCCATCGAGGCCAATCCCCTCCCTGTATTTATCCCTGCCAAGAACCAGGGATGCGGAGCTCCTGGATGCCCAGCCCCTGCTCAGGCAGCTTGGGTGACCGTAACATTTCTCCTATACTAGGAACATGCCTGAATCCCAGATGTTTCTTCCCACTGCCCCCAACTTTCCCCTTTAGAATCACTTTTCTAATATAGTAGCCAGCTATTAAGCACCGTGGCCTTAAGAAATGGGGCCAGTCCAAACTGAGATGGCTGTAAGTGTAAAATACACACTGGGTTTCTTAGTATAAAATAAGACTTAGTATAAAATAAAATGTCACTAAGCATTAGGGAAAAGCAAACCAAAACCATAATGAGATGCCACCTCACTCTCATTAGGATGGCTACTATCAAAAACCAAAACCCCAAAAAAACAAAACCCACCACAAACAACAACAGAAGATAAGTGTTGGCACGCATGTGGAAAAACTGGAACCCCTGTGTACCGTTGGTGGAAATGAAAAATGGTATAGCCACTATGGAGAACAGTATGGTGGTTCCTAAAAGAAATAATTTCCATAGAATTACCACATAACCCTGCAATTCCACTTCTGCTATGAACATGAGTGTAAAAATATCTCTGGCTCTCAGAGATATTTTTACACCCATGTTCACAGCAGAATTATTCATGATAGCTAATGCATGGAAGCAACCCACGTGTTCATCAATGAATGGATGGATGGATGGATGGATAAACAAAATGTGGTATATGCATACAATGAAATATTGTTCAGCCTTAAGAAGGAAGGAAATTCTGACACATGCTTACAACATGAATGGACTTTGAGGACATTTTGCTAAGTGAAATAAGCCAGTCCCCAAAAGACAAATACTGAATGATTCTGCTTATATGAGGTACCTTGAGTAGTCAAATTCATAGGGACAGAAAGTAGAATGGTGGTTGCCAGGGGCTGGGGAGAGGGAAAAAGGGAGTTATTGTTTAATTGTTCTAGAGTGGATGGTGGTGATGGTTTTCACAACAATATGAATGTATTTAAGCTGGTTATACTTAAAGCTGGTTAAGATAGTAACTTTTACATTTTGTGTATTTTATCAGAATAAAAAATTGGGAAAAATAAAAATTTTAATTGATAATAATCAACAACCTAAAATACTGATTAGATGTTTAAATAAAATTTTATTTTTAAAAATGTTTTTATTGATTTCTTTTAGAGAGAGAAGGGATAGAGAGATAGAAACATCGATGAGAGAAACGTCAAAGATTGGCTGTCTCCTGCACGCCCCCTACTGGGGGTCAAGCCTGTAACCCGGGCACATGCTCTGACTGGGAATCGAACTAGTGACTTCTTGGTTCATGGGTTGATACTCAACCACTGAGCCACAGTGGCCAGGCAAAAGTTGAGATAACATTTAAAGTTTTAAAGACAGTCCAAAAGTGGCCATGGCCAGTGTGGCTCGGTTGGTTGAGCATCTTCCCATGCACCAAGAGGTCCAGGTTCGATTCCTGGTCAAGGCACACACACACTAAAAGAGAGAAAAAGACAGTCCAAAGTATAAAAATATTATTAATAGTTAAAAATAATGATTATATATGGAATGATAATATTTTGGATATATTAAGTAAAATAAAATTTACTATTAAAAGTAACTTGCCCTAGCCGGTCTGCTCAGGAGTTAGAGCATCGGCCTGTGGACTGAAGGGTCATGGGTTCCATTCTGGTCAGGGGCACGTACCTTAGGGCATGCTCGGGAGGCAACCAATCGATGTGTCTCTCACATGTCTCTCTTTCTCTCCCCCCGCCCTTTCCACTCTCTCTAAAAATCAATGGAAAAAATAACCTTGGGTGAGGATAAACAACAACAACAAAAAATTAACTTCATCATGTTTTGTTTTTAATATATTTTTATTGATTTCAGAGAGGAAGGGAGAGGGAGAGGGAGATAGAAACATCAATGATGAGAGAGAATCATTGATTGGCTGCCTCCTGTACACCCCCTTTTGGGAATCAAGCTCGCAACCCAGGCATGTGCCCTTGACTGGAATTGAACCAAGGACCCTTCAATCTGCATGCTATGATGTTTACTTTGAATTTATATTAGTTCACACAAAAACTCCATCCATGCTTTTGTTCCGGCCCTCCGGTCCAGTTTAAGAACCCATTGTGGCCCTCGAGTCAAAAAGTTTGCCCACCCCTGCTCTATCCACTGAGCCAAACCGCCAGGGCTATCGCATGTGTTTTAAAACCTTTGCAAATGTGACTACTAGAAAATTTTAACTTACCTATGGTGGCTCATATTATAATTCCACTAAACAGGACTGTTCTAGAAGACACAAACAATTTCGTTTTCTGAGAAAGAGCTTCTCAGGTAAAACACCCTTAAATCCTTCAGCCACTTGTGTTGTGAAATGATGTTCAGGTGCCTTCAGCCAAGGGAAGCACTAGCCACTAGCCAAGCTTTGCACGGGGCAAGGCCCCCTTTCAATGAGTGTGGCATCTGGGGGTGGCCAGAGCCCTTGGGGGATGTGCCCACACGACCTTATGTCACCAAAGGACTTTGAGCAGATTTCAGCCATCAGCAGTGGAGAACATCCCTGTGCTGAACAAATACGGTAGCCACTAGCCACATGTGACCACTTAAATTAAAACTTAAAAGAAAATTTAAAACTCGGTTTCTCTGACTCACTAGCCACATTTCAAGCAATAGCTGTTAAGTGTCTCCTAGCTACATTATGGAACAGCACCAAGAGCCTATTTCCATCATCACGGAAAAGTTGATTGGACAGTGCCAGTCCAGACCCCAGCCCAGGTCTCAGACCTCCAGCTGCCTTCTCTCTTGCTGTCCTACCAGAGAGCCCCCTTTCCTCGCCATCATCATCCTAGCCTGGCCCTGCCCTACAGCTCCCTCCACATGGACTCAGAGACCTGACGAGGCCCACATCTGATCAGCACCCCAGGGCCGTCACACCGCGTGGCACAAGCATTCACCGGGCAAGGTTTTGGCTCCTAGTGGGGAAATACACGCCAAGAGCTTTTGGAGGTAGTGTTACAGTGCAGAGGTTAATGGTACAGGCTCTGGAATTACACAGTGCTGGGTTCAAAACTCAACAGTGCCACTTACCAGCTGTGTGATCTTGGGCAAGTTAACCTCTCAGAACCTCTATTTTCTCACTTGTAAGTAGGGATGATAACAGCTCATGTTGCCAGAGCTGCAGCACTGGGGAGATTCAATGAGATGTATTTGTACAGTGCTTAGCGCAGTCCTTGGGAAATAGTAAGTACTTGCTAGCTATTACTGAGGGAAAACAGTAGGATCTTGAGTTAAATGGGAACTGAGGGGTTATGAGAGGGTGCGACTGGGGGCTGGGGGTAAAGGCAGAGCCGCCATCTTCCCTCGGAAAGACTAAGGCTCACAGAGTTAGTGCGGATCCTCCAGCCCTCTGGAGTTGTGAGTAAAGTCAGAATCTGAAAGATCTGAATGGTGAAGGGGTCAGTGGGAGGCAGAGGGGGGCAGCTGGGTATAAAGGGGAGCTTGGCTTCTTCTATCTCACTTCTGCCTGGGGGCTTCATAGAGGCCCCAATAGACCGAGCTGTCAGTTGGAAGAGGCCATTGGGTAATTGAGGCCTTGATTTCTCTAGTAAAATGTTTATGAAGCCCATAAACTCATGCCTTTATTGGCCAGGCTCTTTCCGGGGGATGGATGTGGCTCTCCGAGGTGTAGTTAAAGCACCTTCTGAACTCAGGCACCCGATGACTGCCCTGGCCTCCACCCAGACCCACCAGGCAGAGCCATGGCAGGGTGAAGCTGGGCAGAGTGGCCCTTAGAGGGCAGGGAGGCTGGCCAAGTGCCACCTCACACGCTCTTTAAACTCCTCAAAGCACTTATAAATAAATGCCCTATTTCTAAATGTGTATGGGAAGGAGGGAGACAAGGGCAGAGAAACCTGAGTCCTGGGGAGGCTGGCGACTTGCCCACAGTCCCTAGTGTGGTATGGTTCTTGTTCTTAGGGTTCTCTAGCCCAGGATCACTCTCCCCAACACTCTGTCCCTGTCTCCCCATCACCCCCCATCACCTGGGTCCTCACCTTGCCCTGACTTTTGTTCTATAAGGGAAGAATGCCCACCCTGATTGGCTGTAGTCATGTGGGAGAGGGAAAGTATGGACTTAGAAGACCTGTATTTCTTCCCTGGGCTTCCAAAGGGGAGTCAGAGAGTTGCATTAAGGTTCTGAAT
>NW_006295825.1:1651993-1658083 GCF_000327345.1 Myotis davidii | reverse complement strand
AGGGAAGGGGTGTTGTATGTATGTGGGTGAACGGTGCCTGGCACTTACAAACAGCCCCAGAGGACTTGGATGGCTCAGAGGCCCTGCTCAGCTTCAGCAGGGGGTGAATGATTCATCTGGGCCTGTGCCTGGTGACCCTGCTCTGAGAAGCCTCTGGATCCCTTTGTCTATATCCTCAGCCTCCTCAAGCCCCCACCCGCTGCCTTGGGCCCCTGAACCCCAGCCCCTCCCTGCCAACATCCCACTCTACCACCAGCTCGCCAGTCCCCCCCACCCCCGCCCCAATTCTAACACAAAAGGCAACTTTGTCTTTCAAGTCAGCAGCCATAAATCCACGTCTCTCCCCTCCCTCCCAGCAGCCACCTCTGACAAATGGGGGCCTGGATGGGGGAGAGGTGGGAGGCAGTGGGGAGCTGGCCTCAGCTTGGGAAAGTCCCTGTATCCAGCTGCAGAACTGGTGAGCACCGGACTTTATGGCCTGATCTTTGATGCCAACGGACTGTAAGGCCCACTGCACGGCTGCAGGGGCGGCAATTTGGGGCTCTCCGCAGCCCCTGGGTTTGGCTTTTACAACCCAAGGAAAATAAAACCTCTCAAAGCCCTACTTTTAATTACTCAGCCCACAATTCAGAGGCTCCTGTTCTTCCTCCAGATCAAGCCATGATCTCCTCCCGCTGCACCCTCCAGCCTTCAGGGGAGTGTGTGGAGTGTGCCTGCGGGAGTGCGTGCTGTGGGACATAGGCTTGGGAACCTATCTTAAGTGACAGGTTGGATGCGTCAGTGGGTGGGTGTGCTCCACTGCTTTCCATGGCGGCCTCTGACACACTCTGGGAGGGGGAAAGGGAGAGAGGCACACCGACCCCTGTGACTGCCCTGCCTACCCCACGGATAGGTTTGCAAAAGCAGTCCGAATTTCAAATAACTGTTTTTATCCCATGTACTAGACACTGAGTCAGAGGATGTGTCCTGGTTTTTGGTTTGGGAAACAGAGTCATCTGTCCTATTTACACAGCACACTCACTGGGCTGACTCTAAGCATTCATTCAACAGATGCTCACTGGCCGCTGATGTGTTGGAAAGGACGTTCCGGCACCCCAGGAGCAAATTCCCGCCATCCCACAAGCCTTGTCCTTAGATGTGCCCACCCAGGCTCCTAAGAAATGTCAGAAGGGTGACAGCACCAAGGTCAGCATCTTAGAGCCCAACACAGTAATATGGCCCTAAAAACCAGAGACCTGCAGGGACCAGTGATGGTTAAAGATGAGATATTACTCAGTATAATTCTGAGAAAGAGGGATTACTAGCCTTTCGGAGGCTCAGAGGGGTTAAGTAACTTGCTCACGGACAAACAGCTAGCTAATGGTGTTAAGGCGTTAGAATGCTCTAACACCAAATCCGGCATTTCCCCCCTGCACCACAGCTGCCCTGAGGAATGGGAGAGATACATTCAAATACTGCGCAAACATCACAGATGAAACCTAAGGACATTCAATTCAAACTGAAAAACACGGAGGCACACAACATCCCAGACCCTTATAAGCACCATGCCTACTCACATTGGGCACCCATAACACAGCAGGTTTCACTTTAACTGAACTCCCCCAGAGTTTGGGGTAGGTTTCATAGATTGTAACTAATGCAGATAAGCACCATGATAAGGCGGTGTTATCAACTCACTAACTGAGCCACACATGTTTCCTAAGTTCTATTAACACAGGTGAATAAACATCCAAGATGATTATCCCAGGGTAGCTCTTCCCTGAGCGCTTCCAACTTGGCAATCCAGGAAGTCCGAGCTGCAGGGCCACTCCTGTCATCTGCTGGGGCCTTATAAAATAGAGGAGGGCCCTGAGTGCTTTGGCTCAGTGGAGTGTTGGCCTGCGGATTCAAGGGTCCCAGGTTCGATTCTGGTCAAGGGTATGTACTCTAGGATAGTCTTTCTAATTACCTTTACCCTAGCCAGTTTGGCTCAGTGGATAGAGTGTCGGCCTGCAGACTTAAGAGTCCCAGGTTCGATTCCGGTCAAGGGCATGTGCCTTGGTTGCAGGCACATCCCCAGTAGGGGGTGTGCAGGAGGCAGCTGATCGGTGCTCCTCTCTCATCGATGTTTCTAAGTCTCTATCCCTCTCCCTTGTTCTCTGTAAAAAATCAATAAAAATATATTTAAAAAATAAAATAAAATAAAATAGAAGAGCAACTTATTTTCCTGGTTTTGGCAGGGAGAGTAAAGAATTGTGAAATGCGAGCAGCTTCTGTGGTGTGAGATGGGGGAGGAGGCAGTGGAAATGTTAAAGGGAGGGGTATCCAGTGAGATTAATTTAGTCCTTTTAATAAGTGGATGTGATTTATTTTCAAATTTACTTTTACTTTTAAATTGAGGTATAACTGGCATATATTGTGTTAGTTTCAGGTGTACAATATAATGATTCAATATTTGTATATACTGTGAAATAATCACCTAATGCCTAAACATCCATCACCATATACAGTTACTGAATTTTTTTTTCTTATAATGAGAATTTTAAAGATCTATTCTCTTAGCAATGTTCAAAAGTGCATTACAGGTTGCAGGCTTAATCCCCAGTAGGGGGCGTGCAGGAGGCAGATGATCAATGATTCTCTCTCATCATTGATGTTTCTCTCTTTCTTTCTGAAATCAATAAAAATACCTTTTTAAAAAAAAATGCATTACAGCTCTTGCTGAGTGGCTGAGTTGATTGCATTGTCATCGGACACATACCTAGGTTTCAGGTTTGATCCCCAATCAGGGTATGTACAGAGGCAACCAATTGATGTTTCTCTCTCACATCAATGTTTCCTTTCTCTTTCTCCCTTTCTCTCTCCCTCTCTCTGTCTCAAAAAATTTTTTAAATAAATTAATTAATAAAAACATAGCCTCAGGTGAGGATTTTTGAAAAATGCATTACAGTATTTTTTCCAAAATTTTTTTGCATATTTTTATTGATTTCAGAGAGGAAAGGAGAGGGAGAGAGAAAGATAGAAACATCAATGATGAGAGAGAACCACTGATCAGCTGCCCTCTGCATGCCCTACACTGGAGATTGAGCCCACAACCCAGGCATGTGCCCCTGACCGGAATCGAACCCGGGACCCTTCAGTCGCAGGCTGATGCTTTATCCACTGAGCCAAACCGGCTACGGTGCATTACAGTATTATGAACTATAGTTGTCTTACTGTACATTACATCCCCAGGACTCACTCTATGAGCTTTTTTTGTTTTTAGATTCCACATATAAGTGAACAGAATTTGTCTGTCTTGTTTCACTAGCATAATGCTCTCAAGGTCATTCATGTTGTTGCAAATCTGGATGTGTGATTTTGATAAAACCAAATGCCCCTCTCTGTTTCCTCCTCTGTAAAATGGGGGTGTTTAGTTGGACAAGTTATAAAGTCTCATCCAGTTGCATCCTTTAAGACACATCTGCTTCCAAGCGCCAGCCAAGGGTACAGGATTGGGGCTGGGAGTCGACTTAGGAATCACTCTCCGCCTTAGACTTGAAAATGTCCAGACCCAGCAAAGCCCCTCTCCACAGCCTGCATGTCTCCGCCCATGTCAGGCTCACCAATCTTCCTTATGTAAACCTGCCCAGGCCCACAACATCCTTAACTTCCGTCCTTCTGGTCGGGACACCGGATCTCCCTCACCTCCCGGAAGGGCGTCTGGTTAGGGGGCCCAGGCTGGAGCTATTAAGTAAATTGCTTTCACATGACCATGAGGTCTATTCAACAAAAACAGATACTTCCCCCAAATTTCCAGAGCCATATATTAGGATTTGTAGGGACTAATATAGTAGGAGTTAGTTAGTGGAGACAACCTGGGATCATGCCTGGCTGTCACAGACTCCTATGTGACCTTTCAATTCTAATCTTGGTTTTCTCCTCTGTAAAATGGGAGTGGGGAAGAATAGACAAAATAATCTTTGAGTTCCATACCAATATTAAGATTTGGCCCTGGCTGGATGGCTCAATTGGTTAGAGCATCCTCCCGAGAGTTTAGAGCAGGGGTCCTCAAACTTTTTAAACAGGGGGCCAGACTATAGTTTAAAAAAAAACTATGAACAAATTCCTATGCACACTGCACATAATCTTATTTTGAAGTTAAAAAAACAAAACGGGAACAAATACAATATTTGTATTTGCATGTGGCCCGCGGGCTGTAGTTTGAGGACCCCTGGGTTAGAGCATGCACATTCGATCGATGATCATTTGTACTCTCCTTCTCTCCCACAGCAGCTAACTTGGTCACCAAATCCCAGGGCACATACAAGAATCAACCAATGAATGCATAAACAAGTCGTTAATGCTTTCCTCTCTCTAAAATCAATCAATAATTTTTTTTAAAAAAAGAGATTCTAAGATAACACTGAGTAAAATGGTCCCTCTCCATCCATGAAAGGACCCTTTCTTATTCTCGAACCTAATCTGATGCTGTACTTATATCTCATGGTTCTACAGAATCTCTGGTGGCTCAACACCAAACCACAATAGATTAAGGCCAGAAGGTCTTCTACCCCAACAACACTCCAGAATAAGCCCTATCTGTTTTGAGGGAGATGGAGGCCTACATTCCACTCGAGGATCACGGAGTCTCAAGGAGTCACTGCCCCATCCTCTCCTCTCCCACAGCAGCTACCTTGGTCACCAAATCCCAGTCTACCCTCCCTTTCCCATCCCATGGCCTTGGCTTAGGCTCATATCACTCTGTTTCTGTAATAGATGCTGCCTTCCAGCCTTCCCACGTCTAGTCTTCTTTCCAACCTTCTTCCTCCATCCTGAATCCATAACTGTCTTCCTGAATACCCAATATGATCATTAAACATCTCTGGTGGTCCTTCATTCCTTGAATCAAGGTACATTCCTTTGAATGGCATTCAAGGTCTTTGTTATTAAATTCTGTTTCATCTTTCCAGCCTCAAATGCCAGCAAATTCTGTCTTTTAAAATATATATATATATGTTTTGATTGATTTTTAGAGAGAGAGGAAGGGAGAGGGAGAGAGAAACATCGCCAGCATGCACCCCAACCAGGGATGAACTCAAAACTTGGGCATGTGCCCTGACCGGGAAAGGAACCAGCGACCCTTTGGTGCATGAGAGGACACTCAACCAACTAAGCCATAAGGGCCAGGGCCAGATAACTGTCTTCATGTCATTTGTACTCTGACATGTGAGACAGGTTTGCCTTCTTGGACATATCCTAGATGTTCATGCTTATATTTCTTCTGCTGCCCCCTCTGCCTGGAGCTCTTTTGCTTCTTTCTCTATGAGCACCTTCATCCTCCACATCTTCCAGAGGCAGCAGAGTTAATTCCTGCCTCAAATATGTTGTCTTGCACTTCTTCCCTAGCCCTTATCCGACTGTATTCGAGTCAGTTGTCCATACATCAACCCTCCTACTAGTCTATGAGTCCCTTAGGGGCAGAGGAGTCAAATGTATCTTTCTACCCTCCAGTACCTAGAACAAATAAACAATAAGGTAAATAATAAGTCCTCATAAACTGTTTCCTGAGTGCTGACCTTAATGGGTCACATGGTCTGGGGCTGGGGGCTGGGGGTGCATTCTCCATCATCTTCGTTTCCGCTCTACCCTGCCACAATTCAACGTCTGCCCTTGGGTAAGTTTCTTCTCTACCTGGGTACCTGGGTCTCAACTTCTTCAGTAATGAGTTGGACTAGGCTCCCCCATCAGAAAACGTGGCTGTGCATCTGATAAGGGGGGGAGGGGGGGAGAGATGGGTGACAGTGCGGATTTCTGGTCTCCACTGCCACAGGGTCAGACCCCTGGATCTGGTGTGGCGCTCAGGAATCCATATTTCTATTCAAGCTCAGGCGGGTGTTTCATATGTGCAGCCAGGATTGGGAGCCCCTGGTCTGGCAGGTTCTTAAGATTCCTGGTCTTCCCTAAGGGCTCCGGCATCAGACAAGGGCGTCTTGGCCCAGCCCCTGGAGCCTTGCAGGAGGACCCTGGTCCAGGCGGGCTGACTCCAGTGCCAGGAGGCGGAGAGCGGGCAGCGGGGCGGGTGGAGGAGCATGTGGGAGCCCAGCCCCCGCGGGGCCCCAGTTGAGGCAT
>NW_006295825.1:1650916-1651761 GCF_000327345.1 Myotis davidii | reverse complement strand
CGGGCGTCCTGCCCCCCCGCATAGCCATGGTGTCCGCGCTGAATGGCGCGGGCTAATTACCTCGCTCGCACCGCCGCGGGTGAATGAGAGAATCCGGCATTGTGCGCGGCGAATGGAGAAAATAAGACAGCCATTGTCCTCGCCCGCCAAACGAGGGTTTGATGTCGCTGGGGCGAGCGAGGCACCATTTCCCGCCACCCCCTCCCCGCAGCGGTGCGAATTCCCCAGCTGGGCCGGACCCCGCGGGGGAAACCGAGGCAGCAGATCCCGTCTCTCTCCCGTGGAAGGCGGGCAGGCGCACGCACCGCCGCCGGGCTCCTCACCAAACTTTCTCCGCCAGCAGAGCCTTAGGGGCACCTACTGTGGCCGCCCGGGTCTGTCCTTGACTCCGAAAAGCAGACGCAGGCATGGCCCTGCATTCAACAGCCTAATGAGATTTCGTTCCGAACACAGGAAACAGTCGGTGGAGTTGGGAATTTATAAACCTCAGCGCCCAACTGTGTGCCACCAACTGACAGGGCTGGAGAAGTTCGGAGAACGGCCGAGAGATCTGAGTAGAGAAGGCAGGAGAGACTCCGGGAAAGCACGGGAAGGAAGGTGGGGAATTGTGGGGAGCTGGACTGAGGAAGGGACTGGAGGTCTCAGGAAGGAAGAGGGCAGTGGCTGGAAGGGGGAGCCAAGTTACAGAGGGACTGCAAAGCCACGGCGGAAGGTGGATGGAATGCCCAGAGCACTGCGGCCACTGCTTCTAAGGAAGGGCCCATAGAGCGGTGGGCCGATAGGTAAGACTGGAGTTCCAACCACATGCCCCAGGAAACAGACTCATCAGAAAGGGGACTGGTCTG
>NW_006295825.1:1632817-1650867 GCF_000327345.1 Myotis davidii | reverse complement strand
AGTTATTAATATGTGACAAAGTTTTCATGTACCTTAAGTAGAAATTTTTCCTTCATGAGAGAGAAAGCAAACACTTGAGGCATTCTAGAGCCTATTGGAATGATCTGAAGCCAATTCTAGGTCAAGAAAACATTTCTTAAAATTCAAACCCTGGGAAGGTAGTCAAATATGTTAGACTAAAAGATTATGTATTATTATTATTATTAAACAGTATTAAGTATATATATATATATATATAAATCCTTATATATATATATCCTTATATATATATAAGGATAGGTACGAAGTAACAGCCTAGAACCCAGACCTAAAGAAAACCACAGTGCAGACGGACAAGCTGATTCTCCGTGCTATGTCAGGCTGCCTCCTCTTCACCATCACCACCACACAAGGTCGGCTTTCCTTTGGGGAGGGGGAAGAGAAGATGACATCCTTCAAGATAGGAAGGGTCTTATTTTGCTATTCCTCAGAGTACTGAGTTCAGAGGAAGGTAGGTACAAGATAGATGATCTTGGAAGATGGTGGATTTGAGAACGGACCTGCTTTAGTATCCCTTAGTTCCACATGTCCTTTTCCTGGAAGGACATACTTTCCAATCACGTCTGATGGCCCTTGGACTACTTCTGCCTAAAGGAAGAATGTAATATCTATGGTTCAATGTTCTATTGGGCTCATCAAATGGTACAAAGGTCTGGTATGTTGCTCCAATCAACAGTGGGGCTGAAACAGTAACCCTTAGTTACACCACACATTTGATGCAAATCACGGAGCAGTTTTTAAGGCTACAATCTTTTTTTAAAACAAAAATATGTTTTTATTGATTTCAGAGAGGAAGGGAGAGGGAGAGAGAGATAGAAACATCAATGATGAGAAAGAATCATGGGTCGGCTGCCTCCTGTACACCCCACACTGGGGATTGAGCCTGCAACCCAGGCGTGTGCCCTGAATGGGAATCGAACCTGGGACCAAGCCTTTCTTCAGTCTGCAGGCTAATGCTCTATCCGCTGAGCCAAACTAGCCAGGGCGCTACAATCTTGTCTAATGCCCATGTCATCACAGCTAGATTATAAACCCTTTGTGGGCCACTCACAGCCAAACTCATAAACAGGACCATCCACCTATCCATCCATTCATCCATTTATTTGAGCATAAAATTAAAGAATGGACAATATTGAGACTGAGTAACCAGCAGCCAAAATTGTTCCTTGCTGTGACCAACCAACCATATTTAACATTACCAAGCACTAGTTGTAACAGTAACACATGAGAAGCATGATTTTATTTTTATTTTTAAAATATTTTTTATTGGTTTCAGAGAGGAAGGGAGAGGGAGAGAGATAGAAACATCAATGATGAGAATCACTGATTAACTGCCTGCTGCACGCCCTGCCGCCAAAATTGTTCCTTGCTGTGACCAACCAACCATATTTAACATTACCAAGCACTAGTTGTAACAGTAACACATGAGAAGCATGATTTTATTTTTATTTTTAAAATATTTTTTATTGGTTTCAGAGAGGAAGGGAGAGGGAGAGAGATAGAAACATCAATGATGAGAATCATTGATTAACTGCCTGCTGCACGCCCCGCACTGGGGATTGAGTCCGAAACCCAGGCATGTACCCTGACTGGGAATCCAATGATGACCTCCCGGTTCATAGGTTGGAGTTCAACCACTGAGCCATGCCAGCTGGGCGAGAAGCATGATTTTTTTTTTTTAAATATATTTTATTGATTTTTTACAGAGAGGAAGGGAGAGAGATAGAGAGTTAGAAACATCGATGAGAGAGAAACACCGATCAGCTGCCTCCTGCACATCCCCCACTGGGGAAGTGCCCGCAACCCAGGTACATGCCCTTGACCGGAATCGAACCCAGGACCCTTTAATCCGCAGGCCGACGCTCTATCCACCGAGCCAAACCGGTTTCGGTGAGAAGCATGATTTTAAAGAAGAGAAAGATTTAAGTACAGCTCATTGTTTTTCTGGCCCATTCCTCAATCAACTCTGGCCATAACTTCAGATGTGACCCATAATGTTTTTCTTTATAGTTTTCCTAAATCTGCATCTTAGAGTCATATTTTTTTCTGCCTAGGGCTCTAGAACCTTAAGCTCACTTGGCGTCATAGCACCTGATGCTGCAGCACTCCTCTGCTTAGCCAGTCAGCCTAGTTCTGCGTGGGTGGTTGGTTACAGAGCTCCAAGGCAAAACAGTAAGATAGGCCATGACCTGCTGTGGATGGGGTAGATATGGAGACCTGGAGCTCCAACAATCTAACCTTCCTTCCATCACCCCCGTCTCCACACCCTACGCCCCCTCCAAAGGCCCAAGGACTATAAAGAATGATGCCTAAAGTCCCCTGTTCTAGAGGGAAAAAAAAGATTTATCCAAAGATCCTACAACTCGATAGCAGATCAAAGGTCATGTTAACGCTATAATGACCATTAGTTTCAGTTCACAAGACTAACATGATGATTCAAACAGGAACTACAAATATAATTGTTACTATATATTACTATATGTGTGTCTTTACAGTTTGCCCGGAATTCAGCAAGAGTGCCTGAATGTCTAATCCCCAGATAAATTATACTTTGGAAGATGATCCACGATTCAAAAAGCAAGAGTTGCCTCCAGGCCCTAATTAGAGACTCAATACTTTCAACTGAAAAAGTGCTTTAAAAGGAAGCCTGTTTCCTTGCACATCTCTTCTTTCTTCATACCCACGACCATAAGTAACTTAAAATAATGCTCTGTGGGTGAGTATTCTGATAGGAAAATAATGAGTATAATAATGAGAATCTGTTTTTTTCTTCTCTCCCCTTATCCATTTCCACAGCAATCTGCATTCACAGAATGCTTCGTTATCACCGTCATGACTTTTCAAGGTAATAGGAAGGTAGGCATGTACAATGCAGGCCTAGTCTTCTCAAAGAGGATGCATGAGAAGCTGGAGGGCAGAGGGATGCTTCTCAGCATGGAACCTGGCCTGTTAGATCTTTTGGGGATGAGGCCAGTGGTCTGGCGTCCTGGGACTTTCTCCAGCTTGCCTGGGAGGGTGTGCCACTCTGAGGTGACTGAGTGCTAGTGGCCACCTCTCTGGGGTAGCAAGACTGAATTCTGAACTCACCAGGCCAAGTCCTTCTCACTCAGCCCTAAGCTGGGGCACCTTCAGCTCAGTCTAATCCCTCCCCTCCCCCAAGTGGCCAGTGGTGGGGCCTTGGAAGAAGGCCATTTCAAGGGAACAGAATAGGGAGATAGGGGTGCCTTTTAAGACCAGAAGACGGTGGGGTAGGAGACTCAGGGCACAGTTAGATGCAGACATGCCACTCTCAGCTCCTGACATAGAGACTCAGAAGCCTTAGAGAATGGCTTAGGTGAAACCATCCCAGTAGTCCCTTGGGGAGTAATACCTGACTCAGCTTTATCAGCCCTCCCTCACCCCTACCCTAGGCTGTTTAGCTCCAAAGGGTGATGGACCCAAAGCAGGCAGGACGTGTTCCTACCCTTCCATTTAACACACCACGGCTCCTTGTTCTCTCACCCTCTCCAGGTACGGACTTTTGGGCACTGAAGATGGATTTTTGGGCACTGAGGATGCAGAGAAACCAGCCCCTCCCTTCAAGGAGTTTGCAAACCAGTGAGAGGGACAAGCTATATACTCTCTGTCTCAGAATAGACTGAGTCTTCTGACCCTGTACCCCCCAAAAAGCAAAGCTGGGCACACCACCCAATGCATCTTTCTTGAATTGACATAATAAAAGCTACATCACTTTATTTCAGGAAAGCCTTGATCCTATCCATATCACCGTTAGCAGCTTGCTTGTAATTACTTTGATTTTGTCACAGTTTGATGAGAAAATGACTGATTTGAGAAGCAAAATCAGAAGCACAGGAGGACAGAAATATCAAAGAGGCTCAATCTTGAGACTTTCTATGTAATATTATTGGTAACCTGACATAATAGAAGGAAGAATATTCTAATCCAATCTGCAAATGAGCTAAATTAGACAGGGCTTCTAAAGGTTTGGAACACAAATTAAAGATACCTCCAAAAGCTGGGGTGAATGAAGGGCATTGTTACAGAGAGCGGGTAGCAGGTGACATTCCATACAAGCCAGGATATAAGAAGCAAAACAAAAATAACCCCTAAGGGGATGAAGATAGCAGAAAAGGACCCAAGAATTGTTTACCACAAGCCAAATACTGGGTTTCAATTCTCTGCGGTCCTGGCTCTGAAGTTAGAGCCCACATCTCACGTGGCCAATCAGCGTGCTGGGAAGAGCATCTGGACCTTTCTGTCCCAGCGCTTCCCAACATGCTGATTGTTCACCCGGGACTTGGGCAGGGCCCTCTCTCTGGGCCTCAGCTTCCACAGCAGGGAGATGAGAAACATGGGCAGGAGGCTGGGGGAGAGGAGAGAGTAGGGCCACCAAAACCTAAAAAGCTTTAGCCCCTCCTCAGTCCTGTCTGCCCCGGGGTGGGAGCACTCCCAAGCACTGATGGAGAGACCAGCACCCATCCCTGTGTTGATCGAGTCTGCTCTTCTAGAATGGCTCTGGGACCCGCTCTGCTTCTGGGCCGGCTCTGTTGGAAGGTCTGCCCACAAACTTTTGTCTGGCTGTGGCCCCTTGTCAGAAATCCATGGCCTACACCCCAAGCCAATAATGAGAAAGTGGGCTGGGAACCCGAGACCTCGACTCCCCGGCTTCATTTCACCCGCTGGGACCAGCAGCTCCAGGCTCCCGGTTGGTGGGGGCGAGCTCCTGGGCTCCCAAATGAAAAAGTCTCTTCCACGCTGGCCAGCGCATCCCGGGAAGTAGTGACCTCGAGATACCAGGCCGAGGGGGCCAGGAAGCAAGGGCGCACGGCATTCACAGATAAGGTCTACCCACACACAGGTCCGCACGCGCACACGGACGTGCTCCACGGATGGCAGAGCGCGGTTACTTGACAGCCCGGCGACTACGGGGCGCAGGGTTAATTGGATGCACATTGCTTCTGCGGCGCTCTGGGCGGGAAGCGGCCGCTTTGTGCTGGGGGCCCGGGTCGTTTTCAGGGCCCGGATCCTCCGGGGCCACTCGTCTCTCTCTCCCTCTCTCTGCCGCGCTCGGCCCCCAGGCGGAGAGCGAGTCCCTGCGCGGGGACGGGCTTCGCAGGCGACCCGGCTCCGGGAGCGCACACAGGACCGAGAGCAGAACGCAGAACTGCGCGGGGACACGGCCCGTGAGCCCCGAGGGCCCGCCGGTCGCTTTGGACGCGAGCGCAGGCGGGAGCCAGGAGGGCAGCCACCGAGTGGGGGCAGCAAACGACGGTGAGACTGACGAGAGCTTTTCCTGCAAAACTTTGATCTTGACATTTAAAAAAGGAGGAGGCCCCGCTCAGCGCGCCGGGAGAGCCCCAGACGAGAGGGATGGAGGGAGATGGAGGAGAGAGCTGGAGCGAGCCTGGAGAGAGGCGGGGAGGGGAGAGGCGGGGAGGGGAGAGACTGGGAGGAGGAACCGTGCTCAAAAGGAAAACCAGCCAGTGTCTCCGAATTTTAGAAGTGGGAAGGGGCTTTAGGAATTTTTTAATCTGGCCCTCTCCACACCACCTGCCACCTCTGAGGAAACTAGTCACTAAGGGATGAGTTGACTATTTGCATGTTAAAAGCATCTTCTTGCTGAAGTGGGAGCCTGGGAGGGCAGAGAGGTAAGCATGCTCCTCTCATGACCCTCAATCAATAATCGTGAGACTAGAGGAGGGGTCCCCTCCAAGGCTGGCACCTCCGGGACTGGGCGCTCTCCCCGCCTCTCAGCCCTGCTGAAACAGAAACTAAGGGTGCCTCCATTGGTGGATGGGTAGCAGGACCCTACTCACCCTCTTCCCTTCGAAAGACAGGCGGATTGTACTCTCACTCCCATTTCCCACAAAGACAAACTGAGGCCTAGCACTTTAAGGGAAGAAGGAAGCTTGAACCCAGAGCCAGCCCACAATGCAAGTCTATGTGCATCTCAGCCAGCTTCCAGCTCCTTGAGGGTGTCTGTAGTCCCCCATGGTCCCAGCAAGAGCACTGGGCTTTCATTACTAGTAGGGTTTGGGGATAAATTCTAGGTTGTCCTTGATTTCTCCCCACAAAAGTGCATAGTGTATTTGCAGGACACAAGCCCAGGTGGGAAGGGGCTAGTTTGGGAGGGGGGCACGGAGGGGTGCCCATGGCAGGCAGGGCCACAGGCTGGGGCTCATGCTCCAGGAATTATTAGCCCCCTAAACCAAGGGCCTTCAGGTTAGGGGTGGAAGTTGGAACCAAGACCCTCACCACAGGTCAGGCTGTGGAGAAGAGAGTGTGAGAGCACGGGTACCAGGGCTGCTGCAGGCTCCTGGGGGCCTGGTTTGGTGCTCCTGAGAAGTGAGAGCCCCTTTCCTGGTTCTCACCTCAGAGGCCCAATGCCTGGCCTGTTCCAGAGACCCACAAAGGTCCCCACTCCTCCTGCCAATAAGGACCCCAGCACCACGCCTGGGACTGCCCCTCCCTGCTGTGCTGCTCAGGTTACTGTGCAGCCTTTGTCCAACCCACTGTTCAGGGGGCCAAGAGGGCAGGGGACCCTCAGGTTGGGATGGGGGCAGAATCTCTCAGCCACCACAGCAGGTAGGGACTGTGGCCTGGAGTGGGGTTGGGGAGTAGGGGCACGTGACTCCCAGAGGCCTTACGCCACCTTGCCTAGGCGAAGGGACAGCACAAGGACAATCAGCGGCCTTGCTCTTCCAGCCTGATTATGGCTTGTCCCTACCCGCCCCGCCCCCAACAGGACCCCTGGCGAGAAGGATCCTTCTCAAACCATACCAGTTCCTCTCCTGTGATTTGTTCTGAATTTTCAAACAAAGAGTAATTACGACAGATGTGGTGCAATCAGCATCATTATTCAGGGAAACAAGAAAGGGAAAGGGAGCTGAGGAGGCCCCAGGGGGAGGGTAACTTGTCTTCCCTCTGTGGGAAGAAGCAACTCCCGCCTCCACCTCCAGCAGCCCCAGCACCCTCCTAATTTCCTCTCCTGGCAGCCAGCTCTGCCCCAGCCAGCCCTGTCCAAACTCACAGCTAGGGTAAGACCCTCTGTGCAGAGCAGAGCACCCCAGCCTAGTTGGCTCTTCAGACTCCCCAAGAGCCTCCAGCAGTGCCTGGGGACGGTGGGGGTAGGAGGGGGGCCATAGCCCTCCCTGGCCCACCCAGAAGCGGCTCCCATGCTGGCAAGGCTTCTAAGCTGTCCTCTACTCCCAATACTCCCGCACCCCACCCTGCTCACGACCAGGTACCTGCCTCTATTTCTGAGGCATTAATACCGATTATGTTCTCAAGGGACTCTAGCCCCCTCTAAGGATTCAGGCCATTGAATCTTGGGTCAGGCAGACCTGGATTTAAATCCCCGCTTACCTACATACTGTGTACCTTTGGGCAAGTTAATTAACCATTCTGGGCTTCTGTTTACTCATCTGTAAAAGAGGACTAGTAATACCCATTAGTGGAATTGTTATGGGAATTAAATTAATACTTGAAGGGCTTAAGACAGTGCAGCTCCATAATACTAGGACTGCTTCTACAACTACTAGGTACTTCACCACCAGAACCACTCAGCTCAGCATACAGTGTGTGTGGGAAACTCAGAGGCCCTCTGTAATACTAATATGCCATGAATGTCAGGAGACCCCACCCAAGGTTTGCTGGTTAACATTCGAATCCAGAACCACAACCACCAACAAAGCCTGGGGCACATCAGGACTTAATAAAAAGAGAAATATGCCTGCCAGTCTGCCCTGGGGAGACATACGAAGATCCCCTTTTTTTCAACCAGAGCGAAGTGAGACACTGGGGAAGGCAGAGGCTCACTTACCTCCCCGGGCTGGAGGGCCAGCCTTGCTTGGGCAGGTTACCTCCTCGGGGCCTCAGTTTTTAAGTCTGTAAAATGAGAAGATTGGACCAGAAGAGCTACAAAGTTTCTCCCGCAATTCTGGATGCCTGGGAGCTGACCTGAAGGCTGGGAAGACCTCAAAGATCCGACACGGGCTAGAAATTTTAGGATACTTTTGCTGCAGCCTGCAACTCAGTGACAGGACTAGAATTTGGTTCTCTTTCCTGGTGGTCTGCCCCCTCCTCTTCATTTAGGTGGTCTGGTCTCCATCTGCCCACCCCAAGTCCCTAGGGCCTCTTGCTTGTCCCCCCTCACATTCCACTGGCCTTGGGGGCAGCAGCCAGACCAGAAAGTCCAGTTCCTGCCCATTATCACTGTTCACATCTGCACTGCAACCCAACACCAGCATTCCAGAGAGCTGCCCCCACCACCCACTGTGGTCAGTGTCCAGGCTCAGAGACAGGCCCCAAGCAGGGGCCAGGGTTCTCAGATTCCTCCCAGTGAAGGTCTGCCCCTGGGGAGGCTCTGACTTGCTGGGGAAGCCAGGGACCCTTTCCTTTGGGTCCTCTTTGGACCTGACCCTCACCGTCTGTCTTCTTCCTATCTCTTTGTTTTGTGCTGAGGTCTGAGCTCACCTACTTTGCCCCTGAAATAGGAAGATCTCCCTCCAAGCACAGCAGAGGATGGTGAACACAGAAACCACCCCAAATGGAGGAAGAGGTGGGAGGAAGGACAGGGCAATAGAAAGAAAGGAGCTAGAGAGGGGAAGGGGAAACTAGGGATGAGGGATGATAAAGACAAAGACCTTAGTCATGGCCTCGCAGGAAGGCAGAGATGAGGAGCAGTATATGTAGGAGTATCAAACAGCAGAGAGACCAAGATCCAGAGAAGAGATGGAGAAGGGTGAGTGGGAGGGAGAAGCGGATGTGAGCCCTTTGCATCAAATTTTGCTACCCTCTGCCTGAATCAGGTGGCTTGGCTGGCCTGTATTAAGTCCACGCTCCCCACCCCACCCCTTCATTTCCCTGTGATCTGGCCAGGAGCCCAGCCTGCTTGCCCCTCTTCAGGCCTTTGTTCCACCCCGGGCCTTCCCACCAGTTCTGCCCACCCTAGCTCTCCAGCCTGGCCACAAAGCTCAAGGGAAAAGGGATTCCCACAAGAAGACTCTTCAAGGAGAGCTGGACCCAATCTTGGGCCCCATGCACATCCCTTAGGCATGCGCCTATATGCTCAGGTACCCACTCAGGTACACATGGCAATAAAGCTCAAGGGAAAAGGGATTCCCACAAGAAGATTCTTCAAGGAGAGCTGGACCCCAATCTTGGGCTCCATGCACATCCTTTAGACATGCGCCTATATACTCAGGTACATATGGCAATACACAGGCATACACAGGCATACACACACACCCACACACACACACACACACACACACACAGTCTCTACATTTCTTGTTGCATCAAGGCTATGGCCAGAGAATCTTAGGCACACACACACACACACACACACACACGGTCTCTACATTTCTTGTTGCATCAAGGCTAGGGCCAGAGAATCTTAGCGGGGCATAGGTTAATTACACACGGCAGACATTTTTGGAATCACTCAGTCCAGTTTAAACAAAGACAGCAGTGAGCTGTTTGGTTTTCCATCCTGGTGCCCTTCTGTTCCATCCTGCTTTTATTGAAGGCTGTGTACAACAGCCTTCAAGCTGCTGTGAAAAGTCTCCCTCTTACACACACACACACACACACACACACACACACACGCCTGCAGGGACTCTGCAGAAGAGAGAGAAAGGCAATACAAGAAGGCCAGGAGTGAAAAAGTCCTTTCTCCCTGGGGGTGGGGAGGGGACAAGGGGTTAAGGGGGGCTGGGGGCCTGTTTCATTTGCAGGCTGCAAATGCCTCTCCTATTCACCGGCCCACATTCCCAGCCAAGGCGCCTGGCCAGGGACAATGCCGGGAACAGGAACAGAGAAGATTTGCACATTGTGTTCAAGGGGCCAGCTGGCTGCCTGGACAGTGGAGCCAAGGTGTGGGAACCAGAAGCATTCGACTTCCACACTCAAGTCCTGCGGGTGGAAGTGAGGGGAGCCCTCCCCCAGTGGGCCTGGGGATACATACAGGCCTCATCCAGCCAGGGAATAAAGTCCAAGGCAGGAGACCCCAAGACCCTGCCACAAGGGATTCCAAGCAATTTGGTCTCTGATTCACACCCCATCTGGCGAGGAAGAGAGAGTCTCAGTTCCTCTAGAGACAAACACGCAGCCGCCGCCGCCCCATGATCGTGTGTGCCCCGAGTGTGTTATATTCCCCTGCCGACCCTCCCTGTTCTCAAGCTTCTGTTCCTTTGAGCTATGCTATCGATTACGAGGCAGGGAGAGGGAGAAAGCAAGGGAGAAGCAGAGACAGAGCTTTGCACCCGGAAGGCCACATGTTCTCTAGTTTTTACCAGGCTCCACAGGCAGGGGATGTGAGAAATACGAAAGAAAGAGAAGCCCTTTAGGAGCTTAATATCTAGTTGAGGAGGCAGATGGACTATCCAGCGACCAAACAGTTACTTAACAATGCAAGCAGCCATCGCTGAAAGGTTGAGCCTGAAGGCCACAGACCACAAATACTGCCTGCCTTAGCAGGGGGCAGAAGGAATTACTCTAAGCTAAATGGTCTTTAGGGAATGACTGGGTGAGGAGGAGCAGGGGCAAAATCACACTGGGAAAAGGCCCAAAGAAGGCAGATGTGTCCCAAGCGTTGGCTGGATGACAAGGAAGCCTAACTACCTTAGGGCAGAGATGAACCTCAGTCCAACCACCCACCTTTACAATGAGAAAAGTGAAGCCCAGAGAGGGTGACTGGCTTGCCCAGAGCCACACAGGACACCTGGTGTTCAGGTAAGGATCTTTCCACGGTACCTTACAGCTTCTCAGGAGTGTCAGAAGGGGTTGGTGTGTGGAAGGCTGACTAGCAGGTAAAAGGGCCTGACCCTTACCCATTTGCACCTACCTCTGTGCCATGGCATACATATGGGTAAGCTGCCTGGCATGAGAGCAGATCTAGGCACCATCACACCAGTGACACTTCAGGACCTGATTACTGTCCTCGTGGGTAGGCAGACATGTTTGAGGGCCAGTGGGGGAGACTTCCTCGGGGCTACCTCCGCTGAGCTGCTCTTCCTGGAAGAGAGAAGAGCCTGGCTTCCACATATCAGGTCAGAGCCTACAATCTCCAGGTGACAAAGGCCTCCAGGGTGATAGCCACTTCTCCCACTGCACTGGACAGAAGCCCCCTAAGTCCAATGAGCCCCTCTACACAAGCTCTACTCCCCCACAGCTCCAGCCCATAGTTTTCCTGACCACCCCCACCCAGACCTGGTTACACACACCTATGCCCAGACTGCCCGCAGATCCACACAACCACGGATCTTGCTGCTGAAAGAGGATCTCAGACTAGTTGCTTAAACTCCCTCCCTCAGACAGGTTGAGAATGATGTGGACTTTACAGTGGGTAACTGAGGGCCTGAGAAACAGTGACTTACTGAAGTAGACACAGAGGGGACTATAACTGGACATTCTCCCTTCTCACCATACCCTACTGCCTCTTTCTAGGGGCCTGGACTCACCAGGGGTCTTGCTGGAACCACCACAACTAACAGCTTAGAACATCACCTTTCTCACCTCTAATTCCTCCCCAGAATGATAATAGTTAATCTTTAAGGAACACTTTCTATGTGCCCTGTACCTGCTAAGTTCTTTACACATATTATCCTGGTCATCCTCATAAGATCTCTCCTTGGTAAGTATTATTTCCCCATTCTAAAGATGAGGAAACTGAGACCCGTGGCCTCCTTAGCCCACCCTCTTAGCCACCGTTGGGCCTGCCCAGTTGGGATGGCTTCAGGCTGGGAGGGAGGCCATCCTGGCTTTTTGAGAACCCAGCCAGCATTGAAACGAGCTCAACCTCATCCTAAACTGGTGGTCAATACCCAGCACTAACAATAATACTTAATGAGCATTTCCTAGATGCCAGGCCTTTACAACCATCACCTCGTTTAATGCTCCCACAGTCCCGATAGGCTGATGGGGTTATGCCTGTTTTTTAAAGATGAGGGCACAGAGATCAAGAGGGTTAAGTAACTCGTGCTAAGGACACATGATCAAGGAGTGTCAGAGATGGGGTTCAAACCCACCTTGCTCTGGCCCTGAAGCCATGTGCTTCTGACTTCACTGTGCTGCCTAGAGACCCCCGACCAGTGCTTACGACACAGGAGCGGGTTCTCCTCCAGCACCTGGGGACCAGCAGCGTCAGCATCCCCTGGGCTTCTGTTAGACATGCAGAACCCCCCTTGGCCTAGACCCGTGGCCGGCAAACTGCAGTTCGCGAGCCACATGCGGCTCTTTGGCTCCTAAGCCTTAGGAGTACCCTAATTAAGTTAATAACAATGTACCTACCTAGATAGTTTAAGTGTAAAAAATTTGGCTCTCAAAAGAAATTTCAATCGTTGTACTGTTGATATTTTGGCTCTGTTGACTAATGAGTTTGCCGACCACTGGCCTAGACCTACTGATTCAAAATCTGAATTGTATCAAGATCCCCAGGTAATTCACAGGCACAATAAAGTTTGGGAAAGTCCTGCTCTAGGTCCCATAGCTCTTCACTCCAGTTCCCCCAGGGGCCTGACACCAAGAACTGAGGCCCGGAAGTGAAGGGCAGAAACTGAGGGCTCCTGCCCGAGGGGAGCAGGGGAGCTGGGAGAGGATCCCCCATTTATTACCCCTCCTGTAGGTAGCCATCCCTCTTTGAGTCATCGAGGCAACAGAACTCAACGGGTATGAGTCAATGCACATGTTTCCCTGGTCAGGTGACCCCTGCGCCCTCTCTGGACCCCTCCAGAGGGATGGCGGAGGGCCTCACAGGGTCTCACAGCCCAGCTCCAGCCAGTACCCAAAGGCTTGGGAGAACCCCAGGCCCCTCAGGAAGGGGTTAAAAAGGAACAAGTCACACTCGGGCTCCAATAATTCCACTCCCTGATAGGAGTGCTCCCTGCCCGAATCCCAGTGAGGGAGGACGCTGGAGGCTGGGAGCAGACTTGGGCAGTTTGCTTGTGTTCCCATGTCAGCGCAGCTGCCCTTAAATGAAGATGAAAGTACTGGCTCCCACTACTGAGCACCCTTCTACGTGCCAGACAAAGTGTGGGGTGTGCCAGTCCCCACAACCATCTCACAGAGTAGGGTGTACATTTTACGGGTGCGGAAACTGGGCCTGGAGAGACTGACCTGTCCAGGGGTTCCCTCTTAACAAGTGTCTCAATGTTCAACCCCCAAACAATAAGCACATGGAACAGCAAGGCGGAGAGAACAGACATGCCAGGACCCTGACCCACTCCACCCTAAAAGGGAGATACCTGGAGCTGAAGCCCCGGAGGAATCAGCCTGTAGTTCAGCCCACTCTGGTCAGGCCAACTTTCAAAGCAGCGTCTGAGCCCACTGGGATGGGAGGGGGGTATTCCCAGGGGTCAGCCCGGATGTCTCAGCACACCTGCCCACATGGACCTGGGCCCCATCTGCTTCACTGGGTTAGTCCTCTGGGTCAGTGGTCGGCAAACTGCGGCCCCTTGAGTGTGACTCTTCCACAAAATACCACATGCGGGCGCGCACATACAGTGCGATTGAAACTTCATGGCCACACTCAAGGGGCCAAAGAGCTGCATGTGGCTCACGAGCCACAGTCTGCCAACCACTGCTCTGGGTGGACTGTGTGTCTGTAAGGGGTGCTTAGCATGCACTCCCTGTCAGTCCCTGTGAAGTAGGCAGAAGTGGGGCTTCAGAGGTCTCCTCACACCTTTTCAGCACAGCACCCTCCCAGGCCGCACCACATCTGTAGTGCCTGCAGGTATATGGGCAGGGAGTTATTCCCAAAGGAGGAAACCGAGGCAGCTAAGCAGCTCTGGAGGTTTCTAGGGACATCCGCCTGTGGAATGAGAAAAGGGGATCCAGCCACTGCTTGCTTGATATCCAAGCCTTCTCCAACGGGGCCACCGGCCTTGTGGGGGGAGAGAGGCCATATCAGACTGCCAGTGTTTGGGGGCAACACCCCCCAGCTTTCCCCGGACCCCAAAGGCTTAACGAAGGTGACCTCACCCACCACTGCTTCCCCCAGCCAGAACCCACAGTGCAGTTTTTTATACTGTTAGGCATTTAAGGAAACCAAACATCTTGAAAGTATTACCATTTATAGAAAAACACATTTACAATTAACTATATAGAAACACCTGGGATTTATCTCCCAGATGCAGAGGTCATCAATCCCTCGGCATTGACGCAGGTCAGGGAGCGTGGCCTGAAAAGTCTCATTTCTCCCATCCACAAGCTTCCTCCAGTCCCTACCCTCTGCCCATGCTTCTCTTCCTCACACCCAGCCATCTGCTCAGAGGGTACACCAGCCTTCCCCTACACTGCCAGGAGGGCCAGGGCATGAGGGTCGCCGAGCTAGAAGTGATTCAGCCTCAAGGTCCAGAGCTGCCTCCCAGAGAGCTCCATATGGGGGCCTGGATCAGCCTTCCTTAGAACAAAGGGACATCTTAAACTCAACCAGAGGGCTCCTGCCTCAGAACGATTCATCACTCACCAGCCGTTCAGAGCAACTGTGCAAATGCCCTCAGAGCCAGGAAGAAAGTTGTCAGCGATCCGACAGAAAGAGGCAGCATGCCATAGGAGTTAAGTGGAGGGTGTAGCGTTCAGACGGCCTAGACTGCAGTCCTGGCTTCTCTGCTTACCAGAATGGCCCCAAATGCCCCTAAGTGTCCGTTTTCTCACCTGTGAAAGGGGGATGAGAACGGCCAGTCTTCCTGGGTCTTTGTGATGGCGAAGTGAGATAATTCACGTAAAGCACTCAGGGTGCCCCTCATGCAGCAAGTGCTTAATAAGTATCAGCTGGAATTACTGTCGACCAATTAAAGCACCCTCTTTAAGGGAACCCTCTCCCAGAGAAGTACAGAGCTATGAGATGGAGAACATATACACCTGCCAGAACTTCTGTTGTTTCTCAAGAGCAGTGTTCCAACCATGGCTCCCCCACCCAATAGCCTGCCATCTCCCCAAGATAGATAATTTTGGTTTATGCAACACACTACCACAAGTGTTCACAGGCTACACTCAACAACAACAGAATTGTGCAGAACAGGGCAGTAACACACAGCTATCCTTCCATCACACCATCAGCTCCAGCAAAGCACAATTCTACAGCTAAAGCCCCTTGCTTGGCATTTTCTCTCCTATTCAAAAGAGCACAGCAGGTATCAATTCACCACAACATACACTTTAAGTATCTTATGGTTTTATTGTCAAGTATACCTCAATAAAACTGAAATTTTAAAAAAGCACATCAGCATGAAGGTGAGTGGGAGAAATGTTAATACCATTATTGCAAGAACTCCAAAATCATTTTACCATATTTTTTGTAAAGCAAATTGTTGACAAGCTTCAGAATGTCATTACTGGTATAGTGAGATTTATCCTACCCAACAGGCTGAAAGTCAGCACATAATTAAAAATTCCACCCTCGCCTGCTTTGCTCTGTGGTTAGAGCATCGGCCCTTGAACGGAAGGGTCTCGGGTTCGATTCCAGTCAAGGGCACATACCAATCAATGTGTGTCTCTCACATCGATGTTTCTCTCTCTGTGTCTCTCCCCCTTCTTTCCACTCTCTCTAACAATCAATGGGGAAAAATATCCTCAGGTAAGAATTAACAAAAATTCCATGTAGCCAAAATGGTCCCTGCAAAAATCTCTTAAACCACCCAAAATAGGACAACTGTTTATCTTGAAACACAAGACTCATACTCAATGGATCAGGAAGCTCAAATATACAGGCATAGAGAAACTAAGACACACAAAGCTGGAGAAAGTGCTCCCTCTCTCTCCCTCTCCCCCTCCACTGTTTGGCTATATTCTTGTCAAATCACATTCTAATCAATTAAATGAGTATATGATGTAATTCCACCACCATATATTACTGCTATGCACCTCTCAACGGACCCATGCTGAGAAATTAGTCCTCTGGAAGGCTAAGATGGAACTGCTCCTCCGGCTCCCCATGCCCTTGACCCCCCAATTTGGGGGAAAAAGTAAAGGGTGTCCACTTACTTGCTGCCTGGATGCGAGCCTTCCGGCTAACGACCAGCCCAAAGCGGTTCTGGGCCACACACTCATAGTCGCCCTCGTCTGAAGGGCTGTCTCCTTGATCCAGCCGGAAGTGACGGATCATCAAGGACCCATTGGCCAGCACGGTGGAGTGAGGACTCTCCGACACCTCCACCCCATTCTTCCTCCAGGTGATTCGCACTGGAGGGGTCCCTTCTACCCTGCAGCCCAGCACTATAGGCTGCCCAGGGACTGCTACATCATCGCTTGGCTCCACAGCAAACGCCAGTTCGGCTGAGTGGTCAAGACCTGCAGGGGGCAGGGGAGAGGAGAGGGAAAGGAGAGGTCAGTGTGGAATGAGCAGACAGAGGGAAGTTCTCTGGGTCTGTCCATTCCCTCCCCATCTTTCTGTAATGCTAATAGGAATCTCTATTAATATGTAGGACTTTGTGCATTATGAAGTGTCGTTTCATGCAGTAATTTAATCAACACACAATCTCAGAAAGATCGATCTTATTTATTCTATTTCCTCTTTTACAAGGAAGCTGGAGCCAGAGATATTAAGCAACTTGCCCAGGGTCTCGCAGTTATTAGTTGCAGATTTGGGATCCCAAAGCAAGATTGATCCCAACACAGCTGCTGCCACGTCTGTGGTCAGCATGTGTAAGCACGAAGCTTCACAGACGTTCAGAGTGTGACCTTGGATAAGGTAGTCAACCTGTCCTGGTTTCCCACTCTTCATCTGTTTAAGTCAGGAACAACAATAATACAACTTGAGCTATAAGGTTACTGAATATGATTAGAAGACTTAAAGGTACTCCGAAACGTTAAAAAGTTCTAGACACAGCCCTAGCCGGTTTGGCTCAGTGAATAGAGTGTTGGCCTGCGGACCCAAGGGTCCCAGGTTCGATTCCGGTCAAGGGCACATGTCCGGGTTGCAGGCTTGGTCCAACGTGCAGGAGACAGCCAATCAACCATTCCCTCTCATCACTGATGTTTCTATCTCTCCCTTCCTCTCTGAAATAAATGTATCTTTTAAAAAACAACAAATTTCTAGACACATATAAAGTGAGATAGAAATAAACCATTGCTTCTTTTTTCTGGCAAAACCACCTGAGGTCTGATGGATGCCTGGCAGGGAGCAGAATGTGTGGGCCCAGGACCTAGAATGCACTGGGTATTCTTTTTTGTTGTTGGTTTGTTTTGGTTTTGGTTGTTGTGCTTCTGTCATAAGGAGAGAAGAGGCACACCAAACGTCAACTCAGATTTCCCAAAATTTTGGAAGGTTCCTAGAACCTTTACTCCCAGCAACAGATCCACTCCTGCAGAGAAGAGCGGAGAGCTGGAAGAAGAGGGGGAAGGAGTGTTGGGGAAGAGCATGATGGGGAAATCAGGAAAAGCCTTACAGGAAAGGCAAGCGCTCCGATCCCAGGCATGATGCCAAGTCGCCAACTTCTCCAACAAGCAACTCACCAGACCAGTTACAACTTCAGTCCAGGAGAGATGGACCCACCTACGCTGAAAGGGCAGCCCAGACCCCTCCTCACATTTCCAGAAAACTAGCGATCCCAGAGCTGCCCCTCCCCAACAGACCAGCGTCCGCCCGCCAGGGGGAGATTGGGAAGTTGGTGGAGAAAAAGGAGGGGGCGGAGGGTTGGGGTTACGGACGGTCCCCCCACACTCAGGGATATGAAATGTTTTAAGACATCTGAGGATCACATCTCTTCAAAACAATACCCATCTTTCTCATGACCTGCAGTCCCCAACCCAACCTCGGTATAGCAACGGGGGATAAAGTTTCTCATGGATGCGGACGCGATAGCCCGCTTCTCGGAGCTGAGAGGAGAGAGCACACGCCCAGATGCCCAGATGAAGGTCTGCTGAGAGCTTGGGGTGGGAGAGGAAGGGAATAGATTTGCACCCATTCCAGCCACTGCGAGAACAGGGTGGCGAGCGGGACTCCGGAGCCCGGGGACGCGGCGGCTGGGCGTGCGCACACTCCGGGGAAGGGCGGGCACGTGGGCATCCCC
>NW_006295825.1:1619988-1631850 GCF_000327345.1 Myotis davidii | reverse complement strand
CCCTCCGGTCCCCTCCCCCAGTCCCCTCTCCCCGGAGGCCCGGTCTAGGGAACAAAAGAGCCGGCGAGCGCTTTTAGCGGCCGGACATTCCGGGCTGCTCGGCGGACGCGCCCCCTGAGCTTTGAACTGTGGCTGGAGCGGCCGGCGCCGTCCCAGGCAACAGCCCCCTCCCCACCCTCCCCTTGGGCCAGCCCGGACTTGGGGGACCGGAACCTGGGAGACCCCGCGGACTGTGGAGTGGGTCCGGGCTGCGGAGAAACACGCAAAGATGCGGGATTTGCTCTGGCCGTCTCTTTCATCGGCGCCCTCCTCCACCGTGTCCAAGTCTATATTTTCGAGTATATTCCCTTAAAACGGCATGAAGTTGTCAAAGATTCAGTTTTCCATGGGTTTCTGGTACTTCCACCCAAAGGCGAGGACGTTGAGCTGCAAGATTGGCCTCTCTAGACTGAGGCGTCCCCCGCTTGGGTGGATGGGAGAGAGGCGGGGGGCGGGGGGTGGTAGGAAGCCTCTTCCAGGGTGGGGACAGTCGACCCCACAGGCCAATGCAAACGCTCAAGTAACCCGCTTGCTTCCCATCGCAGTTCCGCAAGCTGTGCGGCCCAGCCAAGCCCGGCGGTCGCTCTCTGAGCTCACCTGAAAAATAAAGATAGTCATATCTCTCCTACTCACCCCTAGCGACCTTTTAAACCACACAGGTCCTGACAGATGACCTGGGAACTGGAAAAGCAAACCACAAGTTGCAATTCCCAGTAACATTCCCAAAGCCCAAAGAAGACTCAGTGTTTCACATCAGAGAACAAATGAGACAACATAGGTCCCGTGTGAAAATGATACACTAAGTAGAAGGTAGGCATGCCTCCTAGGAGTCACATGGCCATGTTAGCCCCCAGAGATCTTGCATCTTCACCACTCACTAGTATATGATCTGTTGAGTCCAGCATGATCCAATGAAATTACTGAGCACCGCCGGGCTGGTGTGACTGGGTGGTTGAGTATGACCCGCGATCTACGAACCAGGAGGTTGGGGTGCACGCCCCGATTTCAGGCTCAATCCTCAGTAAGAGGCATGCAGAAGGCAGCCTCTCCTTGATGTTTCTATTTATCCCCCACCCTCTCTAAAATCAATAAAAAAAACATATGAAAACTATTGAGCACCTACTTAGTTCCAGGAGCAGGAGATTTGAAGGGAGTCGTCTCTGCCTCACTCAGCTATTTGCTCCTGGCATTGGACTGGGATGGCAGAGGAATAACCAAGCCTCTCTTGTGATACCAACTCTGGAATCTTGGGACCAGGAATGTTACCCACCTATACAACTAACCGTGGTGCAGATGAGTAAAGAAGTGCAGGCCTCCAGAAACCTGACAAGCTTATTAATGAGGGGGTTTGTGCGGCCCAGGTACTCCAAACTCTGTAGTAGCAATCCAAAGATGAGTCTGAGAGGCAAGCACTTGAGGCATGTGAACAGTGGGAGGCAACGGGGAAATTCAGGGTCAGCAGCACACCAAGGCCCCCAACTGATTTTAGTAAGGAAGAGCAGGAACGATGGACTTCTATTTGCCATAGGAAAGGGAGGGGAAAAGGGTTGGGGGACCCACCTTGGGCCCAAAGTCCTGGAACTCCCTCCCACAGGGCTTTGAATTCTCAACAAGCCCTTCTTGGCTTGTCCTGAACTCAGAGAGGTCAAATTGGTGTCCTGAGCTGCTGTCATTTTAAATTTATTTTGACAAGTGTTTAATTCTTCTTTATCACAACCCTGGTCTAAGAGTGATATGCAAATAATGGCTATTCTGCCACATATAACATGTGCAGTATCTCTCCATATGATCTGTCAATTAACTTGGGTCTGGCCCACCAGCCACTTTGGGGGTGGTCCTGGGCAGGGTAGCCTCTGGCTTTTGGTTCCCTCCATTAGAAAAGCATGCATGTGGCCCTGGGCAGGTAGCTCAGTAGTAGGTTGGAGTGTCGTCCCAAAATACCAAGGTTTCAGGTTTGATCCCCAGCCAGGGCACATGCAAAAATCAACCAATGAATGCATAAATAAGTGGAACAACAAATTGATGTTTCCATCTCTCTCTCTCTCTCTTTCTCTCTCTCTCTCTAATCAATAAATAAAAATTAAAAGAAAGGCATGCATGTTCCAGGTTCTGTAAAGATCTTAGCAGAGAAGCTGCCAACCATGACCCTGAGATGACTGTGGGGTGTGAGTGAGACGTTTTGTGTGTGACTGTGTGCCCATGTTGGAGTTAATGGACACAAAGGTATTTGTGAAGATCAGTGTGCACATGTGAAGCTCTGAGCTTGCCTACATGTGTGAATGTGCAGCCGTGAGCAAGTTTGGAGACCTGAGTTATGCAGAACAACTGTGGAGCCCCAAATCTCTGGAGTTGTTTGTTCACTCTTCTCTCGCATCCAAGAAAGTAAAGAAAGAAAAAAAAAAGGTGTCCAGAAGGAACAAGATCCCCAGAGAGCCTAAAAGAATGCCACCAATGAACATATCTTTCCTAAGTTTAAGTCTTTTTCCTAAGTGCCTGCTGAGGGACAAAGATGGTTCCGGTCTTTCTCATATCCACCTGCTCTCTGCGCTCAAAAACCAACATTTCCCATCTGGGAAGAAATGCATTCTCGATGCAGAAAGGCTGAGGAAATTCTAGACATTGGTTCCAAAAGAGAACCCCACATTTTTTGGAAAATAGTTTATTAATTCATTATAAGGACAGATACATGATCAACGCCTTGGCTTAACACTAAAAAAATGTCTTATTTGTAAAGAGAAAAAAAAGCTGGAAAAATAATTAAATAACATAGCATAAACTAAATACAAACAAATAAATGAGCAGGTATGATTACACTTGTCATGCATCAAAAAAAGGGGAGGTTTTAAAATGAGACTCAAAAACGTAAGGCATCAATGGTAGGTGACAAAGGGATTAATACCCTGTAAAAGGCCAATAGACTCTTTTCTAATAAAAATACTACTACAAAGACACAAACCCAACACTTCCAAATTACCCAGAGTCCAAAATCATATATAATACTAGTGAGTAATGGCCACTTTCTTATCAACTGTGAGTTATAGGCAGATACCAGATTTATTACTTATTTGCTTTTGAGAAACAATTTTCCACCCAACCTAATGGGTTATAAATTGTCTCATTTGCAGCTATTTAATTTAAACCAGAACCTCAGTGCCTGTTAAACAAGAACATGAAAAATGACTACGTAGTGCAATGCTAAGAGCCTACTGTTAAAACAGCCATTTAATTCAGGGCAGTTTTTTTTTTCTTTAGAAAAAAAATCAAACCAGCAAAATAAAATGAGGCTTTTGACCTTCAGAGCAATGATGAAACATATAGAGTGGTGTTAGCCACAGCAACGCTGAATGCTACAGAAATAGTACAAGTGACAATCCTGTCCTTAACAAGATACAAAACCAACATTAATAATCTTTAGTGTTATCATAGGCTGGTTGAAGGAGGGGGAAGGGAAGGAACTGTAGGTGGGATGTCAAACATGAGTGACACCCGAGTGTAATAAACACAGATGCCGAAAGGGTCTGAGGAAGCTTCGACTCTGCAGAAAGACATTTTACCATTAAAAAAGGGGGGGTGGAGGTGGAGATAGACTGGTTATTTCTAATTTAGCCTAGAAGCCAGTTAACCCTTGATATGCCAATCAGTTAAAAGATGCATTTAGGGAGAAAAGACCCTACATTTCATACTCCTATGAGAGGCTGAGGTGCAAAAATCAAATAAATTGCATTGTTTTCTCTACACAGGAAATGGAAGTCAAGCTTGTCCTTGTGTGGTAGGTCAAGAGAAAATGACTTCAGGATTGAATTCAAAACAAAACAAAATGAGCCAATTGCCCTTGTCCTGCGCAAAGACCTCCCTTCCAGCACCGGGAGGAATGAGATTTCTCTCACTCTTACCCCATCGGCTCACGTTCAAGGTGCTCAGAGTGGGAAGCTGCGGGGCTGCTTCCCACTTTAGCTTCAGCTGGGAAGGAATGTCCCAAACCCCCCTGCATCCAGTAGGCCTGCCTCCCTGCATAGACGGAGGGGGGAGTTTTATCCTGAGCCTCTGGGTTGTGTTTCTGTTTCCCCATCTCAAAAGTCCCCTTGTGTGGCTTGGATTCATCACCTCCAAGGAGGACCTCCCATCTCAATCCCAGGGGAAAAAGATACAAGGGAAGCTGGAAGGCCTTCAAACCTGCACTGGGGGTGGGCAGCCTGCCTGGGGCGGGGGCATACGGTGGCACAGAGAGAAGAGGGGGCAGGAGGGTACCCAGTAAAGTGAAGGGGCAGGAGTCACGCTATGGCCTCGAAGCAGACATGAGGTAGTCATGTTGTTAAGGGAAGGAAGGCGGGAGACCACATGACACAGTCTATGAGAGGCGTGAGAGACAGGAGAGGCAGGCAGCAAGAGGAGAGCCAGAAACAGCAGAGAGGAAAGGAGGGTCTGTCAGGGAGGAAGCGAAGGGCACTAGAGTTGGGAGCGCAAGTTGGCGGGGGAGAGGCCACCGGAGTAGGGCAAGGAAAGGAAGGAGGGGAGAGTAAGAGAGCGCAGATGTTCAAAACCAGGCACTTCCCAAATTACAAAATCGAATGCAGAGATGCTCTGAGGGACCAGGGTCACCCTCTCAGTTTGGGCAATGGGAGGCAGCAATGGAGCTAGAATATTAGGCATTCAGGCCTACTTGCACTCAGCCCAGCCAGACAGGAAAGTGGGCGGGGGCTGTCTTGTCAGACAGGGCATGGAAACACTCTCAGAGTGTGTAATAAAAGGCTGGGTGATGGAGGTGGGGGACCCACAGGGCTGGCACTGGCCATTCTGGGGCACAGTCCTGACCCGGAGGGCCAGGTAGGCTGTAGTAACCACTGCCTGGACCCAGGTTTCCCAGCTCACCAACCAGCACACACAGGGTGCCTCACATATAGCCATGCCTCATGTGTCTCTCACATACCACACGTGTCACAGAGTATAGGGGGAGTGAATAAGCCATTTCTTCCTCTCCCTCCAGCCAAAGCCCCGTAGGAGGCTCCCAATGGCTTGATGATGTTCAGTATCTGCCGGTACACAGGTGTCATATCCCATGACCCATGACAGCCTGTCCCAAACTGCTCCCTCGAGGGGAGCTAAGCAGAGGAGGAGACTGAGGCCCTGGACAAGCCGGGGCTGGCTCCTAGAGGGCAGGGGGCCTTTGACTGGCAGCTGTCCCCAGGGGCCTCCTCCAGAGCCTCGCTGGGCTGGAGGTCCAGGTAGGGGCAAGACGGTGCCTCTGGCAGGCAGGTGAGTCTGTCTGGCCCCGTGGGCACCTGTTCACAGCCTCCCAGCTCCCTGTCCAGCCAGTCTCCCCCTTGCCCTAAATCCGCAACACCCGAAGTGAGGTCAGGAGCCTCCGAAGGCAGGAAATCCTCTGGTTCCAGGTCCTGGAGGTGGAGGTCAAGATTCCCTCTGGAGGCACTGAAGTCAGAGTGAACAATAACGTCGGCCTCCACCTGGTTCCTGCAGGCCGGGGGTGGCTTCTTCCTTCCGTTGCCCTGGTCAGAGCAGAGAACACCAAGACAGGTGACCATCACTGAGAGTGGTCATGAGAAGAATGACCAACATATTTGGGGTGAAGAGAGACTGACACCCCACTCCCCCAGCGACCAGAGTATATATCCCATGGGAGTTGGTAAAGGAATCATGCTGATCACCCCACAAGAGATGGTGACCCATGGGAAGGCAGGGGAAAACGGAATACTGCCGTTTGCCCTTGCCCAGGAGTTCCAGAAGTACGGGATCAGTCAGGCGTCAGTGACTAGAAGAAGGGGCTGAAGGCACTCAGGCCCATGGTAACTCTGCTTAGGTCTATGCGGAGGAGGAATTGCCCCCAACTCAGGTGCAACACAGACTCCTGCAAAGTAGCGGCCTCTACCCACTCACCTAGAGAGGCTCCAGTGGTCTCCCGGCTGGACCTCTATCCCAGGGACATTACCGTCAGGGGTCTGCCGAGAACTCACTGCTTCCTCTTCACACGCCTGGGGACCCTTCTCTCCCTTCCTCCCCCTTCCTCCCAGGAAACTGACCTTTATGGCATCATACACCAGAGCCTGCAGCAACAGCGTCTGCCCGGTGCCAGCAGGGGGCAGCAGGGCCCGGGTCAGATAAGGCACAGGGCCTGCCTGGGGCAACTCACAGCCTGCCCAGGAGCCTGCCCAGCTCGGGCCACCAGGCTGAGCCCAGGAGATCTGCATGGGGAGAGAAGCCGGGGCACTAGCTGGGAGAGGGAAGTGGATGGCGCCCCGCCATGGTCTCTGACGCCCGTCTTCTCCCTCGCCAGGGCTGTGGGGAGGAGCGCAGAATAGCTGAGAGTCTGGAGGGAACTAAGGAAGAAGTCCTCCTGCAGAAAAGCCTGCTGCCACTGTTTTGGCAGAGCCCAGAGGTCTCCCAGCCAGGCAGGGTCTCCTTCAGCAGAGAGACAGGGAAGAGGTGAGGAAGGACGAAGGGCATTGAGCAGGCTGGTCAGAGAAGGTGGGATGAGCCCCACTGCCAGCACGGAGGGAGCCTGCCCCACGCGGCCCACCTTATCCAGGTCCTCATCATCCTCTTTTCCCCGTATTGGAGAGGCTGGATCTTAGAGGTTTCCCCAGCTCCTAGGATGAGGGATCTGGGGGTTCTGGAAACCCTGAGTCGCCTTCAAACAGCCCATCGGGGGTCCTCCCCTCCTTCCATGAGAGCAGGCTGACCTATTCTGCTGGGGGCCCATCTGCTTCCCGGCCCTGCCGACCTTTTCATGGAGGGAGAGACAGCGCCTTTCTCCTGCAGCTGGCCTAGAAGGGGTGGGGTGCAGGGTCTCCCACAGGGTTACCCGTTGTGCTCTTGCGCCCCCTGGTGACCTATTTGGGAGTGCGCCACAGAATGGGACTAACCTGCCTAGGCTCCCGGCTCACCTTTCTCTTGGAGTGACCCCGGCCTTCCGAAGCTCCACCACCCATAAGGCTGTGCACTTCAGCCCTGTCCTCGATGTCTGAGGGTGGCGGGGCCCAGTCCTGGGGACGGGGGTGCACAAGGGACTCCAGTTCATGGGTAGCTGGGGGGTTGGGAGATCCAAGGCGGGCTCGGGAGTACAGCGTGGGGTTCCCAGCAGTGGCCGTGGAGGACAGGCCTGGGAGGGCTTCCCTGGAAGGGAAGATGGGCACAGTGGTCAGAGAGTGGAGGGGTGGGGGCGGGACTGGGATCTAGTCCAGCTTATGTCCCTGGGCGGGTTCCTGTCCATCTCTAGGACTTGGTTTCGGTCTGTGCAACGAGTAAGTAACTGTTCAAAACAGCTGTGACGCTGCAAATGGGCCCCTTCCTCCCTGGGCTCCAGGCACCTGGAGATTTGGATTCCCTCCTTCCAGGATGCTGGCAGCAACCGAGGAAATGGGAGACAGACAGCTTTGCCTATGTATGCCCTTGTTGAGGGGGTACGTTGGGGGCTCCCCAAAGCCATCCCCCACTCTCATGAGAACATTACCCCTAATCCCTTCACTCCAGAGACCCAACTTTAATGGGGATTCTGGGGGTGCCCAGGGCAAGTCATGGCCACTTTCCCTGCCCTTTCATCTCTGCAGCCCTTCTGGAAATCTCTGCTCCCCACAATCAGACTGGCTCCTTCGCGCACCTGTGGGGGCCACGGCGCAAGACAGCACACATGCAGGCCAGCAGGCAGAGGAGGCCCAGGCAGACACCCACGATGATGCCCGTGACTGAGTGCACATCCAGGGAGTCTGGTTGGGGGAAAGAGAGGGGAAAGGACAGGTCAAGGCCAGGCGAAGGCCAGGGTTCCTAGGTCAGGACTCCCATCAGTGGTTTCCTCAGGGGACCACTGGCTTGAGTCTCACTCTTCGAACAAAATCTTCTGATGCAAGGACAGGAGGGCCCCACAGCCTCACAGAGACCTCAGCCACCTTTCTCTTGCACTGTCCTCCCCACTGGACATCTGAAAGTTGTGGTCCCTCCCCATCAACCTGCCTGCCTGCCGCCTAGGGCTGGTTTCAGGGGAGGCAGTAAGTGCAGTGGCACGGCCCGTGCTCAGAAGGGCTCTGTGCTTGGTTTAATGCTGTGCTGTCACCATCTTGAAATTCTTCCTACTTTTAAAATAAATAAAAAAACACACACACCCTCATTTTCATTTCACATTGGGCCTGCAAATTACATAGCCAGTCCTGCTGTCCCCCAACACCCCCATAAAGCTCATCACCTCTCTAAGCCAACCCTCTAATTCAAGCAATCTCCCCAAAATCTGACCTCTAACCGGATCACCACTGAACTAAACCACACCAATTTCCCCTTCGCATCTGTCCTCTCTGCACCAAACTAGGAGGGCAGCTGTCTGGAGGCAGGGCCTTGGAAGAGATGACTTTAGGGTTAGAAGTCGGCTCCAGGGGTCCCTGGAGACCTGGGCTGCCTCCGGATGGACCTACGCTCCCTTCCTGCCCTCTTACCTGCGAGTTTTTCCTGGAGAGTGATCACATCCTGCAGGCCGGAGAAGGGCCCAGGCCCCACCTCTGTGCGGGCCCCCATCTTGAAGAAGTATCTAGTGTCGCTCTCAAGGCCACGTACCTCGGCACTGAAGATGTTTCCTGTGAGGCGGGGGAAGCAGGGAGAGCAGGGCTCTGGGTGGAGTGGGGGTGGACACAGGGATAGGCTGGAAGCTGGACTGAGAAAGTCTGCTCCGCCCACTCAGGCAGTTGCTTCTGCCCGTTCCTGTTAGAACTCCCAGGGCCCAGGGGCACCATCACTACTAATCCAGCCACTGGAGAGGCTGGGAAGGGGGAGGAGGCTGGGGAAGCTCTTGCGCCAATACCCCTGGTGGGAGCCCTCACCCTCGGTGGTGAGCAGGGTCCACTGGTGCTCGGGCTGGGTGTGGTTGCTGCTGTACAGGATCAGATACTCCACGATCTCCCCATTGGGCTCCGCGGGGGGGCACCAGTGCAGCAGAACAGTGGACGGCGTCAGGGAGCTCAGGCGCAGGTCCGATGGGGGCGTCGAGGGTCCTGGGGTGCAGAGGAGGAGAAGGGTAGAGGCGGGATCACTGGGAGCCTCAGCCCCGGGGGGCAGTCGTGAGACAGGGCGTGAGGTCATGGCCTTTCTTCTTCCTCCTTCACTGGAACAAACCACAAACCACAAAGCAAAATGAGGTCTGGTCTCTAACGGGGGAATTTCTGGAAAACATGTGGGGAGGGGGCTTCACCATCATGCCTCCCCTCTCATACCTCCCCTCCCTGACACTCTCCTCCGCTCCTTGGAGCAGAGCTCCCTGAACTTCCGCACCCGGGTATTTCCAAGATCGAGGAGACTGTCTGGTGCTCTAGGGACCTGGGGGGGCAGAGCTCAAAAATTTTTGGAAGCTTACATTTTATTTTAAACTGTCACACGAAATTTGCCATCTATCCCATAGTAAAATTTAATATAAAAAGTGTTTAAAATGATCATTTAAAGTTCCTAACTCCCCTTGCCACCCCAAATCTTTAGGTAAAATTGGCTGATGCTCTGTGTAGCCTGTGTCCGTGCCCCCAGATCCTACAGAGTGATGGGCACCCCAATGTGAGAAGTACAGCCGTGGCAGACTTTGTGTTTTGTTTTCAGAGAAGAAGCTGATCCTGGGAGGTGGAGGGGAATGAGGAAGGGTGAGAAGGAGGACACAGGGTGATTGGCGAGTAGGGAAGGACAGAGATTTGGGAGTTCAGGTCTTCCAGGCCTGACAGAGGGTGGGATGGGGACCCAGAGTGCTAAGGTGTAACAGGGTCACCTCCTGGACCCTAGATGACTCTTCACTTCTCAGGCTCCAGTGTCCCCATTGGAAGAAGGAGAAACCATCCCCCTCTATAGCCTGGTCACTTGTGCTGCGGGGTCCAATGTCATAAAGTCAGCTTCAAGGAAACACGGGGCCGGGCCGGTGTGGCTCAGTGGTTGAGCATCGACCCATGCACCAGGCCACTATTGTCAGGGCACATGCCAGGGTTTCAGGCTCGATCCCCAGCAGGAGGCAGCAGGGGGCATGCAGGACACAGCCCAATCAATCATGTTGATGTTTCTCTCTCTCCCTCTACCTTCCTCTCTCTCTAAAATAAATAAAAACATATTTTTTAAAAAAGAAAACATTGCGTCTCCCCAAATTCTGTATGCAATTTAAGACCATAATAACTGAGGTTATAGGGGGTGAGAAACAATTTGCAAGCATTTTTTAAAAAAAAAACAAATTCATGAGACCAGAGGACCTTCACACCCCACCCCACACACATCTTCCTATTTCAGGTCCGGGACAAAGGTCTCCTGTAGGTGGGAAGGTGAACAGTCTTAGGGCCAGAAGAACAGAAGAGCCTCTGCTGCGAGAACAAAAGTCCCTTTGTCTTCAAATGCCATTTCCAGAGAGTTCAAGAGTCACAGACTTGCAGAGTGAATGGTCCCACCTTCTCTCTCTCTCTCTCTCTCTTTTTAAAATATATTTTTATTGATTTCAGAGAGGAAGGGAGAGGGAGAAAGATTTAAAACATCAATGATGACAGAGAATCATTGATCAGCTGCCTCCCACCTGCCCCACACTGGGGATCAAGCCTGCAACTGGGCATGTGCCCTGACCGGGAATCGAACAGCAACCTCCCGGTTCATAGGTTGATGCTCAAGCACTGAGCCACAGCAGCCAGGCCCACCCTCTCTCTTTCCAGATGAGGACATAGAGGCCCTGGTGGGGAAGAGGCAGGATGGAACCCATATGTAGAATCCAGGACACCTGCCTCCCCCGTCCCCCCGCCCCTCCTCACCAGCTCAGTGGGTCTTGGCACAGACTCTTAAAAGAAGCCACTCCTCTAAAGCCTATGTTATTACTTTTATGGATAAACAGGCAAGGCCAGCTCAGGACTGGCCTGTGTAAATGCCAGCAAATGACACATCCTTGCGGGGTTCTGAGGAATAGTTCGGAAAGGGGGGCTTCTGGGCAAGGAGTTGGATAAAGGTGGGTTGGTGGTAACAGGGCTGAGGGGCCACTCACGGTCCGGCAGGGTGGAGCGCTCTACCACGGAGCCGAACGGCCCGTCCACGTCCACGCCATGGGACTGGACCGCAAACTCGTATTTGGTGAATGGCTTCAGCCCGCCAATGAGGATGTCTTCTCCAGAGCTGCCAAGGCAAGAGTGTGACTGGTGATCTCAGGCACACCCTCCTAGCAGGGCAGCTCCTCCAAGTCTACTCCCCTACCTCAGCCCCAGCCCAGGCCCTACCCTGGGAGTGGGCCACTAACACCAGCCAGAGAACCTACAGAGAGGTCTGCATGGACGCTGCTCCCGGGGTATCATGCTCCATGTCCAATGTCCAAGCCAGGCCCCTCCTCCAGGAAGCCTTCCTGGATTAACCCGAGTCATGCTTCACCCAAGGAACCATCTGTGATGCATCTGTTCATTGATATGATTTTACTTAAGCTACAGATGTCGCATCTATTGCTTTTTAGGCAACGTTTCCTTTGCCAAACCAGCAGCTCCCGAGAGCAGGGCTCTGTCTCCCCATCGGACTGGGGGCCCTCTCAGGACAGCGGCGGGGCTGTCTCTTTGTCATCATATTGGGAGCCCGCTGAGACTGAAGAAGTAGGTCTGTCTGCATCATGTTCCCAAGAGTTCAGTGCAAGGCTCCGTTGTAAAGGGATGGGATCGCATGGACTCTCCTTTTCCGCCACCAGGTCCTCACACCCCCAGTATCCCCCAGGGTAACAGGTGAGGCCTGAAAGGTTTCTGAATCCCCTGGGTCCTCCTCCTCATCATCACCTGCTGCCTCCTCCCCCCTCATAGGCTTAGCTCCTCTCTCCCACCTGGTGTAATAGGTGACCAGGGAGGCATTCCT
>NW_006295825.1:1614771-1619969 GCF_000327345.1 Myotis davidii | reverse complement strand
TGAGCCCCCAGGGGCTGAAGCGTACAGTGTAGTTGACAATCTTGACTGTGGTGAAGTCTGGCTTTTTCCACCGCAGCCAAATGGATGTGGAGCTGTTGGATTCCGCATGGACATGAGCGGGGGGTAAGGGTGGCCCCCTCTGGATGGGCAGGTCTGGAAGGTGAAAATCAGAGTGTGGGGGAAGGAGGAACAGTAATCCTAAAAATGTATGGTGCTTCACAGTCCCCAGTTTAAAGTCATTTTCTTCTACCCTTACTCCTTCGATCCTGTGAATTGGGTAGCATCATTCCCACTTTACAGAGGAGGAAACTGAGGCCCCTGAGAATTTAAGTGATTTTTTTTTTTTTTTGGCCAAGGTCATATAGATAGCAAACAGTGAAAGAGAGAGGCAGCAAATCATGGCAATTAAGAGCACATATTCTAAGGCCAGGTTGCCCTGGTTCAAATTCCAGCTTGCCCCTTACTAGCTGTGTGACCTTGGAGAAGTTACTTATGTAACCTCTCTATGTCTCCATTCCCGCCTCTGCCAGCGGGGCTTAGAACAGTACCTACCTCATGGTACTGTTATGAGGATTGTTAGCTAATATTTGTAAAGTGTAAAGAAAAGTGTTGTTTTTCTGTTTTAGTTTTGAGATATAATTCACAGACCATAAAATTCAGTTTAAAAATTGTACAATACAGTGGTTTTTAGTACATGCATAGGGTTGTGCAGCCACCCACACTATCTAATTCCATAAAGTTGTTATCGCCCTGAAAAGAAATCTTGTGTTTACCCATGAACCCCCGTTTCACCTTTCCTCCAGCCCCTGGAACCACAAACCCACTTTATATCTCTATGGATTTGCCTACTCTGGAGCTTCTTTCTATGACAGAGGCTGTCTGGACCGCAGTGAGGACCCCTGGGCCTAGGGTTTGGGGGTGGGTGAGGTTACCAGACAGCCCGACCACCCAGGCTGGCCCAGAGGAAAGGGAAAGGAAGTTGTCCACAGACCCCTGGCCTGAGCCCCTCTCACCTGGTGTGGGAGCCTTCTCCGTCTTGCCCTTCCACACCGCCGCATACCCGTCCTCGTGTTTGTTGAACGCCACCAGCTTCACCTCGTACAGCCGGCCGGGGACTGAGGAAGGTCGCGGGGTCACTCACTAGCTAGAGGAACCTGTGGGGTCTCTCCTCCCCAGAAAGGATGCCATCTCCAACTCCTGCACTCAGCTTACCCAGTGCCCCACTGTCTGGCTCCCTCCCCCCAGTCCTCCTCACCTAGCTGGGTCAGTTCATACTGCTTCACTTTCTTCTTGAGCCGGACAGGCCCCACATCCCAAGCCTGGTCTCCACGGCCCCCTGGGGGGCTCTCACCATCAGCCTCCTCCTCGGCCCCCACCTCCCGCCAGTACAGTTTGTAGCCAGAGATCTGGGCGGGGTGAGGAGGCGGCTGCCAGGACACAACCAGGGACTCCATCCTTGCCCGTACCTTCAACTCTGCAGGGGCAAAAGGGACTGGGGAGCAGGATGAGAAAAAAGAGGAGAAAGGGGATGGGGAATGAGGTCAGGGATGGGAGACGGGGGAGAGGTAGGAGGAAGTGGCACTGAGTGAGAGCCTTGCCAACCTCCTCACAATGATCACCACTCAGCCACCACTCTAAGTGCCAGGCAGGGCTTGTCTAGGGGCGAACTCACTAACCCACAAGCCCAGAGTGCCGAGAGGGGAGGAGTGGCTCCTGTGCGTGTGCACAGAGGCCAGCAAGGAGCACCTCTGTGGCAGGCCGACGGGATCTCTACGTTTCCTGAAGGAAGGAATGCGTGGATGCTGGCCAGGCCAGAGGGTCACAGGGTTGCTGAGGCCAGCAAGGAGGGGTGGATCCCTGGCGTGGGAACCCTACCTGAAGCCTGAATGTGGGGAACTTACTATGTGTTGGACACTGTTCTAAGCACTTTGCACATATATTTTAACTTCATGCTCACAACCCTATAAAATAATGGAAATACCATTATCCCATTTTACAAGAAATGGACGCTTAGAGAAGTAACTTGCCCAAGGTCACACACTAGATAGTATATGCACCCGGTTTTGTCTGCATTTAATCACTCTACTATTGGGCCTTTCAACAAAACCAACAATTGTAATTATGGAAGCAGCTGCTATGTAACAGCTATTGTGTACTAAACATTTTGTTTGCAATACATTAATTACCAATCTTCCCTCCTCAGCTTGCAAGTAAATGAAGCCTTAGAGCCGTGAATGGTTTGTAGGAGGTCACACAGCAGAAGAAGGGGCACTTGAGGCCAGATGTGCCTGCAAAAGCTAGCCCTTCACCTCTATACCCATCCCCCCGACCCCTCAGGCAGGGGGAGCCATGGTGGGTCTCTGAGGGAGAGGGTGGTTGGGTTTGGGTTCCAAGGCCACACCCACACCCACACAGTCACGCACGCCTCCTGGTCCTGTCCCCTCTGCGCCCATACCGTGGCTCTGGTTGTGCATACTGGGCGTCCTGTGCTGCATCCACTGGGAGGGCGCCCCATAGCCAGCCCCTGTGCCAGCCGAAATCCGTACTCGGTACACCTTGTTGGGCAGAAGTGAGTTCAGCGTAAGCTGCGTCTCATTCCCTGGCACCTCGCTGGAGGAAATCTGATCTGCTGAGACAGAAGAGACTGGCTGCTGGGAGGCCACCTGAAGACAATGACCCCTAAACTCCCCACCCAGACGCTTCCACCTGAGTCCGGTTCCTCAGTGCCCATCAGAGCCCGGAGGCGCTCTCAGCACTGGCCCCTCAGGGCCTGGATGGACCCCATGGCTCCAGGGCTGACTCCTGGGCCTCCCACCCTAGCTGGCACTGCCATCACCTCCAGCTCTGAGTCAGGAGAACCATGGCATGTGGTCCCCACTTCCCCATAAGCAGTAAATGACACCCCCGCAGCCCCAACACACACACCAGGGCACAAGCACAGGGGTTGGCTGTGAGAGCCACCAGGCACCACCTGCCTTTCAGAACCCTGACAACCACCTCAAGCCCCTGCCTCACCCTCCCCTCCCTCTTCACCCTCACCCTGGCTCTCCAGCTACTTGCCTTCTCCTAACTTTTTACTCTTTTCAAACTCCTGCCCTAGATTACCGACATCTGCCCTAACACACCCTCCCCAATGCTCCATTCCCCCACCCCTGCAACCCCCACCTCCTTATCCCTCATCTGCTCTTCGGTGAGCTGGAAGGGTCCCCAGGGATCGCCTAGGCCAGTGATCGGCAAACTCATTAGTCAACAGAGCCAAATCCAAACATCAACAGCACAAAGATTGAAATTTCTTTTGAGAGCCAAATTTTTAAACTTAAACTATATAGGTAGGTACATTGTTATTAACTTAATTAGGGTACTCCTAAGCTGGCCTTTGCTAAAAACGTCCTCAATCTGAGGGTTGACCTCAGCGAACGTACCCCCACTTCTAATGCCACTTCTTCAAAATAGACTCACCCAGGCCGAAAACCGACTTCTGTATAATGGAAACATATTAAGCCAATGAGGTAAGGTCATAGAGACACACAGGAGCCAGATGTTGCAGGATTCTGCAGGGCCTAGGTAAGGATCTGTGATCTTATTTTTTTTTTTTCCCTCCTCCCCTGTGCTGCCTAATTTCCTGACTCCAGGCCACTCTGTCAGGTCCTCCGAGGCTCTTTCACAGACACACACTTCCCAGCCAGGCGACCCCAGACCCTTCCTCTACTCACCTTCCTTTCCCAAACTGTACTCTATCTTGTACTTCACCACCTGCCCATGGCTCAGGCTGGGAGGCAGGGGCAGCCACGCCACCCTGATGTCCGAGGGGTTGGGGCTGGACAGGGAGAGCTGGGGCGCGGCACTGGGGACTGAGACAGAAGAACAGCAGCGTGAGCTCTGTTCCACCGACGGGAAGGTGAGGCCCAGGAGCGGGCAGAGCCTTGCCCAGGTCACACAGCAAGTCAGAGGTAGGCCCAGGACTGGGATCTGAGGAGGAAAGGGAGCCTCTCAGGGGAGCCCCACGCTGGAGAGGAGGGGACATCCCTCCCACCCTGAAAAAGGTTTGGGGCACCATCTTCCACATTCAGTGGGTCAAAGTCACTGGTCCCTGCCTGGCTGGATGGTATGTGGGGGGTCAAGGACCACATGATATAGAGAGTCACAAGCTGAGATCTCAAGTCCCAGTTGTCCTACTGACCCTGGGCAAGTCACTCTCATTTTCTGGGCCTCTGTTTCCCCAACTGTAAATTGGGAAATAGAACCCTTGCCCACCCTTGCAGGGTACAAGAGATGACACAAGGCAGGTAAGGGTCTTGGCACTCACTAGTAAAGAGAGGCCAAGCAACCGTCCCCAGGGAGTTTTCTGGACCCCAAGGTGCCCACTGCAGGCACAGAGGCCCTACCATCATCCAGTGTGTGGACCAGCGCTGGGGTGGAGGTGCGGCTGGCGCCCAGCTGAGAGTAGGCCACTACGTAGAACTCATAATCCGTGTTGGGTTCCAGGTCCCGAACCTGTAGCTCTGTTGTGTCATTGTTCACTGCAAACTGGTATTCCACATTGTCCATGCCTGGGGTGGTGACACGGGGGATAAAGGGGTGTCACAGGGCCCACCTGCGGGAGGCTATCGAAGGATCCTTCAGATTATCCCAGTCTCTGGAATAGCCTATTTGTAGTTAAATCATCCCAGATAATCTGCACTGAAGATTATAAACTCCCCTGGCTTCTAGTGCCACTGCATTAATCCTCCACTGGTTAGGAAGTTCTTTCTGGCATCCAATTGATGTGACCCCTGCTGCATTTACCAGCTGGCTCCAGGAACGCCCAGTCATTTCCCTGGGAGGAGAAGATCCTGTCTCTTCTCTCGCATATACTGTGACTCAGGAGTAACATGCCACACACACGGAACCCTCCAGCACCAGACCTAACCCATATCCTCACGGGTGTCTCCTGTGGGCTCCCGCCCCAGCCTATCCTGGCCCCAAAGAAGGTGGGCAGGCAACCTGCAGTCATCCAACTTGTCCCTGCTCTCAACGCTCTAGCTTGGGCATCTACTGGGGTGTGTCCCCCCTCTCGACCCCCCAGCCCCGCAGACGTACCGCGAGCTTTCTGGTAGTGGAGGGAGAAGCCAATGATCTGCTCGCTGTGCAGCTCGGGCCGCTCCCAGGCCACCAGCACGGAGGAGCTGCTCAGCGGAGTGGCCGTGACCCGCGTGGGA
>NW_006295825.1:1614044-1614598 GCF_000327345.1 Myotis davidii | reverse complement strand
CCGAGACAGCGCCTCGGGCGCCTGCGAGATGACAGGGGCCGCTGGGGGCGAGGAGGAGGACGCTGACCGCGCGCTCAGGCCACTAGGGGCCCTGCGCCCTCCCCCAAATACTCCAACTGCCCCCCGCGTCCCCTCCAATCTCTAACCTCTCCCTGCGTCACCCCTTCCCCCAAACACTAGTGCGACGCAGCTCTACCTCTTCTCCCCATTTACCCCAGTCCCGCCTCGCCTCCTCTCCTCCTGGGTCTAACCCCACCTCCTCTTTCATCAACTCCTTTTCCCCACCAGGATCTCCCACACCTGCCAGGTTTCCCCTCTCCACGGTTATATCCCCATCCTGAGCAACCTCACTCCCCTTTTCTCAGCGCCACTCAGAGTTCCACTAGCTCTCCCAGTTGCCTGTCTCCCCTCCCTCACGCCCTAAGTCTCGTCTCACCCAGACCACCCTCCCCACCCTCCCATCACCCAGGTCTAATCACCCCTCTCCTCCTTTCACGGACTCAGCTCTTCCCACACCATCCTCCAGTCTCCTCCTACCACCTCCCCCACCTCCA
>NW_006295825.1:1606096-1613980 GCF_000327345.1 Myotis davidii | reverse complement strand
TTTTCCCCACCAGCCCCTCCCCCAGCCCTACCCCTCTGGCAGCACGTCTCCCAATTCTCCAAAACTCCAGTTGCTCCCTTCCCCCTTCCTATTCTTCCCTCGGTCCCAGCTACCTGCCCCATGGGTCTCCCCGCACACCCGCTCCCCCAGCTTCGCCCCGCCTCACCCAGCACGCGGAGCTGCGGCGGCCTTTTCGCGCGTGCGGGGCTTGTTGGCGCGGCAGACATAGACGCCCGAGTGCCGGGGGTGCGCGCTGGCGATCAGCAGGTTGGTGCGGCCCAGGACGATGACGTCGGTGGAGATGGGCTTCCCGTCTGGGGGAGAAGGGAGAGCGCTGAAGGGGTAGGTGAGGACTGCCCCTCCATCCACTCCCCGGACCTCGGGGCCCCTCTACACCCGGGTTATGAGACCATAACAGTGCCTGGTTGGAATCTCAGTTCTCCTACTTGCTAGCCGAGTGACGGCCTTTGAATCTTAGTGTCTCCGTCTGTAAAATAAGGAGGTAGTCCCTCGCTGGAAGGACTGCTAGGGGGTGGGATGAACAAGGTTTGTGAGAACCCTGGCACAGTGCAGGCACATAACAGGTGCTCAGTACACTTGTCAGTGACTATTACCACTGTTGTTAAACTTGATTTCTTACAAGGACACACTCCTGAATGGAAAAAACACAAATGGCCAAGAAACACATAAAAAAAAAGCTTTCAACTTCACATAATCAAAGAAATGCACACCAAAATACAGTACAGATGTTCATTTTCATATTGGAAATGTGTTTAAAGACAGTAAGTTGCAATGCCGGAGAAAGAGTAAATGCTGATAGGGCTGTCCAGGGGCTCCACCTTAACCTAGAAGCCAGGGATTTCACTTATGGGCACCTGTCCTGGGAAGATGTGAAGGTCTGATCACTGTAGTGGTAACTATAATAGTGGACAACTGAAAAGGACTTAAAATTTTAACAGTAGGAACTGGAAAATTGCATTACAGCTATATTCAAATAATGGAACATTATCCTATATAATAAAAGCCCAGTGACTGAACGGTGGTGGTGGTGAGGGGGAGAGACCAGAACGACTGGTCAACCAGTGCTGTGATGCACACTGACCACCAGGGGGCAGGCACTCAACACAGGAGCTGCCCCTTAATGATCAGTGTGCTCCAACAGTGGGGACACTGCTGGGCTGACTGGGATGAGTGGGGAGCAGCTGCTCAGAAGGCGGGTCCACAGTCACTCAGCTGAGTGGGATGAGCGGCGCTCCCACAGCAGGCCGATCCCTGCAGGCCATGCCCTGCACCAATGCATGAATCCTGTGCACCAGGCCTCAATATATATAAAAGCCTAAGCGACTGAATGACCGAATGACCAGTCAACTGGTTACTATGATATGCACTGACCACCAGGGGGCAGGCGCTCAATGCAGGAACTGCTCCCTGGTGGTCAGTGCACTCCCACAGCCAACCTCCCACAGCCAGCCAAACTCCTGTGGTCCCTCCCCGCTGGCCAGCTGGCCCTGATCAGCCCTGATCGCCAGCCAGGCCGAGGGACCCCACCGGTGCATGAATCCATGCACTGGACCTCTAGTATAGTCATAATTATTTTTTGAAAAAGTTTTAAAGATAGGGAAATGCTAATGAGATATTGTTGAATTAAAATAGGGCTTATAACTGTAAATTCAATATGCTCTCAATTTCAGGGGGAAATGTACATGTGCATAGAAAAAAAATCTGGAAGAAAATACACCCATATGTTAACAGTTTTTATCTCTGAATGGTGAGATGTTTTCTCTTTCTGCTTTTTGCCAGTTTTCTACAGCGAACACAGAATGTTTGCAATAAGAAGAAAATAAAACAAAAGTCCTTTCCCTGACTCAGTGGAAAAGAAACTGTGCCCAGGGTCAGGAATGAAGTCCTTTTGGGGTCTTTCTCTTCCCAGCCTCTATCCAGCAGGGTTATTAGCTTAGTTTCTCCAAGTCAGTTCCCAAATCCTCTGGTGCAGCAATTCTCAACCCCTTGTTGTTACACATGAACGATGGAATTGCAGGGGACCCTAATATGCAGAGGCCTAGGGCAGGACCAGATTCTGCATTTCTAACTAGGCCCAGGTGGTGGATCCAAAGACCACACTTTCAGTAGCAAAGACCTAGGGCACTTGATTCCTGGGTTACAACTCTCTAGGTGTGAAGGGAAGGAGTCTGCAGTTTTAACAAGTTCCTGGGGTCATTCTGGCGCATGGTCAGTATTTGAGAAACATTGATATTTGAACTTCTGGGCAACATCACAGGCTTCCCCCAATAATAGCATGAGGTCCCCGCCGGCCCTGGAATCCCCCTAACTCGGCAAGTGTCACAAGTCCAATGAGGCCATGCAGGTAAGGGAGGTGCAAAGATTCTGGCCCTGTTCTATCTCATCAGATCAATGGGAGAGGTACGTAGTTGTTGGGCTCATTATTTTTCCTTAAACTTTGTGTATTCATTATGTACTCTTGACTGTGAGATACAAATTTACACAAAGGAGGTAGTATAGGGTAACGCATTGAGCCAGGGAAGAAGGATAAATGGACTAGGTTTAAGATGACTTCTGCCATCAGCTTGGGATAAGTCACTTCTTATGGACAAATGGAAACAAAAATAATACTGGTGCCCGGCTGGTGTGGCTCAGTGGTTGAGTGTCAACCTATGAACCAGGAGGTCCCAGTTCGATTCCCAGTCAGGGCACATGCCCAGGTTGTGGGCTCGATCCCCAGTGTGGGGCATGCAAGAGGCAGCTGATCAATGATTCTCTCTCATCATTGGCGTTTCTATCTCTCTCTCCCTCTCCCCTTCTCTCTGAAATCAATAGAAATATATTTAGGAAAAAAATAACAATACTGGCTTTTCTTCCATTCATGACTGTAGGGAGTGGTATAGCAGAAGGACTAGCTCCACAGTTTGGGTCCTGGCTTCCTACCCGCCTCTCAGCCTCAGCTTCCGCGTCCGCCTACTGGGAACAACCATCCTGGCCCTCCCTCTTGTGAGAATAAACAAGTCATCTTTTCCGTCAAAGAACAGTTTAGACAGCCGTCATTTTGGACTGCGTGACTTGGCAGCCACCATGTTGGCCGCATGGCTTGCCGCTCCCCTGGGAGCCGCCCTCTTGAAAGGGCAAAGGCCAACCCCTTCCTTTGAATCAGCCAATCGCGAAAGACTGTGAGCCTGAGCTCCAATCAACAGTGAGGGACAGGTCACACGCATCAGAATTAAAAAGCGAGCAGACCTGACTCAGTGTGCCTGTGCTCCCAGACCCTGTGCAGCGCGCCCTCCTGCAGGAGGAAAGGTGTTTGCCTCACTGCCTGGCTCCGGAGTCTGGTTTCTGTTCTACCAGGACCCCTGAACCTGGGGGCTCGCCTTACTTCTTACACTCTCCTCCAAGGGCTCTTGGGGGGCTCTGGAGGGAGAGCAGGTGTGAGTGTTCAGTAGACTGCAAGGTGACGGTTGGCCCAGCACTCTCATTACCCTGATAGCATCTCCGGGAACGCAGTCCCACCTGGCACTTATCACCTGCCGCCTGATACCGTCGCACTGTGCAGCTTCTTTTATGGCTGCGTCTTATCTCCCTCACCCAGACTATGAGTGCAGAGGGCCCTGTGGCTCTCATCTGGGTATTTTATTCACTGTGCCCAGCATGAAGCCAGGCACACAAAGGCGGAGAACACTGGGTGGACCAAGAGGCAGCTTTGTGACTAACCAGAGCAGCAGTGGGGGCCTGGTTCCAACCCGGCTCGCCGGCTGTGTGGCACCTCTCCAGCTGTCACACACCAGCTCTCACTCTCTCTTGCAACCCGGTTGTGAGGAATGAAATAAGTAAGGGGGAGAAGCTAGCCCGGTGCCCACATTAAGTAAGGTCTCAATAAGACTTTGTGAGTGGCACATTCGAAGTGCCTTGTAAAGGAAACATGCTACACTGATGGATTATTAAGTTTGTCCAGGTCCCCTACGCACACCCGGCCCTGGGAGAGGAGTTCCTGCCACACCGAAGGCTGTGACTATGGGTGGTCACCCTTAGAGCTCCGTGACTTGTGGACAGATGAGATGCCACGCCCCTCCTCCCCCCTGCCCTTTCAGTTCCCTCCCTCCACTTACCCTGTCGGACCCAGGACACGAAAGGGGTGGGGTCCGCAGAGGCCACGCATTCCATCACCACACTCTGTCCAGACACCACGGTGGTGTTCTCCGGAGCTGCCACAATGACCACGTCCTGCCCCCCGGTGGACGCCAGGGACCCTGGAGAGAGGGCAGACCAGCAGGCAGTCTTACCATTAGGCCCATTAGGTACCTTCACATGTGTACTTCTCCTGGTGCCCCAGGCGAGGCAGGCGGGGCAGGAGCAGCCAGGGTTCCATCTGACAGATGGGGAAAGCAGCCATGTGGTTCCCCAGAACTGGGACTGGGACCTCTTTCTCTTGGAGCCAGGAGAGGAATAACCTGGTCTCCAACACACCGCCCCATTCTCCCCTGCCACACTGAGCCCACCCTCCAGGACCAACAGTCATAGTTCCTAGTTCCAACACTTCTTATCATTATCATCCCGCTGGGTGGCCTTAGACAAGTCCCTTCTCCAAAGGGTCTCCAGTCCCCATGTGCGAAAGGTATGGGGTGGGCTCGAGTTTCTGCTGGCGTGGCAGCTCCCTGAGCACTGATTCCTGCCAAGTTCTCAGCGTGACTGTCCCCTGGGTCAGCATGGTGAATACCTGCTTTGTCCAGCAGATGGAGGCAGAGACCCCAGGCACTTGTGGGAGAGCAAACCAGACTCCGAGCAGCTCACTAGCTGAGCCCCCAGGGAGGAGGGTGGGCTTGGAGGGACTGGGGGTGGGAGGAGATGTGCAGAAGGGCAGGAGTCGGGGGAGATGACCCTGGCAAAGGGAGGCAAATGAGAGGCCTTTGGGGGAGGCCTGCGGTAGGATCAGAGGGGCACCTGCTAGGTACCAGGCACTTTCCACCGGCTCAGCTCTTCTCACAGCCTCCCAGGGCTGGACATCTGATAACCAGCCCATGGTCACACAGATGGTGAGTACAGAAGCCAGGACGCAAATCAGGTCTTTCTGACCCCAAAGCCTGTGACCTTCGCATTGCATCACCCTGGGACACGAGCTTTTCCAAGAAATGGGAAATACAGAAACACCAGGCTGTGGGGAGCTAGATTTGCAGGGCACAGCAAGTGGCGGGGGGTAACCCCCCAGTTCCCTGAGCCCCCAGAGGGGCAGGGACCAGGGCTGCAGGGCACTGATACCCTTCCTCAGATGCCTTACCTCCCCACCCGCCCCGAGTCCTAGATGCTCCAACCAGCCCGAGGGAGCACAGGGTCTCCACAGGAAGGGAACCCTGCATCGGGAATCCAGCCCAGGCCTCTCCCTGACGTGCTGGGCGGCGCTGCTTCTCTGGGCTTCATCACCTCTCCTGTCTGATGGGAGTGATACCCCATCACCTCTTTGAAGACAGGTCTTGGACCTCTGAGGCAACCTCCAAGCTGACTCCAGAAACACCCTGGTTTCCCCCGGCGGTGAGCCCCTTACCTCGGCGGGCCACACGGAGCAGGGCCTCCTGGCTGAAGCGCTGGTGGGCTGAGTTTGTGGCCACGCAGCGGTAGGAGCCTGCGTCACTCTCCTGAACGTCCAGGATCTGGAGAACCCCGTTGGGAAGAGTGATGAGCCTTGGGAAGGGGAAGAGGGCACCGGTGAGGTGGGCAGGAGCTCTACAGGGAGGGTGGTGTGTCCAAGGTGGGCCTCCCCACTCCAACCTGAAAGACCTACCGTGTCTCATTTTCCAGCCTCACTTGTCATTTTTAAAATGCAAATTAGAACTAAAAGATACCATCTTCACCTATCAGATATGCAAAGGTCAAAAGGTTTAATAACACCCTACTTGGATGAAAGAATGGGGGGAAGGCACTCCTGTCTTGTCAGTGGCCGTGCCAATCCATACACCCTCTTTCCAGGGCAAGCTGGGGATAACTTAAGCCTCAAACCTGCACCTGCCTTTTGACCCAGCAGCACCATTTCGAGGACTCTCTCCCACAGATAGTCTCAAGCATGGACACAAAAATGCATGTTTAACAATATTCACTCCAGCGTTGTCTTTAATAGCAAAAGCCTGGAAACAATCCAGTGCCCCTCTGTAGGGTGGGGACTGACTAAATCGGTTTGGGCACATTCACACAACGGAATGCTAGGCAGCTGCTACAGAGGAGGCCGCTCCATGTGTGCGACACAGGGAGGTTTCCACAATGCGTGTGTGGGGGGGGGGGGGGGGGGGGCTGTGTGCACTCTATGCCAGCACTGAGTGTCCCTGGTGATGGTGGCTGTCTCTGAGGAGGGGCCCTAGGATCCTGGGAGCTGAAAGTGGGCGAGGACTTCCTTTTATTATACAATCTTCTCTACCTCCTTCCTTCCCTGGTAAAGTCTCTTTTATTCACACTATCTCATCTGACCCTCAAAACAAGCCCAAGAAATAGAGGGGATCACAACCTTCAATTTATTGGTGACAAAACTAAGGCTTTGAGAGCAGAGCCTCACAACTGGAGCAGAATTAAAACTTGAATCCAGGTCTTCTGGTACCAAATCCCATGTTCTTCCCACCTGCCCATCTCAGCGGCCCTTAGGTGGCTGAGAATGCCAATGGGAGGGACGTGGACCCCAGCAAGCCCCAGCCAACAGGTATCCTATTATTACTGAGGAGGAGCAGGCTGGCTGAGGGTAGTGTTCTCTGCCCTCTGGTAACAGGGTTGGAACATGGCTCAGGTTAGGAAGGCCCAGGACCTTGCTTGACAGACAAAGCAGGGAAATGTGTCCATGGAGGCCAGGGTGGTGGGCTCTGGCCCAAACAGGGAATAAGTGGGTCCTCCTGAATCCTCCAACTGTGATCCCTGCAGGGTCCGCTCGAGGCCGAGAGTTCAAGTTTCTCAAGAGAGCAAACAGTGCTGGCCCCTGGATATAGGCTGGGCCAAGGTCAAAGAGGAAATGGGCAGCTGTGCACTCGGTGAAGATCCCTTAGCTTGTGGGGAAACCTAAACACAGGAGATGAGAACTAACTCAAGCGTGTTGGGAGAGAATTCTGGCCAGGGGCCTGGAAATGTACTGTGGCCCAAAGACTAAGAGAAAAAAACAGAAATCTGCATCCTCCCTCCTTCACCCCAAAGGCCAGCCCACCTATGCCCCGGCATCTTCCCTCAGCTCCAACAGCTGCGCACATCTGTGTGGGGCCAGTCGGGGAGAAGGGACAAGGAGGCAAAGTGTGGTTGGCAGTAAAATGTTGGGCTGGACCCAGCCTGCAGCCACAGGAAATTTCTTGGGAAAGGCCAAGTGGGGAAGGACAAGCAGGTCTTACCTGGGAAACCAAACTCCCATCCCCATCCAGGCTTCTTCCACCTAATACACTCGGCCCCCAAGACCCTTCGTGCTTCCCACACTTCTTAACCCCAAGGTTCCCTGGCCTTTCCAGGGGAATTATGCTCCAGGTTCCCAAAAGCTAACTCCTCATTTGACAAGTAACATGTCTTTAATGATGTGTTGAATGAATGAATGAATACCTTTCCTCAGATGTGCTGTTGTGATGGCCAACAGAGCAAAATAGAACCACTGTTAGTGTTCATCTACAGTAGGGGTGGGGAACATCCGGCCCATGGGCCGTATAAGGCCCAAGAAATCATTTGGTCCGGCCCTGCCAAGGCATTAGGGGTGAGTTAATGAAATGTTTGACCAAATATAGCAGGCTAATATTTAAGTTGATAATTGTGTATGGCCCTCGAATGATGTTATAAATATCCAAATGGCCATCGACAGAATAAAGGCCCTCCACGCCTGCTCTACAATCTTTCTGTTTGGTTAAAATGTGGTTTTAGAAGCTCTGTCCCTGG